>NW_028270145.1:103290332-103605640 GCF_037043375.1 Chiloscyllium plagiosum | reverse complement strand
GGGGAGGAGGGAATCGAAGGTTTTGTCTCCCCTGATGTCTTCATTGATTTTAGTGACCAGGCCGTATGCACATCGTGTCTCCCAGCTGACTTCCCACATACATTGAGAAATCAAATGGCTTCCATTCATCTCTTTTGAATAAATATTGAGGTTGCAATAAAAAAAGACTTCTTGACAAATCCGGTCAGATAATGGAGAAGGTAAAAACAAGGACTGCAGATGCTGGAAACCAGAGTCTAGTTCAAGTGGTGCTGGAAAAGCACAGCAGGTCAGGCAGCATCCGAGGTGCAGGAAAATCGATGTTTCGGGCAAAAGCCCTTCATCAGGAATGGAGAGTCTGTTCACTCTTGAAGTAGCTGTGGGCAGTGGTGCAAAGTGAACATGGATTTAACTGATGGCCAATAGTGTACAGTACATAGAACTATAGGAACAGGAGTAGGCCATTCAGCCTCTCCAGGCTGCTCCGCCATTCAGTGAGATTGTGGCTGGTCTGTGGCTTAATTGCATACACCTTTGGCCTGTATCCCATAATATCTTTGCTGAACAAACATTTATCGATCTCAGATTTAAAACTAACAACAAATCTGCCATCCTTTGTGTGTTGAAATGTTCCCAAGCATTAAGGTCTGCTCCCAAAGGTGAGTATGGCAGATGCTGGAGATCAGAGTCAAGATTAGAGTGGTGCTGGAAAAGCACAGCATATCAGGCAGCATCTGAGGAGCAGGAGAATTGACTTTTCGGGCAAAAGCCCTGCATCAGGAATTGGGCTGGGAGCCTCGGGAGTGGAGAGATAAATGGGATGGGGGTAGGGCTAGGTGCCAGTGAGGGCTAGTGAGGGGAAGGTGCCAGGAGGGGAGGGTGGTTTGTTAGGGGGGTGTGGACCTGACATGACATTCCACCCTGACCTTAAATTACCTGGACTATCTCTAACACATCTCTCCCCTTCCTGGACCTCTCCATCTCCATCAACAGTGACCGACTCAACGATGACATTTTTGACAAACCCACCGACTCCCACAGCTATCTGGATTACACCTCCTCCCACCCTACCTCCCAATTCCTCCCCCTCCGGCGTATCTGCTCCCAGAAAGACCATTAGATTAGATTACTTACAGTGTGGAAACAGGCCCTTCGGCCCAACAAGTCCACACTGGCCCGCCGAAGCGTAACCCACCTATTCCCATACATTTACCCCTTTACCTAACACTACGGGCAATTTAGCATGGCCAATTCACCTGACATGCACATCTTTGGACTGTGGGAGGAAACCGGAGCACACAGAGGAACCCCACGCAGACACGGGGAGAATGTGCAAACTCCACACAGTCAGTCGCCTGAATCGGGAATTGAACCCGGGTCTCTGGCGCTGTGAGGCAGCAGTGCTAACCACTGTGCCACCAGTTCCACCACAGAACACACCAGATGGCCCCCGTCTTTAAACACCACAATTTCCCCTCCCACATGGTTGATGATGCCTTCCAGCGCATCTCATCCATGTCCTGCATCTCCGTCCTCGAACCCGACACCTCCAACCGCAACATGGACTGAACTCCTGGCCCTCACTTTGCACCCCACCTACCTCTGTATGATCGCATCATCCTTTGCCATTCCCACCACCTACAAACAGACTCCTCCACCAGAAATATATTTCCCTCCCCACCCCATTTGCTTTCCATAAAGACCGTTCCCTCTGCGACTGTCTCGTCAGGTCCACGCCCCCCCAACAACTCACTCTCCCCTCCCAGCACCTTCCCTGCCACCGCAGGAATTGCAAAACCTGCACCCACACTTCCTCCCTCACCTCCGTCCAAGGCCCCATAGGAGCCTTCCACATCCATCAAAGTTTCACCTGCACTTCCACCAATGTCATTTACTGTATCCGTTGCTCCCGATGCGGTCTCCTCTACATTGGAGAGATAGGATAATTACTCGAAGAGCGCTTCAGAGAAAATCTCCAGGACACCCACACCAATCAACCCCACTGCCTGTGGCTGAATATTTCAACTCCCCCTCCCACTCTGCCGAGGACATGCAGGTCCTGGGCCTCCTCCATTGCAACTCCCTTACCACCCGATTCCTGGAGGAAAAACGCCTCATCTTCCGCCTCGGGACCCTTCAACCCCAAGGCATCAATGTGGACCACCAGTTTCCACGTTTCCCCTCCCCTTAACTTACACCAGTTGCAACCTTCCAGCTCAGGACCGCCCTCATGACCTGTCCCATCTGTCAATCTTCCATCCCACCTCCTCTCCGACCTATGACCATTACCTCATCTCAATCCACCTATTGCACTCTCAGCTAGCTTCCCCCATCCCCCTCCCATTTATCTCTCCACCCCCCCCCCCCCCCCCACCCCCCCGAGGCTCCCAACCTCATTTCTGATGAAGGGCTTTTGCTCGAAATATCGATTCTCCTGCTCCTCGTACGCTGCCTGATTGGCTGTACTTTAATCTTGACTCCCAATTTTTTGATGCTGTCCCCCAGAATTCCCAACCAGTGGAAATAGTTTATCTACCCTGTTTATACCTTGAAGTCTTCAATCAGCTTCACCTACTTTCAAATCGGCCTGATTAAGTGATATTATTACACAACTCTGGAGCAGATAGGATTTGACCTTGGGCCTCCTGGCTTATAGGTAGGGACAAAAATACTGTGCCACAAGAACCCTACCTTCAAAGTCCTAGAGAAAACAGCCCTAATTTGTATAATCACTCCTCATAACACGATACTTCAAATTCATGTCCAGGGCAAGAGATTATGTGACATGACCTCCAGGAATACAAAGAAACAGAGTTGGCAACCATCAGATACACAGGCTCAGATTATTACCCAGGCAATCTATTTTTCAAGAACCCACTGAGGAAAGTTTCTCACTTACAAACGAGTAGGAATAGGAATAGGCCATTCAGCCTATTGAGCCTGTTCCACCATTCAATATGATTATGACTGATCTAACACTTCAGTTCCTTTTAGCTATCCTATCCCTAAAACCCTGCACACTACTAGTAATCAGAAAACTATCAATCTTTTATCCAAATGTAATGACACTCCACAGTCCTCTGTGACAGAGACTTTCAAAGGTTCACAACTCTCTGAGTAAAAGAATTTCTCCTCATCTCGGACCCTTATTTTTAATTTTCTCCTTCCACTTTCTCCATCTTAGGGAAACAACATAACTAGAAACAAAAGGTGTTGGAGCAACTCAACACCTATGGAGGGAGGAACAGATTTAACATTTCAGTGATTCTTCTTTGGAATTGGAAAACATCATAGCTGGATCTATCCCGTCAATCCTTTTAAATATTTTGGAGATGTCGGAAACTCCAGAGAATACAGGCCCAGTTTGCCCAATCTCTCTCTATTGGACATTGGACTTTATCTTCTCCACAATGTCTAGTAGCCAGGATCAAAATGTTTCCAACTAGAGTCACCTGATATGACTCATCGAAGGAGAAAGTGAGGTCTGCAGATGCTGGAGATCAGAGCTGAAAATGTGTTGCTGGAAAAGCGCAGCAGGTCAGGCAGCATTCAGGGAACAGGAGAATCGACGTTTCGGGCATAAGCCCTTCTTCAGGAATGGCTCATCGAAGGCCTGATGTCCCATCATGCTTCACCTTTCTTCTTTAAGCCACAGCCCTGATATCATCAACCTTGTCTCTGTTGTCCTACATTGTCTCCCAACTTCCACAATACTGAAAAATTAAAATTTCCAACTTTGTGTTCAAAATTCTATATGACCTCTGTACTCGATACAGTTGGTTCTGCTAAAACACGTGTTTCTTTGATGCGAATTGGCTTTAACGCGATTGAAGAATTCAGACCATTACTTGTAGAATGCAAACTTTCCTCACCTGTATTAGCTGTAATGCAATTCTGGCCTCATTAGTTTAAATGGTATGGCTATTACGCTATTTTCTTATTGAGTCATGGATTCATAGAGATGCACAGCACGGAAACAGATCCTTCGGTCCAACCCGTCCATGCTGACCAGATATCCGAACCAAATCTGGTCCCATTTGCCAGCTGCTGGTCCATATCCCTCTAAAACCCTTCCTGTTCATATACCCATCCAAATGCTTTTTAAATGTTGTAATTATACCAGCCTCCACCACTTTGTCTGGCAGCTCATTCCATACACGGACCACCCGCTGTGTGAAAAAATTGCCCCTTAAGTCTGTTTTAAAGTTTTCCTCTCTCACCTTAAACCGATGTCCTCTAGTTCAGGACTCCAAAGTTTGTGCGAAGATTTGTAGCTCGGGTGCTCGTTGTTATGGTTCTGTTCGCCGAGCTGGGAATTTGTGTTGCAGACATTTTGTCCCCTGTCTAGGTGACATCCTCAGTGCTTGGGAGCCTCCTGTGAAGCGCTTCTGTGATCTTTCCTCCGGCTTTTGTAGTGGTTTGAATCTGCCGCTTCCGGTTGTCAGTTCCAGCTGTCCGCTGCAGTGGTCGGTATATAGGGTCCAGGTCAACGTGCTTATTGATTGAATCTGTGGATGAGTGCCAAGCCTCTAGGAATTCCCTGGCTGTTCTCTGTTTGGCTTGGCCTATAATAGTAGTGTTGTCCCAGTTGAACTCATGTCGCTTGTCCTCTGCGTGTGTGGATACTAAGGATAGCTGGTCGTGTCGTTTCGTGGCTAGTTGGTGTTCATGGATGCGGATCGTTAGCTGTCTTCCTGTTTGTCCTATGTTGTGTTTTGTGACAAACAGGAAGACAGCTAACGATCCGCATCCATGAACACCAACTAGCCACGAAACGACACGACCAGCTATCCTTAGTATCCACACACGCAGAGGATAAGCAACATGAGTTCAACTGGGACAACACTACTATTATAGGCCAAGCCAAACAGAGAACAGCCAGGGAATTCCGAGAGGCTTGGCACTCATCAACAGATTCAATCAATAAGTACATTGACCTGGACCCTATATACCGACCACCGCAGCGGACAGCTGGAACTGACAACCGGAAGCGGCAGATTCAAACCACTACAAATGCCGGAGGAAAAATCACAGAAGCACTTCACAGGAGGCTCCCAAGCACTGAGGATGTCACCTAGACAGGGGACGAAACGTCTGCACCAGAAATTCCCAGCTCAGCGATCAGAACCACAATAGTTCTGGACTCCCTCACCCCAGGAAAAAGACCCTGTCTGTTTACCCTATCCATGCCCCTCATGATTTTACAAGCCTCTATATGGTATAATACAAGATCGCATGAGAATGGAACTATTGTGTTATATCAGAACTGACTGTACCTCTGCAACTGTCTTTGTTCCAAGAACCCTTTAAGGCTCTGCATTCCTTCAAATTGGAGCTCTTCTGAGCATTTCCATCCCTTTGAACCCACTGTTAATCTCCATGTCTTCATACACCTCGACCATGGTTTTCTCAATAAGTGAGTCGTCAGGTTACTGAGTGTGAAAGCAGTGCCTGATCCTCTGTGGGAGAGCAGCAGGAGCCTCACTGGTATTTAATCTGTTCATGATGTTGGCCTGTCTGAGGAGGCTGGTGGACAAGTCAGACAGCTGAAATGTTGTCAGTCTGGGAAGTGCCATCATATGAGAGAGCACCTTCATACAAAGGCACTTTCAAAGACAAAGTTGTTGTTTTTATGTATCATTCTAGCCCAGACGGGCAGGCCTCATTGATTGGAGGTTTAGGGAGGTTGTGGCATGCACCCTCCATTGACTATGAGAGATTCACCATGAGCCACGGAGTGCTGCTAAACATGATACCATCAGGGTGAGGGCGTGTTATAGACCAATATTTATTGCCCAACCTAATTGCCTAGAGAGCAGTTAAGAGCTGAAAATGTGTTGCTGGAAAAGCGCAGCAGGTCAGGCAGCATCCAGGGAACAGGAGAATCGATGTTTCGGGCATAAGCCCTTCTTCAGGAATGGCCCTGAAGAAGGGCTTATGCCCGAAACGTCGATTCTCCTGTTCCCTGGATGCTGCCTGACCTGCTGCGCTTTTCCAGCAACACATTTTCAGCTCTGATCTCCAGCATCCGCAGACCTCACTTTCTCCCTAGAGAGCAGTTAAGAGTCAACTACACTGCTGTGGGTATGGAATCACATGTAGGCCCAACTAAAGGACGGGTTTGGTCATGGTTTCACGGTAATCATTAGGCTCTTAATTCCAGATTTTTAAAACATTGATTCAAATTCCACTGTCTATCATAGCTGGATTTGAACTCAAGTCTCTGGGACAATACCTGGGTTACCAGAATAACAGTCCATCAATAATACTACCAGGCCATCACATCTTCTGACAAATGGCTGCTTCTGGTTCAACTGCTGATACTCATAGATTATGGTATCACCTGAATCTAGTCAAGTGCCAATGGGAGAGAAGAGCGACCCATTAATGGAGCATGTAAGTGATATATTTGACAACCCAGTGCGTAGCCACACTGGTAATGTTGCCATCACTGAGAATATCAGTTCTGAAGAACAGCCATGCAGGACTCTCTCTCCACAGACCTGCTGAGCTTCTCCAGTAATTTCTGTGTTTAAGATATCCGGCATTCACAGTATTTTCCTTTATTATTTTGCATATTAGTGGGACAACATTGGGTTCCAGTCTATGAATTTCTGCCACCATTCTACCAGACCATCTCCAGAGATCTGTTAAAGTCCAGCTCCCTAGGACTGAAGCTGTTCCACCTCACCCTTTTAGATTCTCCTTAAATTTACCTCTTTGATTATGATCTTAAACTAGCTCTAATCATATGTAATGTTTTGGCTTGGAGCCAACTGCCCGAGTGTGAAGTGCCTAAAGATGTTTTCCTCAAGGGAAGGTGTTATTATAGAAAGGGTTTCCATGGTAATAGCACGCATATTGACATAAATCCCGCCCTGCAGACCCACAGGTGTACAGCTCTTTAAGAAAACAAAGCAATGTCCCTGCAATATAATACCTTGCTAGCTTATCTCTGACCCATTAAGCTCCTATATTGGCAAGCACTTGTAGTTGGAAAGTTTGAAATGACTTGAAAGGTCATAAAAACAGAAATTCTCAATGGCCCTGAAGAGTCATATTTCACTTGCATTCTCGGTCTTTCAGTCTGCAGATGCTACCAAACCCACTGTGCATTTCCAGCACTTTCTAGGCGGATACCTTCTTTGGGAAGTCGAGAACCAGGAGATGCAATTTAAACATAAGGCAGAAGCCACTTAGGACTGAGTTGAGGAGGTCTTGTTTTTGCTCATAGGGTTGAGAATGTTTGGAAACCTCTCCCAGATGAAGCATAAACTCAGTTAGTACATTTAAAGTACAGTTTGATGGATATCTGAATACTAATGAAGTAAAGGGATGTGGGAATAGTTTGGGAGGGAAAAGGGAATTGGAATGGATAATCAGCCTTGGTCATATTGAAAGATGGAGCAGACTTGAAAGGCTGGGTGTCTTACTCCTACTCCTATAGCCTCATCTTATTTCAGGTTTCTGTGATATTTTGCCTTTTACTTGAAAATGAATTGTTTTAAATGTAATGGACACAAGGAAATTATTTTTACTCTGCTTTTCATTCCATTTGTAAGTGTCAAAATCCTTGGGCAAAATGTTAGCTTTACCAAGAGTATATACAGAATCCATTTTGAATGTGATCTTTGTAACCTCACATTGAAATCAAAACTGAAGATAAATAAAGTAGTGTTTCAATGCCATTTTGTCTAGATCCAATTTCTGGTCTGAATGTCAATGATGTTGATTGAGATTTTGATTTTGAATGTATGATGTGATATTGTACAGTACAGCATAGTATTGTACAGTATGGCATTGTATAGTACAGTAATGTATTTATTTAGAATGTGTAAGTACAGGGTGTGTTATATGTATATGACAGGCTAGTGGTAATATCACTGGATTATTGGACTCAAAACCCAAATCATATTCTGGGAACCCAGGTTCAAATCCTGTCATGGCAGATAGTAGAATTTGAATTAAGTTTAAAAAGAACCTGGAGTTTGGAGTCTAATGATGACCATAAATCCATTGCTTATTTTCAGACAAAACACATCTGGTTCACTAATGTGCTTCTGGGATGGAAATTGCCATCCTTATCTGGTCTGGTACATCACTACCACATGACCCTAGACTTACAGCAATGTGGTTGACTCTTAACTGCCCTTTGTGCAATTAGGGTTGGGCAATAAATGCTGGTCTGGCCAGTGACAATTTTATCCCATGATAGAATAATAAAAAAAATTGGCCCATCTTTTCCATATAACCTCCTCCCATCCTGTTTCATTTCACTCTACCAACCCCTTCCTTACATTCCTTTCTCCTCCATCTTCATTTAGCTTCATCTTACATGTATCAATCTCAACTGCGCCCTGTTTTATTTTTAACTGGAAAAGGATGTTTACTTTCTGGATAGATTTGTGACCACAGTATAAGGATGATCCTTAGTTTTGTGTATCCACAAATCAAGCACATTATTTATGCTTAACCCATTAAACCACTTTGCAATTTATGGGAGATATTATAAATAACCATGTTTCAGATCGCTATCCTTCAGCATCCCTTATTAACTTTCCTCAAAGGAAAGCCTCAGAATCCAAAAGATCTGCAGAAACCAAGAAGAAAATACACAAGTAATTATATATTCTTCCTTCTGCCCAATGACTGGAGGCTCTCCAATACTTGGAATCCCTGTGGTGTTTCCTTATAAGTGTTCCTGAATGAAAGCCAGATGTGGGACGTCAGAGATTCAGTGACATTTGAACTGCCTGATTGTTAACACAACCATGAGTGCATCAGTTCTCATTAACAGGAGGAAATTGACCTTTGCCTGAGGTTATGTAATTATTCAACAAATCTGCTGGTTCCTCATTACATTCACATTTATTCCAACATGTGGAGATCCTTTCTCTCACAAATAATCCACATGTCAAAGTCTTGCTGAACTGCAACAACTTGACAAGTGATAGCTAGCACCAAAGCAATGTATTCCAATGAAGTTTAATCAGAACTTTTACAAGGAGTGATGAGAGACACTGGCAATAAAATATAGCACAGGGCAATATGGTTCTACTCCTAAACAAAAATCAGAAGTTGCTAGTGGGCGTCGTTGGTCTGGCAGCATCTGTGGGAGAAAACAGAGGTAAATGTTTCAAGTCTAGTGAAACTTCATCAGAATCATGCACCAAAATCAGAACCTGTATCATAAATGTACCTTCCATGATGTACAGTCCTAGCAATGACCTGAATCCAGAGACTGGCTCAGGAATAAAGATGCCTGCATAGTTCCACAAAACTGTGATAGGTGACAGCCTTGTGGTATTATCACTAGACTATTAATCTAAAGAGTCTAGATTAGAGTGGTTCTGGAAAAGCACAGCAGGTCAGGCAGCAACCGAGGAGCAGGAAAATTGATGTTTCAGGCAAAAACCCTTCATCACGGGTTTAAATCTTGCCATGGCAGATGGTGGAGTTTGAATCCAACAATAAGAGTTGGAAATAAGAGTTTAATGATGACCATGAAACCGTTGCTAATTGTGAGGAAAACCCATCTGGTTCACTAATATCCTGAGGGAAGGAAACTGCCATCCTTACCCAGTCTGGGTACATGTGACTCCAAACCCACAGGACTATGGTTAACTCTTTCCTGCCCTCTGGGCAATTAGGGATGGGCAATAAGTGCTGGTCCAGAGCTTTTAACTTCAAAGTTTGTTGATGACATGAAATTTGGAAATATAATGAAGAGCGAAGAGAATAGTAACAGACTCCAGGAGGAAAGACGATGGTGAAACATTATGGGTTTACCTATAGCACATGGACTGCAGCAGTTTGAGATTGCAGCTTACCCCCACCTGCTAAAGGATTAGGGATGGGCAATAAATGCTGGGCCAGCCAGCAATGCCCACATCCCACAAGTGAGTGTACAACACTGAAAAGAACGATGTGTCATTTAATTTGACGCGGAGAATTGTGAAGTGACACATTTGGTCCGGAAAGAAATATGAAATTACGCTAAAAGACAGTGCAATTTTAAAAGACTTATTGGAGTAAAAAGACCTGAAGGTGCATGTTGACAAATTTTCGGATGTGGCAGGATAAGTTGAAAAGGCTGTTATTGATAACTCATTCTTGATTTCTGAGTATGAGCATAAAGCGAAGCCTTTCGCTGTATGAGGACCAGACTGTTTCATGACAAAGACTTTGAAGCCAACTCCTACAGGCTTACAGTATTACATAAGTGTATGTGTGTAAAGCATGGACAATATACAACAGACATGTCAAATCACTGGATAAATAAAACCAACAATGCTTCTACAATATTCTGTAATCTAATAATATGATAAGCACTCTAATTGAAATCGAATGCCTTTAAATAAATAGGAGCAACTGAAGACCATTTGGCCCATTGAGCCCACTGTATCATTTAACATGATGATGAATGATCCTCTATCTTAACACTGTATTCCTGCTCTCTGTCTCATGTCCCTTGAAGCTCTTAGTGTCGAGAAATCTATTTCTTTTTCACATGTACATTTAATGACTTGGCCTACACCTCCTTATAAATTTGTACAGCATGGAAATAGAGCCTTTGGTCCAACCAGTCCATGCTGACCACAATTACAATATAAACTAGTCCCACCTGCTCCTGGCCCATATCTTTCCAAACATTTCATAGTCGTGTATTTCCCTAAATGTCTTTTAATCATTATAACTGTACCGGAACCCACCATTTTGTCTGGAAATTCATTCCACACATAAACCACTCCATGTATAAATAAATTGCCCCTTGCGTCTTTCTTAAATCTTTCTCCTCCTGCCTTAAAAATATCCCCCGGTTTTGAAAACTCTCATCCTCGGGAAAAGACACCTGCTATTCACCTTATCTGTATTCCTTATTATTTTATAAACCTTGACATGGTCACGTCTCAACCTCGTCTGCTCCAATGAAAAATGTTCCAGCCTATCCAGCCTCTCCTTATAACTCAAACTGTCTATTTCTGATAAAACTCTTCTAAACCGTCTCTAGCTTAATAATGTCATTCCTTTAACAGATGAATCAGAATTCGATTAAGTACTCCGAAGGAGTCCCCATCAATATTCTGTGGTAGAAACCTCCAAATCTTTCTTAGTGATGAAATTTCTACTGTATGCTTTCCTTTATTGGTCAAGAGTATTAAGTACAGGAATAGGGAGGTCATATTGTGGATGTACAGGGCACTGGTTAGGCCACTGTTGGAATATTGTGTGCAATTCTGGCTTCCTTCCTATTGGAAAGATGTTGTGAAACTTGAAAGGGTTGAGCTATTGGGAGAGGCTGGACAGGCTGGGGCTGTTTTCCCTGGATCGTCGGAGGCTGAGGGGTGACCTTATAGAGGTTTATAAAAGTATGAGGGGCATGGATATGATAAATATGATAAATAGGCAAAGTCTTTTCCCTGGGGTGGGGGAGTCCAGAACTAGAGGGCAAAGGTTTAGGGTGAGAGGGGAAAGATATAAAAGAAACCTATGGGCAACTTTTTCATGCAGAGTGGTACATGTATGAAATGAGCTGCCAGAGGGAGTGGTGGAGGCTAGTACAACTGCAACATTTAAAAGGCATTTGGAATGAGGTGGGGGAGGGGAGATGAGGAAATTAGTCAAGTCAGTGTTGATGCCGTATAGTTGAAGGGTCCTGTGGTGGAATATAAAACGTTCTTCCTCTATTCATCAAGTGAGTTAGGTTTGGAGGTAGAGGAGGCCCAGAAATTGCATGCCTATACTTTATTCCGAGACTGTCGTCTTGTTCTCGTTACAGCCCAGACAGAGGGATATCATCATTGCATCTAGTCTACCCAGCCCTGTCAGAATTTTATTTCATTTCAATGATAAGCTTGTTGATTTTTTGAAATTCCAGTAATTTGTGCGTCTTCTCTCATGTCCACCCTGGTGATAGCTTTATAAAGCTCTAGTTAGATCTCAGCTCGAAAATTGTTTTCAATTCCAGCCACTGCATTCTAATGAAGATATTACAGCCCTCGAGAGAGAGAGTATGGAAAAGATGTAAAAAAAACAGACAAACTGTGAGCAGGAGTAGGCCATTTGATCCTGCAAGCCTGCTTTATCATTGCTGACCATCCAAATCAGCCTTCTGTCCCCACTTTCTCCTCATTCCTTTTGATCTCTTCAGTTCTAAGAATCATATTTAACTCCATCTTGAATATATATTCAATATTCAGTCCTCAATTGCTTTCTATGGCAGATAATTCCACAGGCTCTGGGTGAAGACCTTTCTCCTCATCTTTGTCCGAAATAGGCTACTGTGCATCCTTGAACTGCTACAGTTGTTTCTGGGCCCCTATGTCATCTGGAAACTCCGTCCTGTGTTTATCCTGTCTAGTGCTTTTAGAATTTTAGAGGTTTGTTATGAATGCTCTCTCATTGTTCTAAATACCAGTAAATATAATTCCCCGTTCATACATCAGCTGATATTTCACACATCATTTAGTAGAATGACACTACCGAGAATGAGGGACTATCCAAAAATGGAGATCCTAAATAGGATTGGTGTGGTTCAGAGAAGGTTGAAGAAATCTCTTTGTGGTGCTCAAATCATAAAGGATTTTGATGGAGGAAACAAGACAAAATGTGTCTTAGGATGGCACTGTGACCCAGTGGTTAGCACTGCTGCATCATAGCACCAGGGATCCGCATTTGATTCCAGCCTTGGGCGACTGTCAATGTGGAATTTTCACATTTTGCTTGGGTTTCTTCCAGATGCTCCAGTTACCTCCTACAGTTCATTGCTGTCCAGGTTAGGTGGATTGGTCATGCTAAATTGCCCATCGTGTCTAGTAATGCATAGGTTAGGTGGTTTATCCATGGTAAATTTAGAGCTAAATAAATAGGATAGGGGTGTGGGTCAGGGTGGGATGCTGTTCGCAGTTTGGTGTGGACTTGTGGGGCCGAATGGCTTGCTTCTGCATTGTAAGGATTTGATGAAAACTATTTCCAGTGACAGAAGGGCATGCAACCAGGGCTATGAGTTTATGATGCTTGGCAAAAAGCCAATGACAACTTGAGGGGAAGCAATTATATCATGTTTTTTTTTGTGAAGTGGAAAATACCACCTGAAAGAATGGTAGAAAAAGAGTGAACATTTTGCTTTTTACCAAGAATTGGATTAATACAGGGAAAGTCCAGTCCAATGCACATAGAGTATAGTCATAGAGATATACAGCACTAAAACAGATCCTTCGGTCCAACTCATCCTTGCCAAGCAGATATCCTAATTTAATCTAGTCCCATTTGCCAGCAATTGGCCCAAATCCTTCTAAACCCTTCCTATTCATATACCCATCCAGATGCCTTTTAAATGTTGCCATTGTACCAACCTCCCCCACTTCCTCTGGCAGCTCCTTCTTTAGATGCACCACCCTTTGCGTGAAGAAGGTGCTCCCTCTTTCCCTTTACAATCTTACCCTAAACCTATGCTCTCTAGTTCTGGGCTCCCCCAGAAAAATTCCTTGGCTATTTACCTAATCTGTGCCCCTCATGATTTATAAACTTCTACAAGGTCACCCCTCAGCCTCTGACACTCCAGCCCTAGTTTATTCAGCCTCTCACTATTGCTCAAACCCTCCAACCCTGGCAACATCTTTGTAAATCTTTTCTGAACCCTTTCAAGTTTCACCTTCATCCTTCATAGAAGAGGGAGACCGGAATTGCAAACAATATTCCAAAAGTGGCCTAACCAATCACCTGTACAGCCACAACATGACGTCCCAAATCCTAGCCTCGATGCTCTGACCAATAAAGGAAAGCATATCAAACGCCTTCTTCACTATCCTATCTATCCGCAACTCCACTATCAAGGAGCTATGAACCTGCACTCCAAGGTCTCTTTGTTCAGCAACACTCTCTAGGATCTTACATTTAAGTGTATAAGTCCTGCTAAGATTTGCTTTCCCAAAATGCAGCACCTCGCATTTATCCAAATTAAACTCCATCTGCCACTGCTCAGCTCATTGGCCCATCTGGTCCAGATCCTGTTGCACACCTGAGGTAACCCTCTTCACTTTCCTCGACACCTCCAATATTTTTGTCATCTGCAAAATATATCTTCTATGTTCACATCCAATCATTCATATCAATGATGCAAAGCAGTGGGTCCAACATGTTGGTTCCAAAAGGTGAAACTATGCAAAAGCCAAACTATGTTCGCAAGAACACTTCTTTTTCTTCCTTATTTGAATAGCAAATGCAGATACAGGTCATTCTGTAATAATATGCATTTCGTCAACGCTAATTCGCTGTACAGCGTTTGACAAATGGGGACACTGTTTCTAAAGTACAATCTTCTAAAATATGAGTTGGCTATAGCACGATTGCACCTCTAACACTTTAAGTGTTATTTATATTGCATGATTGTTGTATTGCGCAGGGTTGCACAGAAACATGACTATTGTGCTATAGAAAAAATGACTGTAAATTTATCTTATTTGAGAGCAATAACAGTACCACATTATAAAAAAAATTGTGTACATTAATGTCTTTAATGTGAATGTTGGTGGTTCAATTAGTAAGTTTGCAACTAACATGAAAATTACTTATGTTGTTGATAGTGAGGAAGGTAGTCTCAGGCTATTCTGATATTGATCAACTGGAAACTTTTGCAGAGCAATTGTAGATAGAATTTAATCCTTATAAGTGTGAGGTGATGCATTTTGGAAAGTCTAAAAAAGGAAGGATATGTGCAATGAATGGTAGGTCCTTACGGAGTATTGAGGAACAAAGGAATCTTGGTATACACTTCCATAGATCCATGAATGTGTCAGCACAGGTAGATAGGATGGTGAACAAGGCATATTGGATACTTGCCTTCATTAATTGGGAGAAAGTGAGGACTGCAGATGCTGGAGACCAGAGTTGAAAAGTGTGGTGCTGGAAAAGTGCAAGAGGTCAGTCAGCATCCGAGGAGCAGGAAAATCGGTGTTTCGGGCATAAGCCCTTCTTCAGGAATGAGGCTGGTGTGCCAAGCGGGCTGAGATAAAAGGTGGGGGGGGGGTGGGATTTGGGGGAGGGGCGCTGCGAATACGATAGGTGGAAGGAGGTGAGGGTGAGTGTGATAGGCCGGAGAGGGGGTGGGGGGCAGAGAGGTCGGGAAGAAGATTGAAGGTCAAGAGGGCAGTACTGAATCCAGGGGTTGGGACTGAGATAAGGTGGGGGGAGGGGAAATGAGGAAGCTGGAGAAACCTACATTCACCCGTGTGGTTGGAGGGTTCCTAGGCGGAAGGTGAGGTGCTCTTCTTCCAGGCGTCGTGTGGCCAGGGTCTGGCGATGGAGGAGGCCAAGGACCTGCATGTTCTTGGTGGAGTGGGAGGGGGAGTTAAAGTGTTCAGCCATGGGGCGGTTGGGTTGGTTGGTGCAGGTGTCCCAGAGGTGTTCCATGAAATGTTCCACAAGTAGACAGCCTGTCTCCCCAAAGTAGAGGAGACCACATTGGGTGCAGCAGATACAGTAAATGATGTGTGTGGAGGTGCAGGTGAATTTGCGACGGAAATGGAAGGATCCATTGGGGCCTTGGAGGAAGTGAGGGGGGAGGTGTGGGCGCAAGTTTTGCACTTCTTGCGGTTGCAGGGGAAGGTGCCGGGAGTGGAGGTTGGGTTGGTGGGGGGTGTGGACCTGAAGAGGGAGTCGCAGAGGGAGTGGTTTCTCCAGAACGCTGATAGGGGTGGGGAGGGAAATATATCCCTGGTGGTGGGGTCTGTTTGGAAGTGGTGGAAATGGCGGAGGATGATACGATGTATCCGGAGGTTGGTGGGGTGGAAGGTGAGGACCAGTGGAGTTCTGTCCTGGTGGCGATTGGAGGGGCGGGGTTCAAGGGCGGAGGTGCAGGAAGTGGAGGAGATGCGGTGGAGAGCATCGTCAACCACGTCGGAGGGGAAATTGCGGTTTTTGAAGAAGGAGGCCATCTGGGTTGTTCGGTATTGGAATTGGTCCTCCTGGGAGCAGATGCGGCGGAGGTGAAGGAATTGGGAATATGGGATGGCATTTTTACAGGGGGCAGGATGGGAGGAGGTGTAATCTAGGTAGCGGTGGGAGTCAGTCGGTTTATAATAAACGTCCGTGTTGAGTCGGTCTTCCGAGATAGAAATGGAGAGGTCTAGGAAGGGGAGGGAGGAGTCTGAGACGGTCCAGGTAAATTTGAGGTAAATTTGTGGAACAGTCCATCTTCCACAGCTACACTGGCACCATCCCCCACCTTTTCCTCCGCTACATCGATGATTGTTTTGGCGCTACCTCATGCTCCCACGAGGAGGTTGAACAGTTCAACCACTTTACTAACACCTTCCACCACGATCTCAAATTTACCTGGACCATCTCAGACTCCTCCCTCCCCTTCCTAGACCTCTCCATTTCTATCTCAGGCGACCGACTCAACACAGACATTTACTACAAACCGATTGACTCCCACAGCGACCTAGATTACACCTCCTCCCACCCTGCCCCCTGTAAAAACGCCATCCCATATTCCCAATTCCTTCGCCTCTGCCGCATCTGCACCAACCAACCCAACCGCCCCGTGGCTGAACACTTTAACTCCCCCTCCCACTCCACCAAGGACATGCAGGTCGTCAGACCCTGGCCACACGACGCCTGGAAGAAGAGCGCCTCACCTTCCGCCTAGGAACCCTCCAACCACACAGGATGAATGTAGATTTCTCCAGCTTCCTCATTTCCCCTCCCCCCACCTTATCTCAGTCCCAACCCCGGATTCAGCATCGCCCTCTTGACCTGCAATCTTCTTTCCAACCTCTCCACCCCCACCCCCTCTCCAGCCTATCACCCTCACCCTCACCTCCTTCCACCTATCGTATACGCAGCGCCCCTCCCCCAAATCCCACCCCCCTCACCTTTTATCTCAGCCCGCTTGGCACACCAGCCTCATTCCTGAAGAAGGGCTTATGCCCGAAACGTCGATTTTCCTCCTCCTCGGATGCTGACTGACTTGCAGCGCTTTTCCAGCACCACACTTTTCAACTTCATTAATTGGGGCATAGAATATCGGAGCAAGGAAGTCTCATTACATAAAACAATGGTTGGCCACAGACAGAATATTATATGCAGTTCTGATTACCACACATTTAAGAAAGGATATGATTCTACTGGAGCAGGTGCAGAGGAAATTCACCAATATATTGCCTGTGTTGAAAAATCTGAGTTATGGGGAGAGACCAGATAGGCTGGACCAGTTTCCTTGGAGCAGACAATCTGATTGAGATGTACAAAATTATGAAAGACATAGATAGAACAGATCATGATCATCTCTTCCTGCTGGCAGACATGTATAAGAGTAGCAGGATAGGTTTCAGGCGAGGAGATCTGAGACAAATATTTTGCACACAGAGGGTGGTGGATGAACGGAACATTCTGCCTGAGAAGGTGTTGGAGGCAGGTACTCTCGCAATATTTATGAAGCATCAGGGTGATGCATAAAATGCCAAGCATGGTAGGCTAAGGACCAAGTGCGGGTCTATAGGATTAGAATAGTTCAGTGTTTGTTCATTGACATGGTAGGCTAATGCCCCAGGTGTCGACTCCCCTGCTCCTCGGATCCACAAAGGGCCTGTTTCTATTCTACATGACTCTGTATAACTCTATGACATTAAACGATATTATGACAAACTTTCATTGTTGAAGGAAATATTTTGCAAAGCTATGGGGAGGGAGTAGGGGAGTTGAACTAATTGGCTAGCTATTTCAAAGACCTGGCTCAGAACCAATGAACCACATAGCCTCCTGCTGTGAGGCATTATACCGTCATTCCATGATTCTAGATGTTAATATCGAAATATGTCTCTAGGCACTTCATGGGAGGGTTATCAAACAAAATTTGACACTGAATTCCAAAAGGAAATATTAGGATATTCACAATTCAATTGAATACCAGGTGGGAGAGTTAAGATATTAGTGAACAATGTTTTCTTCCACCTGTTTTTACTTAGTTTCTTATTAAATTGTCATGACACTTATTCCATTTTCTCTTCCTCTGAATTCTGCCCGGGGCACTACATCTCAGGAAGGATATATTAACCTTGGAGGAGTTTTAACCCATATGTGACCGGAAGGATGTTGGGGCTAAAAGGGTGAAGTTTTTAAGATGATTGAAGCAAATGGTAGACAGGAACTAATCCCTCTGCTGGAGATATCACAACAAGAAAGAATTTAAACAGAGCTCAGGCATCACAAGACTAAATTTCAAAAACATATTTTTAAACAAAGGACAGTGGAACTCATAAATTCAATCTCTCCACAACTCCTTCCACCCCAACAACTCTTGAGGCTGAGATTTATTTGGAAGGTTGAAAACTAACATTTATACTCTTACTTTACATTCACTTGTGGGATGTGGGCATCGCTGGTTGTGCCAGCATTTATTGTCTGTCTCCAGTTGCCTGTGAGAAGGTGGTGGTGAGTTGCCTTCTTGAGTTGGCACAGTCCATGTATTGTCGGTGCATCCACAATGCTGTGAGGGAGGGAGTTGCAGGATTTTGACCTGGTGACATTGAAGAAATGGCAATATATTTCCAAGTCAGGATGGTGAGTGGCTTGGAGGGGAACTTGCAGATGATGATGTTCCTATTTATCTACTGGTTTTGACCTTATG
The DNA here is from genome assembly GCF_037043375.1 of Chiloscyllium plagiosum. NCBI lineage: Eukaryota > Metazoa > Chordata > Chondrichthyes > Orectolobiformes > Hemiscylliidae > Chiloscyllium > Chiloscyllium plagiosum. The sequence goes on along the minus strand of NW_028270145.1, from coordinate 103,587,030 downwards.
GATGGAAGTTGTCTTGGGTTTAGAAGGTACTGTGTAAAGATCTTTGGTGAATTTTTGCAGCACATCTTGTTGATAGTACACACTGTTACTATCAAGTGTATACATTTGGAAGATTTATTATTGGCTATGGAACCCAGGCAAGTTGATGGACTTAATATACAGATGAGCCATGATCTAACTGAGGGGTGGAAAATATACAAGGAGCAGAATGGCCTCTTTCTGTTCCATATGGATAAACTTTGAAAGATAACAATTCAGACTATATGCGTAGACAGCGCACATACCTTGTCCCAGTGGTGGCTAATATAGTCTGACACAACTGGAATAGGAATATGTGGATGGCTCACGGTCAACAGAATAATGAAAATGTTGTTCCTCTTCAAGTGAGTTACAGAATTATAGAGTCATAGGCTCCAGTGAGTCATAGAGTTCATGGAATTGAGAAGATTGATGAGGATTTCCTTCTTCCATGTAAGTCCAGCAACTTACACATGATTTTGTTCATTACTGAATGCAATGAATGGGGCATTGGCAGGGTTATCAGTCCCAAGTGTATGTACATGTAACACATATTTACAATGGGAGGAAAGCTTTATTAGAGAGCGCAAGTTCAGTTAAATGGATCTATAAATGAATAACAGCTGAAATTGATCTGCCGGCATGAGTATCAAGATTGTGACTCCAGGACTCATTTTAGAACATACTGTCAACCAAGTTCAAGCATCAAAGATTAAGATCCTAGGTACTGCTGAGAGGATAGGCATATAGTCATTCAAATTGTGTGTTATTTTCATTCTCTTCAGATAATTTTGTTCATTAGTTACAAAACTAACGGGAAATCGAACATTGTAAACAGACATATATTTCAAATATATTGCCTTATGTTCAACAGGATTTGAAAACAGGAAACCAACTTTAGCAACTTATACAGCAGAAGAAGATAGAGCTGACTGATTGAAATATGGTTGACATGGACCATAGAATCATACAGTATCGAAGACACCCATCAGGTGCATACTGTTATGAAGATGCAGCAGAAACAGTTAATTGTCAATCTAGTTACCTGAATAAATTCAAACTAGGTAAATCAACTCTGATTGTTCTGAGCATTGTCATGGAAATTGTAGGTAAGTGGCCAATAGCCTAAGAAACTAGGTCTAACATAAAATTGGCTCAACAATTTCTGCAAGCAAGGCTTGATGCAATGAAAAAGATTAAGATTACCACAGGCTGAAGCCAATAGCCAGACCTGTATTGCATATTGAAAAGAGATCTTGATTTTAACAATGGGAGAGTTGTTATGATCCAAAACTCATTCAGAGGTACTCAGCCAGAACAATAGGGAGAGACGTTGTGTTTGTGTATTCTCCAGGTTTGGCCAGGTCCTTTGGCACCATGGATTAATCATATCTTGGAAGGGGGATGGGGAAGGTCAGGATAACCTGACCTACTCCTGACCTGTGACCGCATTGGTCGAAGCCAGAGAACATTCAAGAATGTCTCAGAAAGCGGGGGTTAAAGATGAAAACCTGGCTGCTATTCCCTCAGTGAAGGCTCAGCCAGTGAAAACGCTGTGTGAGATATACCTCTGTACTGTTGTAGCCTGAGTGTCTTGTCGATGGAGTTCAATTAATTGAACGCAGCAGCACAACCAAGTTCACCAGAGTGGATAGTATATGTGTTTTATCAGGCAGTTTGCCTGGCTTGCGGAAAAATTAACTTACATTGTTGTGTAAGAGTTGTTTCTTTAACTTGTGGGTATTTTAATAAAATTAAGTTTTAACTGCAGTGCTTTGCTTGCCTCAATCAGTAAGAGCTCCTGGGCAGATGTGTTTTATGAGTAATAAACCAGTAAAAATGTCTGTATAGAATGTTTCACAGGCAACAGGAAGCAACAAGGATTGACTGGCTCCAAATCCGTATCCTCCGCGAGAAAGACACAATGTGTGGAAAAGTTCCTTTTGCCTACAGAAAACAGACCCATTGTAGTTTTGAGCTACTCATAAACAAATCACACCGGGAGTATGACAATTACTTATTTTATTCTGATTTAATCATTCATACAATCAGGATTATTGAAATGTTGTCCAAAAGCAGAATCACATCTAACGCTGCTCACAATGTCCTCAGTTTGCAAGTGTAGGGTTGATTGAGCACAGTGCCCATTGCAGACTGTCAGAGGAAAAGTTAAAAGAAAATTGGCGATACAACAATAAGATAATTCAGCTGGATGTGTCAACATACAAGTAGGCCACTCCGCTCCAACCTGCTTCACCATTCAATGAGGTCAGAAATGATTACTCCATATTCCTGCCTACCACTAATATCACAGAGTCATTCAGCATGGAAACAGACCATTCGGCCCTACCAGACCATGCCAACCATGTTCCCAAATTAAACTAGCCTCATCTGCCTACATTTGGCCCATATCCCTCCAAACCTTTTCTATTCATGTACTTATCCAGATGTCTTTTAAATGTTGCAACTATACTTGCATCCAGCACTTCATCTGGCAGTTCATTCCGTACACTAATCACTCTCTCTGTACAAAAGGTTGCCCCTTATGTCCTGTCCAAATCTTTCTCCTCTCACCTTAAAAATATGCCCCTGAGTTTTGAACTCCCCCAACTTAAGGAAAAGGCCTTTTCTATTCACCTTATCTATGCTCCTCATGATTTTCTAGAAGTCTACAAGGTCACTTGTTGCATAGAGATGCCGATGTCGGACTGGGGTGGACAAACTCAGAAGTCATAGGCCACCAGGTTATAGCCAACAGGTTTATTTGGAATCAGAAGCTTTCGGAGCACTGCACCTCCCTCCACTACACCTGATGAAGGAGCAGCACTCTCGAAACTTGTGATTTTAAATAAACGTGTTGGACTGTAACCTGGTGTCATGTGACTTCTGACTCACTCCACCCCTCAACCTTCTGCACTCCAGCGAAAAAAGTCCCAGACCATCCAGCATATTTTTGTTACTCAAACCCTACATTTCCAGCAATATCCTGGTAAATCTTTTCTGAACCCTCTCCAGTTTAATAATATCCTTCCCAGACAGAACTGCACACAGTACTCCAGAAAAGGCCTCACCATTATCCTGTACAACATCAACATGATGTCTCAATTCCCATACTAAAAGGTGTGAGCAATGATGTCAAGCCTTCTAAATTCCTTCTTAACCACCCTTTCATCCTTTCATCTTTTACTCCCTTGTTAATCAAGAATCTATATACCCCTACCTTAAAAATATTCAAAGACTTTGCTTCCTTTAGGTAGTTCAATGTTAAAAATCACACCACACCAGGTTATAATCTAACAGGTTTAATTGGAAGCACTAGCTTTCGAAGCGTTGCTCCTTCATCAGGTGGTTATGGAGGCCACAATTGTAAGATACAGAATTTATAACAAAGGTTTACAGTGTGATGCAACCGAAATTATGTATTGAAAAAGACCTGGATTGTTTGTTAAGACTCTAATCATTTAGAATACTGTGTTGGTTTCAGTTCTTTCATATGTAAATCCCAGAACTTTTTTTAAAGTTACATTCTCAAAGGAACTTTAACAATAGGCGCCATGTCAGCTCGGATAATGCATTGAAGCTGTGAGGTTAAAGTCTGTCTGTCTGTGCCCCAATGTTCAGACTGATTCTATTTCTAAAAAAGGGATTTACAGAATCTTACATGGATTCATGCAGGTTTTTTTCAAAATAAATTGTAATTTTGCAAGTACAAATTCACCCCAGAAACTTATATGTGTTTGTGTGCATGTGGGTTTGTGTGCGTGTGGTGGTTGGGAGCACAGAGAGGGTGGTGTGTGACAGTTTCTATGTGACAGTGTGTATATGTGTATCTGTGTAGGTATAAGTCTGTGAGAGGGTGTGTGTGGGGTGTGTGTGTGTGAGTGTATGAGAGAGAGCTTGTGTATGAGAGAGGGTCTGTATAAGCGTATGCGTCTGTGTGTGTGTACTGTGTGTGCGTGCATATGTGTGTGTGTACTGTATGTGTGTGTGCGTACTGTGTGTGTGTATGTATACTGTGTGTGTGTGCAGTGGGGTCACCTGTAGTGTGACATGAACCCAAGGTCCCGGTTGAGGCCCTCCCTACATGTACTGAACTTAGTTATCAGTCTCTGCTCGGCCACTTTTCGCTGCTACCTATCCCGAAATCCGCCTTGGAGGATGGTCACCCGAACGTCCGAGGTCGAATGTCTTGTATCGGATCTGAACTGACATGTCACCTATTGTTAAAGTTCGCTTGAGAATGTAACTTTAAAATAAGTTCTGGGATTTAGTTATGAAAGAATGTAAACCAACATGGTCATTCTAAAATATGAGAGATTTAGCAAACAATCCAATATATCATTTCAGTTGCAATACGCTGTAAACTTTTGCTATAAATCCTGTCTTATGATCTTATACACCACAACCACCTGATGAAGGAGCAGCACTCCGAAAGCTAGTGCTTCCAAATAAATCTGTTGGACTATAACCTGGTGTTGTGTGATTTTTAACTTTGTACACCCCAGTCCAACACTGGCATCAATGGGCGGCACGGTGGCACAGTGGTTAGCACTGCTGCCTCACAGCGCCGGAGACTCGGGTTCAATTCCCGCCTCAGGCGACTGACTATGTGGACGTTCTCCCCGTGTCTGCGTGGGTTTCCTCCGGGTGCTCCGGTTTCCTCCCACAGTCCAAAAATGTGCAGGTTAGGTGAATTGGCCACGCTAAATTGCCTGTAGTGTTAGGTGGATTAGTCAGGGGTAAATGTCAGGGAATGGGTCTGGGTGGGTTGCTCTTCGGAGGGTCGGTGTGGACTTGTTGGGCCGAAGGGGCTGTTTCCACACTGTTAGGTAAGGGGTAAATGTAGGGGTTGCGCTTCGGGTGGTTGGGTGGTACTGGGGGATAGATCATATATGTTCCACTCATTTGGAAGAAGAGGGTTAATGGGAAATGGAGTGTAGGTAAGAGGTCAGCAACAGAAATTCCACAAATACAAACCCACTGTGAAATAGAGGGAGATGGGAGAGAAGACTCTATGTTCTGATAAGCTGACAACAAATGGCTCTTTATGATGTGAGCTGATCTTGTGATTTTAAAAACTTGGGATTTAATTATCTGTGAACAGAACACCAGTCTGAAACACAGACTTGAATTTAAAGACTCATATAGCAGAACTAATCAATACATTAGCCTTTACTAACCTCCTCAACTTCCACAATCCCCCCATCCCTCCCTGTAAAAACTCGTGCTGACTGGTTTTCAGAGGCTTACATGATTTACTGCATTCACACTATAAGTGAAATGGAGTGGAAATTGTATATAAAAGGGTCTATGTGACAGAGGGCTGGCACAACTGTGGACCAGCACAGCTGAACTCAGATCAATTTTCTGTCCTTCGTCTGCACGTAAGGTAAGCCACAATTAGAAAGATCAAGAGAAATTATTCATTCAGGTCCCTGGAGATCCTCAAAGTGTTTGATTTTGTTTTGCAACAAATCAGATCAGTCTTATGATTGCATTGTCACTGGCAATGATTTATCTTACCCTTTGAAAATGTGACACTGACTTAATCAGTTTAAACCCAGATCAGGTATTATTTCCCTGGCAGTGGAAATATAGGCATTCCACGTGAGATGCTATGTTACTCAACTTCAACAATTCATTCAAACACTATGCTATTTCCGTCACTAAATGTCCCAGTATCAATATCCTGTAGGTAACCATTGATCAGAAACTGACTAGATCCACTAAATAAATACTCCAGATACAAGATCAGGTCAAGTTAGGATTTTGATCGATTAAGTGAATGGGTAAAGCTGTGGTAGATAGAATTTAATATCAGCACATGTGAGTTTATTTATTTCATGCTGAAAGGAATCAATCAATGCTTATTTTGAAAGTCATAAAGTTAAATATACTGGATGTCCAATGGGGTTTGGGAGTTTAGATGCTTAACTCTTTAAAATACCGTAGCCAGGTACAGAAAAAAACCCAAGGCTAATGGAATGCTGGCCATCGAGTCTAAAGAGTGGAGTACAGAGATGCAGATGTTATACAAATCCCACTTTGAACAGATCTGGGAACCACACCTCAGGAAGGCTCAGATTCCCTCCAGTGTGGAAACAAACCCTTCGGCCCACCAAGTCCACACCGACCCTCCGAAGAACAACCCACTCCCCTGCACCTAACACTGCAGGCAATTTAGCATGGCCAATTCACCTAACCTGCACATCTTTGGACTGTGGGAAGAAACTGGAGCACCCGGGGGAAACCCACTCAGACACGGGGAGAATGTGCAAACTCCACACAGACAGGTTCCCGAGGCTGGAATTGAACCTGGGTCCCTGGTGCTGTGAGGCAGCAGCGCTAATCACTGAGCCACCGTGCCTACACCTCAGGGATTACATTATGATGGGAGAATAGACAAATTATGTCTTTACTCTTTCGGGTTTAGGAATTTTGGGGGTGATCTAATCAAGGTCTTCAGGATATTAACAGGAAAAGACAGGCAATTGTCTAAAAAATAGACAATTTCCAGTGGTTGAAGATTCTAGAATCATACTCCAGAAATTAGGGCCAGGCCATTTAAGAGAGTTGTTAGAAAGCACTTCTATACATAAAGTGTAGTTAAGGTTTGGAAAACTGTTCCTCAAATGGCAGGGATGCTAATTCAATTGTTAAATTTAATTCTGAGTTGGACAAATCTTTAAAGGCAAAGGTCCCAAGGAATATGGGCCCAAGACAGGTACATGAAGTTAGGGCACAGATCTGTCCTGATCTTATTAAATGGCAGAGCAGTCTTGATGGCCTGAAATGTCTACTCTCGTTCCTTTTTATGTTCTTATACAGGTCATGTAATGGCAAAGCATATCCGCCATCTGTAAGGCACACGTCAGGAGTATGATGGAATGCTCTCCACTTTCCTGGATGAGTGCAGATCCAACAACACTCAAGAAACATGACACCATCTAGGGCAAAGCAGCCCTCTCAATCACCATCGTTACCACCACCTTCAGCTTTCACTCCCTTTACCGCTGACAGATAGTGGAAGCAGTGTGTACTATCTGCAGGATGCATCATGTGTCCTTCAACAGCACATTCCAAGACCCCAGATTTAACTCCCCACAAGGACAGGGCAGTAAATCTACAGAATACCATCACCTCCAAGTTCCCCTCCATGCCACACATGATCCTTACTTGAAACTATGTTGTCATTCCTTCAGTGTCACAGGATCAAAATCCTGGAATACCTCCCTAACAGCGCTTTGGTGTCACCACACCACCCAGACAACAGCAGTTCAAGAAGGTAGCTAGATTAGATTAGATTCCTTACAGTGTGGAAACAGGGCCTTGGGCCCTACCAGTCCACACCGACCCTCTGAAGCGTAACCCACCTAAACCCCTCTCCCTATGACTAATGCACCTAACACTACGGGCAATTTTACATGGCCAATACACCTGACCTGCACATCTTTGGATTATGGGAGGAAACCGGAGCACCCAGAGGAAACCCATGCAGACAGGGGGAGAATGTGCAAACTCCACACAGACAGTCGCCCAAGTCTGAAATCGAACCTGGGACCCTGGAACTGTGAGGCAGCAGTGCTAACCACTGAGCCACTGTGCCGCCCATTCTAGCTGCCAAATTCTTGGGTAAATTAAGGATGAACAATAAATACTGGCCTAGACAACATTCCCATAAAAAATGAGGTCAGTGATTTTGATAGAAATGATTACCAGATACATTGAGATAAAGAAGGTTCTAGCAACCATTTGTTCCCATTCTCCAGGTTCCTCATTGCATCATTGAACTGTTCATTTATTAAGATCAACATCATAACCACACGTGTTCACTTTTTTTTAATGTCTTTGAACATTTTACTAAATTAAACGTGGTACAAAGGTTGCAAGGTGTTTGTTGACAAGTCTTGCTCACCTACTCTGTAAACATTAACTGTGCATTTCAGGAATTTTACACTGGATACTCTTAAAACACTATTATTTCTTTGATTCAAGCTGTGAAGCAATCCATTAACAAGGGATTGTCAGAGCAAAACTAAACATTGACGCATAAGAAAAGATACAGCTTATTCAGAACCTTGATCCTGTTCCACCATGTAAATAAATCCTATCGGATCTCTACCTTAGTTTAATTTACCCTCTTTTGTTCTTTGTTGCCCTTATCTGATAAAAGAATTGCCACTTGTAGTTTTGAAAATCTCAGATGATTGCCTGCGTTCACCAGCCTTATGAAAGAGCAAATTTCAGATTTCTACTACTCTGAGTGTGGAAGTGCTTCCTGAAGTCACCCTGAGTGGGCTAGACCCAAGTTTAGTGTTGAAAATTGGTGTTGCTGATCAACTTGATGGAAATGTTATGATGTACCTTCATAGCACCTTCTAACGTATAGGCACCATTGCCCTACTATTGTACCTTATGTTTATTTCTGTCAATATCTGTAAAGCATTTTGGAAATAATAGAATTCTTACAGTCTGTAAATAGGCCATTCAGCCCATTGAGTCCAAACTGATCCTCAGAAGAGTAGTCCACCTAAAGCCACTTCCCTACCATATCCCTGTAACTCTGCATTTCCCATGGCTAATCCACCTAGCCTGCACATCTTTGGACTGTGGGAGGAAATCAGAGCACAAAGAGGAAACCCACGTAGTGAGGGGGAGAGTGAAACTCCACACAGACAGTGTCTCGAGGATGGAATCAAACCTGGGTCCCTGGCACTTGGAAGCAGCAGTGCTAAGATTTGCAGGTCAGGTGAATTGACCATGTTAAATTGCCCATTGGTGCATTAGTCAGAGGGACATGGGTCGGGGTGGGTTACTCTTCGGAGAGTCGGTGTGGACTGGTTGGGTCGAAGGGCCTGTTTCCACATTGTAGGGAATCTAATCTACTCTAATCTAACTACTGAGCCACCATACCAGCATGTCCTGGGGATGCACAAATGGCCATATAATGTGTTAAAATAGGTACAGATTGCTAGATATTGGACCAAACAAAATAGGACCATAAATAGACCAAACTGCCTCTTGAGTCTATGTTGCCATTCAATACAAACATGGACGACCTTGACCTGAGGAAGGGTCACTCAACTTGGAATATTAACTCTGTTTACACACTCCAGATCTGGACGAACAAATGATTGGTAAGGTACCACTGATATTCCTGTGTATCGGTAATCTTTGTACAACGTGGAATGGCTGGAACAGATAGTTCTCCAAAATTCCTTAACTTTGGGATCCAGAATTAAGACCATAAGACTATAAGACTGAGGAGCAGAAATTCAGCCCATTGAGTTTGCTCTGCCATTCAATCATGGCTGATAAGTTTCTCATCCTCATTCTCCCACCTTCTCCTCATGACCCTAGATCCCCTTGATACTCAAGGACATATCTATCTCCATCTTAAATACACTCAATGATCTGGCCTCCACAGCTTTCTGTGGCAATCAATTTCATAGATTCACCACTCTCTGGTTGAAGATGTTTCTCCTTAACTCAGTTCTAAAAGGTCTCCCCTTTACTCTAAGTCTGTGCCCTCGAGTCCTGGTTTCTCCTACCAATGGAAACATCTTCCCAACATCTACTCTATTCAGGCCATTCAGTATTCTATAAGTTTCAATTAGATTTCCCCCATCCTTGTAAACTCCATCGAGTATAAACTCAGAGTGCTCAAACGTTCCTCATAAATTAAGCTTTACATTCCTGGGACCATTCTTGTAAATCTCCTCTGAACACACTCCAGGGTTAGCATATCCTTCCTGCGATTTGGGCCCAAAACTGTGCATAATACTCTAAATGTGGTCTGAACAGAGCCTTATACAGCCTCAGAAGTACATCCCTGCTTTTATATTCAAGTCTTCTCAAAACAAATGCCATCATTGCATTTGCCTTTCCAACTATTGACTCAACCTGCAAGTTTACCTTGAGAGAATCCTGCACTAGAACTCCCAGCTTCTTTGCACTTCATTCTGAATTTTCTCCCTATTTAGGAATAGTCCATGCCTCTATTTTTCCGACCAAGGTGCCTGACCTTACACTTTCCCACATTGTACTCCATCTGCCACTTCTTTGCCCACTCTCCTAATCTATCCAAATCCTTCTGCAGCCTCACCGTCTCCTCAATGCTACCTGCCCCTCTACCTATCTTTGTATCATCTACAAACTTAGCCAGAAAGTCCTCAGTTCCTTTATCTAGATTGTTGATGTACAAAATGAAAAGTTGTGGTCCCAACACTGAGTCTTCAAAACACTACTTATCACCAGCTGCCATCCTGAGGCCCTTATTTTATTCAGTAGCTTATTGTGTGGCACCTTTTCAAGAGTCTTTTTGAAGTCTAGTTTGAGAACATCCATTTCCTCTCCTTGGTCTAACCTGCTTGTTACTTCCTCAAAGAATTCTAGCAGATTTGTCAGGCATGACCTCCCCAAGATGAAACCATGCTGACTTTGCCCTACTTTACCCTACACCTCCAATTGTTCGGAAATCTCATCCTTTACAATGAATTGCAGGATCTTACCCAGAACTGAGGCTGGCTAATCTGTCTGAAATTTTCCATTTTTTTGCTTTACTCCATTTTTAAACAGAGGATTCCATTAGCGATTTTCCAGTTTCAATTGAACTGAGGAGAAGGATATTGTGAAACTTGAAAGGGTTCAGAAAAGATTAACAAGGATGTTGCCAGGGTTGGAGGATTTGAGTTATAGGGAGAGGCTGAATAGGCTGGGGCTATTTTCCCTGGAGTGTTGGAGGCTAGGGGTGACCTTATAGAGGTTTACAAAATCATGAGGGGCATGGATAGGATAAATAGACAAAGTCTTTTCCCTGGAGTCGGGGAGTCCAGAACTAAAGGGCATATGTTTAGGTTGAGAGCAGAAAGATATAAAAGAGACCTAAGGGGCAACTTTTTCACACAGAGGGTGGTATGTGTATAGAATGAGCTGCCAGAGGAAGTGGTGGAGGCTGGTACAATTGCAACATTTAAAAGGCATTTGGATGGGTATATGAATAGGAAGGGTTTGGAGGGATATGGCCCGGGTGCTGGCAGGTGGGACTAGATTGGGTTGGGATATCTGGTTGGCATGGACGAGTTGAACCGAAGGGTCTGTTTCCATGCTGTACATCTCTACGACTCTATGACTTTATGAGTACAAAGCAACCAAATGAAATTAGCTTTTATTGGTCTAGCCTCAGGGTCTGAAGTGAAATGCTTTTGTGTTTTAACTAATAAACTACAGCAGCCATATAATTTCCAAGCAGTAAACTACTCTTTTTTTTAACTCACAACAGTAATTATTTTACTGTTGATATCAACATGCATCAATTGGCATGAAGTGTAGTTCCCATCAATGGTGTCAATGCGATACTTTAACATCTCAAATTGAAGAAATGGCCCATTGGTATACTTAATGCGAAATAACCGATATACTCTGGTGATTTCAAATCTGTAATCTAACCTAGGGATTCTGATAATGGTTATAAGATCAGGCTTCACACCTGCAACCTACAATTGCAATCCTCTGATTAGATTACATCCTTGTAATCACATCAGCTCAACATGTCTCATTCTTTCTTCTGACTGCTTTATTCATCCCCAGTCCATGCTGTGGTTTGTTACAGTTTGCTCACGGAGTATGGGTTGCTGTGGCAACTTGCACATCTTTATACATGCTGTGGTCTGCAGTTGTGGATGGTGATGATAAAGGCTGCAATCTTCTTTCCATTATCAGGCATCATTCCCACTGTTAGCATTTACCGGTCTGAGGATTTGCAGGTTGATGCTCAATCTTTTTGGTCAAATTATGAACGTATTTTGGTTGGCCTCAGTCGGGACTTGAACCCAAAACTTCTGGCTCAGAAACAAGGATTACCCACTGCGGCATTCATTTGTTCATGCCTTATGTTATTACAGAGACCAGCATTCCCATGCTTATTAGCCACAGACCTTTTGTATGTATTGCATTTTGTTTTTTGTAAAGGCGACGTGTCAGCAAATGTGCAATGGCAAAGAGAAATCGGTCTCCAACTAATGCAAACAATTAGCACCTCCAACAATTCTGATACTTGCTCAGCATCTGCTCAAGGAGTTTTTAAATCATCTTGCTTATTATCAGCTCAGAGAACTGTCAAAGCCACTTGCCCAGTATCTGCTCAGCGAGTGCATTAAGCCAATTGCTCCTTCTCTCTTTCCGTACCCAGTAGTGTTTCTCTCCACCATCCCTTCTACCTCGGAATATTGACCAAGTACAATGCCATTCCAATCAGAATCCATTACTTTCTATTTCCTTGGACAAAAACTTTTCCCTCACATGTGTTCTAATCTTGGGAAGCAATGGGAAGAAGAAAGTAGTACACCCTATCTTAGCTCACAAAGGACTATAGGAACCAAACAAAAGGAATATGAGTAGACCCCTTGAATCTACTCCACCATGAGTTAATGGCTCATCTTTGACCTCAAATCTTTGTCACTACACCTGTATCCTTCATTTCCCTGGTGGAACAACAACCTGTCCATCTCAGATTCAAATATATTAAAAGATGGAACACCACAAGCTTCTGGTTTAAAAAATTCAAAAGATTCATTACACAATGAAAGCATCTTTCTTCTTCCCAGTCCTGAATGGTTGGCCCTCTATCCTAAGCCTGAGCCTCCGTGTTTTAGATTCCACAGCCAAAGGAGACAGTGACACAGTTTCTACCCTGTCAAACCCCATTTGTGTCTTGGATGTTTGCCCGAGATCACCTCTCATTCTTGTAATCACTAGAAAATGTAGATTCAACTTACTCTGCTGCTCATCACAGTCAAAACTTCCCATCCCAGGAGCTAATCGATTGAAGTGTCACTGTGTTGCCTCCACGCAAGTATTTCCTTCCTTAACTATGCAGATCAAAATAACAATGCTCCAGATGTGAAGCCCAGCCGATTGTAGCAAGACCCCTCCATTTTTATAGTTTAATTCTCTTGCAGCAAAAGGCAACCTGCCATTTGGCCTCCTAATTGACTGCTACAGCTACATGCTAATTTCTTTTGTTTCTGAGAGAATTATAAACAAGTTCCTCTGAACGTCAACATTTCCAATATTCCTTTTAAAAAGAATTATGGGAAGAAACAGAAGTATCTGGAAGAAGCTCGCACAGACATGGGGAGAACTCCATGTAGACGTTGTGTCAAGGCTGGAACCAAACCTGGGTCCCTGGTGCTGTGAGGCAGCAGTGCTAACCACTGAGCCACTGTGCCACCCCTTTGTCTATAAGGCAGGGACAACCTGAATGCAACGAACATCCACTGGCATCCAAACCACAACAATCAGCATTTATGCAGAGCTACTAGTAAAATAAATAGCCACAGGAACAATTAACAAATAAGATTTATTCTAAAGCATGTAAAGAGGTATTAGGACAGTGGTCTACGTTTATCTCCAATGTGGTGGTTTGCCTGAGGTGATGATGCTGATGATAGGTCTCACGGTTTAAGAAATTGAATATGGATCTTATGTTAATAAATCTGAGCAGACATTTATTACAGCTAACTATTATGTTTTCTTTATTCATTCATAAGACATGAGTGTCTCTGGCTGATCTCGCATTTATTACCTATCCATAATTGCACAGAGAATAATTAAAATTCAACCATACTGTTGTGGGACTGGAGTCACATATCGGCCTAACCAAGTAAGGGTGGTAGACTCCATCCCTAATGAGCAAGATGGGCTTTTCAGACAATAACTTCACGGTCATCATAATACTCTGGATTTCAGATTTCCAGTCTTGCATTCGAATCCCACCATGGCCCGATTTGATCTCAGGTCCCTAGAGTATTACCTGGGCTGGGCTTCCTGGATTAACAGTCCAGTGATAAAACAACTAAGTCATCACCTCCCCTGTACAAATGTTACAATCCTCAGACATGTAAATGCCTGGGCTAATATTAAGCTCAGTGGGGCCAGTGACCATAATTCTAATAATTTCAAATAGCGACGGAAAAGGATAGAACACATCTAAAATAGGAGGAAGGCTAATTTTAGCAGCATGAGGGAAGGACTTGAAAAGTTGGTTGGGGGCAGATAACACAGGTAAAGGGACGGCTGGAAAATGGGAACCCTTCAGAATTGAGATAACTAGAGTCAAGAGACAAAACAATCCTGTTAGGGTCAAAGGAAAGGCTGGTCAGTGTAGAGAAAGTTGGATGACTAGAGAAATTAAAAGTTTGGTTAAGAAAAAAGAAGGAAGCATATCTGTTTCTAACCCCATGCTGTCCCTGTCCTGGGAGTGTTTGATAGGGGGCCAGCGTAGAGGAAGTTTTACTCTGTATCTAACCCCATACTGTCCCTGTCCTGGCAGTGTTTAATAGAGGGACAGTGTAGAGGCAGCTTTACTTTGTATCTAAACCATTGCTGTCCCTGTCCGAGGAGTGTTTGATGGGGGGAACAGTGTAGAGAGAGCTTTACTCTGTATCTACTACCGTGCTGTCCCTGTACTGGGGATTGTTTGATGGGGACAGTGTAGAGCGAGCTTTATTCTGTATCTAACCCCGTGCAGACCCTGTCCCTGGGGAGTGTTTCATGGGGGCGTGAGGACAGTGTAGAAGGAGCTTTACTCTGTATCTAAGCCTATGCTTTTCCTGTCCTGGGAGGGTTAGATGGTGGGGAAAGTGTAGAGGGAGCTTTACTCTGTCTCAAACCCCGTACTGTCCCTGTCCTGGGAGTGATTGAAGGGGGGACAGTGTAGAGGGAGCTTTACTCTGTATCTAAGCCCGTGCTCTCCCTGTTCTGGGAGTGTTTGATGGGAGGACAGTGTAGAGGAAGCTTTACTCTGCATCTAATCCCATGCTGTCCCTGTCCTGGGAGTGTTAGATGGTGGGGACAGTGTAGAGGAAGCTTTACTCTGTATCTAACCCATTGCTGTCCCTGTCCTGCATGTTTGAAGGGGACAGTGTCGTGGGAACTTACCTCGGTATCTAACACCGTGCTGTCCCTGTCCTGGGAGTGTTAGATGGTGGGAACAGTGTAGAGGGAGCTTTACTTTGTCTCGAACCCCGTGCAGTCCCTGTCCCGGAATGTTTGATTGGGGAATGTATAGAGGGAGCTTTACTCTGTATCTAACCCATTGCTGTCCCTGTTCTGGGAGTGTTTGATGTTGGGGACAGTGTAGAGGGTGCTTTCCTCTGTATCTACCACTGTGCTGTCCCTGTACTGGGAATTGTTTGATGAGGGATAGTGTGGAGAGAGCTTTCCTCTGTGTCTAACCCCGTGCTGTCCCTGTCCCTGAGGAGTTTTTGATGGGGAATGGTGTAGAGGAGGCTTTACTCTGTATCTAACAACCTGCTGTCCCTATCCTGGGAGTGTTTGTTGTGGGACAGTGTAGAGGAAGCAGTACTCTATATCTAACCCAGTGCTGTCCCTGTCCTGGGAGTGTTTGATGGGCGGGGACAGTGTACAGGGAGCTTTACTCTGTATCTCACCCCATGCTCTCCCTGTCCTGGGAGTGTTTGATGGGGGACAGTGTAGAGGCAGATTTACTCTGTATCTAACCCCATGCTGTCCCTATCCTCACAGTGTTTGATGGGGGGACGTGTAGAGGAAGCTTTACTCTGTATCTAACCCCATGCTGTCCCTCTCTGGTAGTGATTGATGGGGAGGACAGTGTAGAGGCAGTGTTACTCTGTATCTAAGCCCATGCTTTCCCTGTCCAGAGTGTCTGACGGGGGAGATAGTGTAAAGGAAGATTTACTCTGTATCTAACCCCGTGCTGTCCCTGTCCTGGGAGTGTTTGATGGGGGGACATTGTAGAGGGAGCTTTACTCTGTATCTTACCTCGTGCTGTCCCTGTCCTGGGAGTGTTTGATGGGGGGACATTGTAGAGGGAGCTTTACTCTGTATCTTACCTCGTGCTGTCCCTGTCCTGGGAGTGTTTGATGGGGGGACAGTGTAGAGGATACTTCACTCTGTATCTTACCCTGTGCTGTCGATGTCCTGGGAGCGTTTGAAAGGGGGTCAGTGCAGAGAGTGCTTTACTCTATATCTAACACCGTGCTGTCCCTGTCCTGGGAGTGTTAGATGGTGGGAACAGTGTAGAGGAAGCATTAATCTGTATCTAACCCCATGCAGACCCTGTCCTGGAACTATTTGATGGGGGGACAGCGTAGAGGAAGATTTACTCTGTATTTAACCCCATGCTGTCCTTGTCCTGGGAGCATTTGATCGTGGGGGACAGTGTAGAGAGGGATTTACTCTGTATCGGACCCTGTGCTGTCCCTGTCCTGGGAGTGTTTGATTGGGGACTGTGTAGAGAGAGCTTTACTCTGTATCTAACACCTTGCTGTCCCTGTCCTGTGTGTTTGAAGGGGACAGTGTAGAGGGACCTTTCATCGGTATCCAACCCCATGCTGTCCCTGTCCTGGGAGTGTTTGATGTGGGGCAGTGTAGAGGGAGCTTTACTCTGTATCTTAACGTGTGCTGTCCCTGTCCAGGGAGTGTTTGATGGGGGACAGTGCACAGGGTGATTTACTCAGTATCTAACCCCATGCTGTCCCTGTCCTGGGATGTTTGATGAGGGGTCAGTGTAGAGAGTTCTTTACTCTGTATCTAACCCCGTACTGTCCCTGTCCTGGGTGTGTTTGACGGGCAGGGACAGTGTAGAGGGAGCCTTACTCTGTATCTAACCCCATTCTGTCCTGTCCTGGGAGTGTTTAATGGGGGGGATAGTGTAGTGATAGCTTTACTCTGTACCTAAGCCCGTGCTGTCCCTGTCCAGGGAGTGTTTGATGGGGGGGACCGTGTAGAGGTAGTTTTACTTTGTATCTAACCCCCTGCTGTCCCTATCCTGGGAGTGTTTGATGGGGGGACAGTGTAGATGGAGCTTTACTCTGTATCTAATCCCATGCTGTCCCTGTCCTGGAACTGTTTGATGGGGGGGACAGGTAGAGGGAGATTTACTCTGTATCTAGCACGTTGCTGTCCCTGTCCTGTGTGTTTGAAGGGGACAGTGTAGAGGGACCTTTCCTTGGTATCCAAACCCATGCTGTCCCTGTCCTGCGAGTGTTTGAAGGGGGGACAGTGTAGAGGGTGCTTTACTCTGTATCTAACCCCAGGCTCTCCTTGTCCTGGGAGTGTTTAATGGGGGGGACAGTGTAGTGAGAGCTTTACTCTGTATCTAACCCCATACTGTCTTTGTCCTGGCAGTGTTGGATGGGGGGATGTGTAGAGGAAGCTTTACTTTGTCTCTAACCCCGTGCAATCCCTGTCCTGGGTCAGTTAGGTGGGGGGACAGTGTAGAGCAAGCTTTATTCTGTATCAAACCCCATGCTGTCCTTGTCCTGGGAGCGTTAGATGATGGGGACAGAGTAGAGGGAGCTTTACTCTGTCTCGAGCCCCGTGCTGTCCCTGTCCTGGGAGTGTTTGATTGGGGGACTGTGTAGAGGGAGCTTTACTCTGTATCTAACCCATTGCTGTCCCTGTCCTGGGAGTGTTTGATTGGGGACTGTGTAGAGGCAGCTTTACTCTGTATCAATCCCATTGCTGTCCCTGTCCTGTGTGTTTGAAGGGGACAGTGTAGAGGGAACTTTCCTCGGTATCTAACCCCGTGCTGACCCTGTCCTGCGAGTGTTTGTTATGGGACAGTGTAGAGGGATCCTTACTCTGTATCTTACCCTGTGCTGTCCCTGTCCTGGGAGTGTTTAATGGGGGGACAATGTAGAGGGAGCTTTACTCTATATCTAACCCATTGCTGTCCCTGTCCTGGGAGTGTTTGATGGTGGGGACAGTGTAGCAAGAGCTTTACTCTGTATCTAACCCTGTGTTGTCCCTGTCCTGGGAGTCTTTGAAGGGGGGACAGTGTAGAGGAAGCTTTACTCTGTATCTAACCCCGTGCTGTCCCTGTTCTGGGAGTCTTTGAAGGGGGTACAGTGCAGAGGATGCTTTACTCTTTATGTAACGCAATTCTGTCCCTGTCCTGGGAGTGTTTGATGGGGGGATAGTGTGGAGGGTGCTTTTCTCTGTATCTAACCCTGTGCTGTCCATGTCCTGGAAGTGTTTGATGGGGATGGTGTAGAGAGAGCTTTACTATGTAACTAACCCCGTGCTGTCCATGTCCTGGGAGTGTTTGATGGGGGGGTCAGTATAGAGCGAGCTTTATTCTGTATCTAACCCTGTGCTGTCCCTGTCCTGAGTGTTAGATGGTGGGGACAGTGTAGACGGAGCTTTACTCTGTCTCTAACCCCATACAGTCCCTGTTCTGGGACTGTTAGGTGGGGGTAGCGAGAGCTTTACTCTGTATCGAACCCGTGCTGTCCCTGTCCTGGGAGTGTTTGATTGGGGACTGTGTAGAGGGAGCTTTACTATGTATCTAACCCATTGCTGTCCCTGTCCTGTGTGTTTGTAGGGGACAGTGTAGAGGGAACTTTCCTCGGTATCTAACCCTGTGCTGTCCCTGTCCTGCAAGTGTTTGTTGAGGGACAGTGTAAAGGGAGCTTTACTCTGTATCTTAACCCATGCTGTCCCTGTCCAGGGAGTGTTTAATGGGGGGGCAGTGTAGAGAAAGCTTTACTCTGTATCTAACCCCATGCTGTCCCTTTCCTGGGAGTGTTTTTTTTATAGATATTGTTATTGAAAATTTAACACGTTCTTACAAGTTTACAAGTATAAACATTGATATACAATTAAATATAAAATAAATAATAATCAAAATCTATCAAACAGAAAAAAAGAGATACCAAGAAAAAAAAAACTCAATTAACTACTAATCTAACCTACAACTAGCCAGAGTGTATAATTAAATCTCTTAACATTATTCAGGAAAAAAAACGACGGATAACACAGAAATTGAGTAGTGAGATACATGCTCGGAATGTGTTAACATCAAATCTTAACAAAACTCGTATTCGTGCGGCATTCCTCTCCCAAGGGGCCCCAGACCAGCCAGGTTTGCCATCTCAATTAAATAAAAGCCCTTGTTAGGATGGCCGAAATATCTGTATTTGTGTAATTCAAGAAGGGCTACTATATTTTATGGAATAATTTGGTTTTTTGGTGCACCATATTTGTAAGGAAGTCAGGGGGATTATATTCCATTATTAATCTGTGCCAATTCGAAAGTCCAGGGGGGCCCTCAGCCACCCAGTTTACCAAAATATTTTTCCTTGCACAGAAAGAGAGAATGGAAAATAATCCCTTCCCGTGCATATCCAGGGAGGGTAGGTTCGAAAAGCCTAAAAGGAGAGATACAGGGTCCACTCTAATTTCCGTTCCCAAGATTTCTGTCAGAGCACTTACTACTTTAGTCCAATACCTATGGATCTTAAGACAGGTCCATAAGCAATGTACAAGAGTGCCCACCCCTATTTTATATTTGGGACACATTGGAGATGCTCCTGCCTTTAATTTTGCCAATCGATCCGGTGCTATATGTGCCCTATGAAGTATCTTCAACTGAATGGCCTGAGTTCTGTTGCAGATGGAGATTTTTCTGACATTTTCCCAAATGTCATTCCACATTTCTGTAAGAGATTTCCAGCCCCAAATCCTGATCCTATGTTTTAAGCAGATTGTCCATATCTTCCGATACTTCATCATGGAATAAATGATAAATAGTGCTGACCGAAGATGCCCCCATTGGCCATAACACTCTACGTTTTCTATCTGATTTATAAAGATTATCTAATAGCGTAGTCTTCTTCTGTATGTAATCTTGAATTTGGAAGTATCGAAAGAGATCACCATTAGGTAATCCAAATTTCTGATGCAGCTGTTCAAAAGACATCAGGACCCCTTCCTTAAACAGATCCCCCAAACAGGAGATACCCCTGGATCTCCAGAGTTTGAAAGTGGCACCTGTAAGTCCTGGTTGAAACCCCCATGCTCCCACTATCGGAGTATAGGGGGATGTGTTATGTGAATTGCCCTCATTTTGCTGCATTATATTCCAAGCTTTAATTGTATTTAGTATTATAGGGTTTTTACAGTGATCTGTGATGATTTTCCTCTTGTCTGAAAATAAGATGTTAATAAGTGGGCATTTTACTTGAGAAGCCTCGATGTCCAGCCAGATTGATTGCAGGTCCGACAAGACCCAATCGGCTATGTAGCTTACCAGGGAACTTAACTGATATTTCCTAAAATCTGGAAAATCCAGTCCTCCCTTTGCCTGTGGAAGCTGTAGCTTCTTCAGCTTAATGAGGGGCCATCTATGATTCCAGATGAAGGAACCCAGCCAGTCATACAATTTGCACAGTGCAGACCTCGGCAGCATCACCGGAAGCATTCTCATAGGGTACAGGAGACAGGGCAGGACATTCATTTTAATTAGAGCCATTCTACCTAGCCAGGAAATTGGAAGGTCTCCCCATCGGTGAAGGTCCCGCCTTAATAGGCTTGCACCTTAATAGGTTAGGGACCAGCATTCTGGCAGGCAGGTTTTCTACTGCAACGCCGCTACATTTAAACTAAGTAGCGGGGGGGGGGGGGGGGGGGGGGGGGACAAGCTGAATGTTTAAAAAGGAAATTGAAGGGAAAGTTAGAACAAGAGAAGTCAAGAAAGACAACTGTATCAATGAAGCAGAAAACTCGGAAAGGGATCATGCTGTAAGGTTGAGTGAAATAAGGGTTGATGGGAAGGGTGAGAGCAGTAACAAATTAAAAATACTATACATGAATGCACGAAGCATTAGACATAAGATGGATGAGCTTGAGGCTCTTTTGGAAATTGGCAGATACGATGTTGTGGGGATAACTGAGACGTGGCTTCAAGTGGACAGGGCCTGGGAAATGAATATTCAAGGCTACACGTGCTATCGTAAGGACAGACTGACGGGCAGAGGGGGTGGGGTGGCCTTATTGATAAGGGACGATATTCAGTCCCTTGCGCGGGGGGACCTAGAGTCAGGGGATGTAGAATCAGTGTGGATAGAGCTTCGAAATACTAAGGGTAAAAAGACCCTCCTGGGAGTCATCTACAGGCCCCCAAACAGTAGTCTGGATGTGGGATGTAAGTTAAATCAGGAGCTGAAATTGGCCTGTCGCAAAGATGTCACTACAGTTGTTATGGGGGATTTTAACATGCAGGTAGACTGGGAGAATCAGGATGGTATTGGGCCTCAAGAAAGAGACTTTGTGGAGTGCCTCAGAGATGGATTCTTAGAGCAGCTGGTGCTGGAGCCGACCAGGGAGAAGGAAATTCTGGATCTGGTATTGTGTAACAAACCAGAATTGGTCAGAGACCTCGAAGTGAAGGAGCCATTGGGAAGTAGTGACCATAATACAATAAGCTTCAATCTGCAATTTGAGAGGGAGAGGGTACAGTTGGAAGTGACAGTACTTCTGTTGAATAAAGGGAACTATGGAGCTATGAGGGAGGAGCTGGCCAAAGTTCAATGTTGCAATACCTTAGCAGGGATGACAGTGGAGGAACAATGGCGGATATTTCTGTGTATAATGCAGAAGTTGCAGGATCAGTTCATTCCTAAAAGGAAGAAAGATCCCAGGAGGAGGCATGGGCGGCCGTGGCTGACGAGGGAAGTAAAGAAACATATAAAGTTAAAAGAGAAAAAGTATAACATAGCTAAGATAAGTGGGAAAACTGAGGACTGCGAAGCTTTTAAAGAGCAACAGAGGATTACTAAGAAGGAAATATGCAGAGGAAAAATGAGGTACGAAGGTAAACTGGCCAAGAATATTAAGGAGGATAGTAAAAGCTTTTTTAGGTATGTGCAAGGCAAAAAAATGGTTAGGACAAAAATTGGGCCCTTGAAGACAGAAACAGGGGAATATATTACTAGGAACAAAGAAATGGCAGAGGAATTAAATGGGTACTTCAGATCTGTGTTCACTGGGGAAGACACAAGCAATCTCCCTGAGGTAACAGTGGCTGAAGGACCTGAACTTAAGGGAATTTATATTTGCCAGGATTTGGTGTTGGAGAGAAGGTTGATAAGTCTCCGGGGCCTGATGGTCTGCATCCCAGGGTACTGAAGGAGGTGGCTCGGGAAATCGTGGATGCGTTGGTGATTATTTTCCAGAGTTCAATAGAGTCGGGGTCGGTTCCTGAGGATTGGAGGGTGGCTAATGTTATACCACTTTTTAAGAAAGGTGGGCGAGAGAAAGCAGGAAATTATAGACCAGTTAGTCTGACCTCAGTGGTGGGAAAGATGCTGAGTCTATTATAAAGGATGAAATTACTGCACATCTGGATAGTAGTAACAGGATAGGACAGAGTCAGCATGGATTTATGAAGGGGAAATCATGCTTGACTAATCTTCTTGAATTTTTTGAGGATGTAACTCTGAAGTTGGACGAGGGAGATCCAGTAGATGTAGTGTACCTAGACTTTCAGAAAGCTTTTGATAAAGTCCCACACAGGAGGTTAGTGAGTAAAATTAGAGTGCATGGTATTGGGGGCAAAGTACTAACTTGGATTGAAAGTTGGTTGGTTGATAGGAAACAAAGGGTAGTGATAAACGGCTCCATTTCGGAATGGCAGGCAGTGACCAGTGGGGTACCGCAGGGATCCGTGCCTGGACCGCAGCTTTTTACAATATATGTTAATGATATAGAAGATGGTATCAGCAATAACATTAGCAAATTTGCTGATGATACAAAGCTGGGTGGCAGGGTGAAATGTGATGAGGATGTTAGGAGATTACAGGGTGACCTGGACAAGTTAAGTGAGTGGGCAGATGCATGGCAGATGCGGTTTAATGTGGATAAATATATGGTTAACCACTTTGGTGGCAAGAACAGGAAGGCAGACTACTACCTCAATGGAATCCATTTATGTAAAGGGGCAGTACAGAGAGATCTGGGTGTTCTTGTACACCAGTCAATGAAGGCAAGCATGCAGGTACAGCAGGTAGTGAAGAAGGCTAATAGCATGCTGGCCTTCATAACAAGAGGAATTGAGTATAGAAGCAAAGAGGTGCTTCTGCAGCTGTACAGGGTTCTGGTGAGACCACACCTGGAGTACTGTGAGCAGTTCTGGTCTCCAAATTTGAGAAAAGACATTCTGGCTATTGAGGGAGTGCAGCGTAGATTCACGAGGTCCATTCCGGGAATGGCAGGATTACCTTACATTGAAAGACTGAAGCGACTGGGCTTGTATACCCTTGAGTTTCGAAGACTGAGAGGGGATCTGATTGAGATGTATAAGATTATGAAAGGATTGGACACTCTGGCAGTAGGAAACATATTTCCACTGATGGGTGAGTGCCGAACCAGAGGACACAGCTTAAAAATACGTGGTAGACCATTTAGGACAGAGCTCAGGAGAAACTTCTTTACCCAGAAAGTGGTGGCTGTGTGGAATGCTCTGCCCCAGAGGACAGTGGAGGCCCACTCTCTGGATTCATTTAAGAAAGAGTTGGATAGAGCTCTCAAAGATAGTGGAATCAAGGGTTATGGAGATAAGGCAGGATCAGGATACTGATTAGGAATGATCAGCCATGATTATATTGAATGGTGGTGCAGGCTCGAAGGACTGAATGGCCTACTCCTGCACCTATTGTCTATTGTCTATTGTCTATTGTCTATTGTCTATTATCCTTTCCAGTAAATGCACAAAGTTAGCCTTGTATAACTGGCCAAATACTGGGTTGATAAAAATGCCTAAATATAAGAAACCCTCCAGGGACCACTGAAAGGGAAAGGGAAAGTGGGATCCGTCCAATAAGTGGGATAGACTAGCAAGGCCACCCATTGGCATAGCCTCTGATTTTGAGAAATTAATTTTATAGCCTGAAAGTACACTAAATGTATTAATAACTTGGATTAAGCGAGGCACAGACATCAGAGGATTACTGAGGAATAGGAGAACATCATCTGCATAAAGGGTAATTTTATGTTTACCTATACCAATCTTCGGGGCCGTAATATTAGGGTCAGCCCATATAGTTTGCGCTAGTGGCTCAATTATTAGCATGAATAGCAACAGTGAGAGAGGACATCACTGATGGCAGCCCCTATCCACACTGAAGCTATCCAAGCCTAATCCATTGGTAATCACAACTGCTTTGGGATCATTATACAGTGTTGAGACCCATTTGGTAAAAACCTTTCCAACGCCAAACCTTTCCAATGTGTAAAACAGATGTGACCATTCAACCCTGTCGAATGTCTTTTCCGTATCTAATGAGACTACTACTCCTGGTACCTTTCCCTGATGGCAGGCTTGAATCACATTCAAAACCCTTCTGACATTATTGGATGATCTACGGCCCTTAATAAACCCCGTCTGATCCTCCTTTATAATATGTGGCAATACCCTTTCTAGCCTCAATGCTAACATTTTAGAAAGGATTTTAAAATCTACATTTAGCAAGGATATTGGTCTGTATGACACGCAATCTTCTGGGTCCTTTCCAATCTTCTGAGTAAGAGAGATATTCGCCCCTTTCAGTGAAGGTGGGAGACAGCCCTGACTGTATGAGTAGTTATACATGTCCATAAGTGGACCACCCAATATTCCTGTAAATTCTTTATAGAATTCAGCTTGAAAGCCATCTGGGCCAGATTCCTTACCGCTCTGAAGTTGCCTGGTTGTTGGGGGAGCATTCAGGACCGATACCTGTTCCGGAGTTAGGTCCGGAAAGGTCAGGATTTTAAAAAATGACTGCATCCTCCTAGCTCTACCTTCGTAATCTTGCGATTTATATAAATTAGAATAAAATTTTCTAAAGATTGTGGTAATCCTTTTATGATCATGAGTCAGAGTACCCGCACTTTCCTTGATAGACGTGATAGTTTGAGGGGCCTTTTTTTTCTTTGCGAGAAATACTAAGTATCTGCCAGGTTTATCGCCAAATTCATATAACCTTTGTTTTGCAAATAATATTTCCCTCTTAGCCATTTGGGTAAGCGTGGTGTTCAGAGCTATCCTAAGGGCCGTAATCCTTTGTAATTTGATAATAGAAGGTCTGTCAGTGTATGCTGTTTCAGCTGCTTTTAAGCGAGCTTCAAGCAGATGCTGTTGTTCTCCCTGTAGTTTTTTCTGGGTCGCTGAGTATGAAATGATCAAACCTCACACGTAAGCTTTGATGGTCTCCCACATCATTAAATTACCTGAATTAATTTCTAAAAATGTTTTAAATTCTTGAGAGAAGTACTTTACAAATTTACTATCTTTCATTAGGAAGGAATCCATACGCCAATGCCGGGGGGATGTCTCATTGGTCCTCACCTTGATTTCCATATATACAGCAGCGTGGTCGGAAATTGCTATACTGCCTATTTTACAGGATGATATGGAATTTTTAAAAATCAAGGGGCAAAAAACATACCAATTCTGGTGTGACATTTATGTGGATTGGAGTAAAAAGAAAAATCTCTGCCCTGTGGATGAAGACATCTCCACACATCTACTAGTCCTAATTCTTTGTTCAAATCCACAAATTGTCTGGATCTGGGGGTTACTCCTGCAGTACTCTTGGGAATCCTATCTATTTTCAGATCCATAATACGATTAAAATCTCCCCCTATAATTGTATGAAGAGCACTGAAAGCCATCAATTTTGAGAAGGCTTCTGCTATAAATTTAAAAGAATGTGCCGGGAGACAATACAGATTTAAGATCCCATATTCCTCTCCATTTATAAAGGCTTTAATCAGAATATATTGTCCTGATTCGTCTTTTATCTGATTTAGGATTTTGAAAGGGAGATTCTTCCGAATAAGAATAACAACTCCCCTACTTTTTGAGCTGAAGGAAGGAAAGAAGGCCTGATCAAATCCACCCTGTCGTAATTTCAAGTGTTCTTTGTGCAATAAACGTGTCTCCTGTAGGAGAGCTCTATCAACCTTTTCTTTCTTGAGGTTTGATCATATTTTCTTCCTTTTGATTGGTGAATTACTCCCCTTGACATTCCAGGTGCACCATTTAACTGACTGATTAACCATAATCATCGGGGCAAGTCCAAGACCCCTCGGGAGAAGAAACTCTATCCAAAACACCCCGAGCATAGAGCATATAAAATTCACAAAAATAAAGGCTCTTTAATACACTCACATCAATATAATAAAAAACTATTTCTAAATTTAAAAAAACGTATTTAAATGGAGATTTTCCCCCTTGTTCCCAAGGGACATCACTTCCTTTCCAAAAGCCCATCATATCCACTCCCAACCAGTACCCCACCCTTGACCCAGGCACCGCACAATAGGATAAAGAAAATTCAAATAGACTACAAGCTAGAGTTAACAGTGACTACGCTACCCCAGCTCCCCCCACCCACACCGACACCCGGATATATTTGGAAATGTTAATACCATGTATGAACATATATAACTATAAAATTACAGTCTCAACAAATAATAATTAATATAGCAATACAAAATAACAGGAGAAAACAAGCCCACTCCTAAAGACAGAGATAAAACAGGATAAGGTAACCACCTCCCCCCACCTACATTAACTAGACCCCCCAACCTATATATATATATATAATAAAAAAGGGGATAGAAAATCGCTAAGTGAAGAACAAATAAATAAACCCCTCTCCCCACCCCCCCGGAGATAATATTAAACAGTAAGGTAATGAAAGGGATAAAAAATAGAAGGTAAATCGGGTTGGGGGTAGGGCAAAACAACATAAATTAACTCTTACAATATATCTAAGAGAGTCCAAAAATTCCTTGGCCTTCTCTGGCGATCCGAAGTTGTACACGGACCCTTCATGGTTAAAGCGTAGTGTCGCTGGTTAGCGCAAGGAGTACTGAATGTTTAAGTCCCTTAAACGCTTCTTTGCTCTGTCAAACGCCTTTCTCTTTCGGACCAAAGCTGGAGAAAAGTCCTGGAATAACATAATCTTGGATCCTTTATAAATCATGGCTTGGGGATTTTTCTGGAAGCTTCTAAGAGCATCTGCCTTTCCTTGTAGCTCTGCAGCCGGAACAAGACCGGGCGGGGGGGCGCTGGTTCGAGCCAGGCCCACGTATTGCAACCTGGTAGGCCCACTCCACCCTTACCTGGCCTGATCCAGCCTTCTGTGAAGTCACTGCTCGAGGAACGCTGTAAGCTGGCCTCCCTCTTCCCGTTCAGGAAGGCCCAGCAAACGAATATTTTTTCGATGAACTTGATTTTTGAGGTCGTCGAGGTGATTCTCTAAGGTCCGGACTCGCTGTCTGAGAGTCCGGACCCGACCCACGGCCAATTCTGCAGCCTTTAGCTCTGCCCCTCCGACTCGCTCGATTTCCTCGATGTCTCAGTTGTGCTTTTGTAGTGCAGCCGAGAGTGAATTTAATCGCTTCCGGGGCTCTTCGATGAAGGTGTCGATCTTCGCGTCAAGTTTGGAAATTATTTCCGCAAGGTTCGCCACCGTAGGTAAGTCCCCCAGGGTGGTTGCGGATACCTCTGCTGCAGCTGGAGAGGGAGGGGAAGGGGGTCCTGCCTGCTGAGAACTGCGGGCTCCCTTCCCTTTAGTCATGTTTACAGGAGACTAGACTGTTTAAATTTAGTACGGAGCAACTAATTATATTAAGTAAAAACTATTTTAAATGATTTGGTGAGTGTGGTGGAGGTGGGTGGTCCACTTTGCCCAAGTCTTGGGAGGAGCACTATAGACCCAGACTTGCTGGGTCGCAGCCATCTTTGATCCCCCCCGGGAGTGTTTGATGTGGGGGACAGTGTAGAGAGAGCTTTACTCTGTATCTAGCCTGTGCTGTCCCTGTCCTGGGAGTGTTTGAAGGGGACAGTGTAGAAGGAGCATTACTCTGTATCTAACCCATTGCTGTCCCTGTCCTGGGAGTGTTTGACAGGGGGGACAGTGTAGAGAGAGCTTTCCTCTGTATCTAAACCCGTGCTGTCCCTGTCCCTGGGGAATTTTTGATGGGAGATGGTGTAGAGGAAGCTTTGCTCTCTATCTAAACCCGTGCTGTCTCTGTCCTGGTAGTGTTTGTTGTGGGACAGTGTAGAGAAAGCTTTACTCACTACCTGACCTCGTGCTGTCCCTGTCCTGGGAGTGTTTGATGGGGGGACAGCATAGAGGGAGCTTTACTCTGTATCTAACTCCGTGCTCTCCCTGTCCTGGGAGTGTTTGATGGGGAACAGTGTAGAGGCAGCTTTGCTCTGTATCTAAACCAGTGCTGTCCCTACCCTGGGAGTTATTGATCGCAGGGGACAGTGTAGAGGGAGCTTTAGTCTGTATTTAAACCCGTGCTGTCCCTATCCTGGGAGTTATTGATTGCGGGGGACAGTGTAGAGGGAGATTTACTCTGTATCTAACCCCATGCTGTCCCTGTCCTGGGAGTTATTGATCGCGGGGGACAGTGCAGAGGGAGCTTTACTCTGTATCTATCCCAATTCTGTCCTTGTCCTGGGAGTGTTTGATTGGGGGAACAGTGTAGAAGGAGCTTTACTCTGTATCTAACCCCGTGCTGTCTTTGTCCTGGGAGTTTTTGATCGCGGGAGACAGTGTAGAGGTAGCTTTACTCTGTATCTAACTCCGTGCTGTCCCTGTCCTGGGACTGTTTGATGGGAGACAGTGTAGAGGGAGCATTACTCAGTATCTAACCCCTAACTGTTCCTCTCCTGGGAGTGTTTGATGGGGGACAGTGTAGAGGCAGCTTTACTCTGTATCTAAACCAGTGATGTCCCTACGTTGGAAGTGTTTGATGGGGAGACAGTGTGGAGGAGTCTTTACTCTGTATCTAACCCCGTGCTATCCTTGTCCTGGGAGTTTTTGATCGTGGGGGACAGTGTAGAGAGAGCTTTACTGTGTATCTAACCCAATTCTGTCCTTGTCCTGGGAGTGTTTGATTGGGGGGACAGTGTAGAGGGAGCTTTACTCTGTATCTAACCCTGTGTTGTCCCTGTCCTGGGAGTTTTTGATGGGAGACAGTGTAGACGGAGCTTTACTCAGTATCTAACCCCGTGCTGTCCCTCTCCTGGGAGTGTTTGATGAGGGACAGTGTAGACTGAGCTTTACTCTGAATCTAACCCCGAGCTGTTCCTGTCCTGGGAGTGTTTAATGGGGGACAGCGTAGAGGTAGCTTTACTCCGTGCCTAACCATGTGCTGTCCCTGTCCTGGGAAATTTTGATGGGGAGAGGTGCAGAGAGAACTTTACTCTGTATCTAACCCTGTATGTCCCTGTCCTGGGAGTGTTTGATGGGGGGGGGCAGTATAGAGCAAGCTTTACTCTGTATCTCACCTTGTGCTGTCCCTCTTCTGGGAGTGTTTGATGGGGGGAGAGTGTAGAAAAAGTTTTACTCTGTATCTAACCCCATACTGTCCCTGTCCTGGGAGTGTTTGATGGGGAGACAGTGTAGAGGAAGCTTTACTCTGTATCTAACCCCATGCTGTCCATGTTCTGGGAGTGTTTGATGGGTGATGGAGTAGAGGAAGTTTTACTATGTATCTAACCCCATGCTGTCCCTGTCCTGGGAGTTTTTGATCGCGGGAGGCAATGTAGAGGTAGCTTTACTCTGTAACGAACCCCGTGCTGTCCCTGTCCTGGGAGTGTTTGATTGTGGACAGTTTAGAGCGAGCTTTACTCTGTATCTAACCCTGTGCTCTCCCTGTCCTGGGATGGTGGGACAGTGTAGATGGAGCTTTACTCTGTATCTAACCCCGTGCTGTGCCTGTCCTGGGAGGGTTTGATGGGGGGACGGTGTAGAGGATGCTTTACTCTGTATCTAACCCCATGTTGTCCCTGTCCTGGGAGTGTTTGATGGTGGACAGTATAGAGAGAGCTTTACCAAGTATCTAACCCCTTACTGTCCCTGTCCTGGGAGTGTATGATGAAGGGACAGTTTAGAGGGAGCTTTCCTCTGTATTTAATCCCATGCTGTCCCTGTCCTGGAAGTTTTTGACGGGGGACAGTGTGGGTGGAGCTTTACTCTGTACCTAACCCTGTGCTGTCCCTGTCCTGTGAGGATTTGATGTGGGAGTAGTGTAGAGGGATCTTTACTCTGTATCGAACCCAATTCTGTCCCTGTCCTGGGAGTTTTTGATCACGGGGGACAGTGTAGAGGGAGCGTTACTCTGTAACGAACCCCGTGCTGACCCTGTCCTGGGAGTGTTTGATTGTGGATAGTTTAGAGCGAGTTTTACGCTGTATCTAACCCTGTGCTCTGCCTGTCCTGGGATGGTGGGACAGTGTAGATGGAGCTTTACTCTGTATCTAACCCATTGCTGTCCCTGTCCTGTGTGTTTGAAGGGGACAGTGTAGAGGGAACTTTCCTCGATATCCAACCCCGTGCTGTCCCTGTTCTGGCAGTGTTTGTTGTGGGACAGTGTAGAAGGAGTGTTACTCTGTATCTTACCCCGTGCTGTCCTGTCCAAGGAGTGTTTAATGGGGGGACAATGTAGAGGGAACTTTACTCTGTATCTAACCCATTGCTCTCCCTGTCCTGCGAGTGTTTGATGTGGGGGACAGACAGTGTAGAGAGTGCTTTACTCTGTATCTAACCCCGTGCTGTCCCTGTCCTGGGGGTGTTTGATTGGGGGGACAGTGTAGAGTGAGTTTTACTCTGCATCTGCCACCTTGCTGTCCATGTCCTGGCGAGTGTTTGATGGGGGACAGTGTAGAGGGAATCTTACTCTGAATCTGAACCCTTCTGTCCCTGTCCTGGGAGTGTTTGAAGGGGACAGTGTAGAGAGATCTTTCTTGTGCATCTAAACCGGTGCTGTCCCTGTGCTTGGGGAGCTTTTGATGGGGGACAGTGTAGAGGAAGCTTTAATCTGTATCTAATCCCGTGCTGTCCCTGTCCTGGGAGTGTTTGATGGGGGACAGTGTAGAGGGAGCTTTACTCTGTATCTAACCCCATGCTGTGCCTGTCCTGGGAGTGTTTGATGGGGGGACAGTGTAAAGGAAGCTTTAATCTGTATCTAACCCAATTCTGTCCCTGTCCTGGGAGTGTTTGATGAAGGGACAGTGTAGAGGGAGCTTTCTTCGGTATCTAAACCCGTACTGTCCCTGTTCTGGGAGTGGTCGAAGGGGGAGCAGTGCAGAGGGAGCTTTACTCTGTATCTAACACCGTGCTGTCCCTGTCCTGCGAGTGTTTGATGGGGGGGTCAGTGTAGAGAGAGCTTTACTATGCAACTAACCCCTTGCTGTCCCTGTCCTCTGATTGTTTGATGGGGGACAGTGTAGAGGTAGCTTTACTCTGTATTTAACTCCATGCTGTCCCTGTCCTGGGAGTGTTTGATGGGCGGATAGTGTAGAAGAAGCTTTACTCTGTATCTAACCCCATGTTTTTCCTATCCTGGGAGTGTTTGATGACGGGATAGTGTAGAGAGAGCTTTACTCTGTATTTAACCCTGTGCTGTCCCTGTCCTGGGAATGTGTGATGAGGGGACCGTGTAGAGGAAGCTTTATTCTGTATCTAACCCTGTGCTGTCCCTGTCCTGGGATGGGGATGACAGTGTAGAAGGAGCTTTACTCTGTATTTAACCCTGTGCTGTCCCTGTCCTGGGAATGTATGATGAGGGGACCGTGTAGAGGAAGCTTCATTCTGTATCTAACCCCGTGCTGTCCCTGTCCTGGGATGGGGGTGGGGGGGATAGTGTAGTGGAAGCTTTCCTCTGCTCCTGATCCCTGCCCAGTGATCCCTGGGTTAAATGGGGTTTCTCCCTGCGTGACGGTGTGTGAGTTGTGTGTTGGGGGTGGGTGGGGTGGGGGGTGGGGGAGGGGCTCTGATTGGGCGATTCCCTCCTCAGTTACCTCTATCCCGGTAATTGGGTTCTGATTGGGAGGCTTTGAGGAGAAAGTGAGGACTGCAGATGCTGGCGATCAGAGCTGAAAATGTGTTGCTGGAAAAGTGCAGCAGGTCAGGCAGCATCCAGGGAACAGGAGAATCGACGTTTCGGGCATGAGCCCTTCTTCAGGAATGAGGAAAGTTTGTCCAGCAGGCTAAGATAAAAGGTAGGGAGCAGGGACTTGGGAGAGGGGCGTCGGAAATGTGATAGGTGGAAAGAGGTCAAGGTGAGGGTGATAGGTCAGACTGGGGTGGGGGCAGAGAGGTCAGGAAGAAGATTGCAGGTTAGGAAGGCGGTGCTGAATTCGATGGATTTGACTGAGACAAGGTGGGGGGAGGGGAAATGAGGAAACTGGTGAAATCCGAGTTCATCCCTTGTGGTTGGAGGGTTCCTAGGCGGAAGATGAGGCGCTCTTCCTCCAACCGTCGTGTTGTTGTGGTCTGGCGATGAAGGAGTCCAAAGACCTGCATATCCTTGGTGGAGTGGGAGGGGTAGTTGAAGTGTTGAGCCACAGGGTGGTTGGGTTGGTTGGTCCGGGTGTCCCAGAGGTGTTCTCTGAAACGCTCTGCAAGTAGCCGGCCTGTCTCCCCAATATAGAGGAGGCCACATCGGGTGCAGAGGATGCAATAGATGATGTGTGTGGAGATGCAGGTGAATCTGTGGCGGATATGGAAGTTTCCTTTGGGGCCTTGGAGGGAGGTGAGGGGGGAGGTGTGGGCGTAAGTCTTGCACCTCCTGCGGTTGCAGGGGAAGGTGCCAGGAGTGGAGGTTGGGTTGGTGGGGGGTGTGGACCTGACGAGGGAGTCACGGAGGGAGTGGTCTTTACGGAATGCTGATAGGGGAGGGGAGAGAAATATCACATTTCCGACGCCCCTCCCCCAAATCCCTCCTCCCTACCTTTTATCTTAGCCTGCTGGACAAACTTTCTTCATTCCTGAAGAAGGGCTCATGCCCGAAACGTCGATTCTCCTGTTCCCTGGATGCTGCCTGACCTTCTGATTAGGAGGCACCCTGCGATGCTCACTGTGCGTGAATAGCCGAGCGCCAATGGTCACTTCAACACGGTGGGGTTCAGGCAGACATTGGGGCTGTCGGTGAAGGAGGGTGAGGGGTCAGAGTTCAGCTGGTTTATGTGAGCAGTGGGTTTTCAGGTCTCCCCATCCCTCCGCACCCCACCCCAGCTGAGCCCCACCCTGCTGTGCTGGGGGTCCAGGAAACCCCGGATTTCCCCGGAATCACAGCCGTCTTCAGCTCCGGGGGGGGGGGGGGGCGGGGTTGATGTAGGTGGGCCATCTGGAATGGCACAGTCATTCCGCTGCCCGGGCAAGTGAGCGAGAGAGACAGGGGTCAGAGTTCAGGGGGTGTTTACCGGGTTCAGCAGTCTGTGTGCAGGGTTCGGAGTTCAGGGGACAGGGGTCAGAGTGCAGTTTTAGAGTTTGGAGTCAAGGTGTGGTTTGAGGGTTCAGTGGTCAGCGTTCAGGTTAGGATGTGGTTTGGGGGTTCAGGGGTCACAGCTCAGGGTCAGAGTGCAGATTTGGGGTTCGGGGGTCAGAACTCAGTGTCAGGGTGTGTTTTGGGGGCTCAGGGTCCAGGGTGCAGTGTGGGGTTTCAGGGGTCAGATTTCAGGGTTAGGGTTTAGTTTGGGGGTTCAGGGGTCAGGATTGTGGGTCTGGGTGTGGTTTGGGGTTGACGGGTCAAAGTTCAGGGTCAGGGTGTAGTTTGGGGGTTCAGTGTTCAGGGTGCAGTGTGGAGGTTCAGGGCTCAGCGTTCAGGGTCAGTGTGCAGATTGGGCGTTCAGGGGTCAGAGCTCAAAGTCAGGGTGTGGTTTTGGGGTTTGAGGGTCAGAGTTCAGGGGTCAGAGTGTAGTTTGTGGGTTTAGGGGTTAGGGTGTAGTCTGGGGGTTCAGAGGTCAGGATTCTGGGTCAATTTTGTAGATTGGGCTTTAGGGGTTAGGGTGGTTCAGAGTTCAGTGGTCAGAGTTTAGGGTCAGGATGTAGTTTGGGGGTTCAGTGTTCAGGGTGCAGTGTGGAGGTTCAGGGCTCAGCGTTCAGGGTCAGTGTGCAGATTGGGCGTTCAGGGGTCAGAGCTCAAGGTCAGGGTGTGGTTTTGGGGTTTGAGGGTCATAGTTCAGGGGTCACAGTGTAGTTTGTGGGTTTAGGGATTAGGGTATAGTTTGGGGGTTCAGAGGTCAGGATTCTGAGTCAATTTTGTAGATTGGGCTTTAGGGGTTAGGGTGGTTCAGAGTTCAGTGGTCAGAGTTTAGGGTCTGGGTGTAGTTTGGGTTTGGGGGTTCAGGCGACAGGGTTTGGGTTCAGTGTGTAGTATGGGGTTCAGTGGTCAGGGTATGGTTTCAGGGTTCGGGGTCAGAGTTCAGGGTCCATGCGTAGTTTGGGGTTTGGGGGTCAGGGTGCGGTTTGGGGGTTCGGGGTCAGGGTGGGTCAATGAGCCATACCAGTCTCCGTCCAATCAGCCGATACACCTCATGTCTCCTACTTCAATTCTGTCTCTTATTGGCTGCAACTTCCAAAATGGAGGCAATCCAGCACGGGAGGCTAGAGCAAGGCCGCAACGTGTTAGAGAGAGACGGGGGCGCGGTGGGGGGGGGGTACTTGGGGATGGGGGAGAGGGTGGGGTGGGGGATGAGAGAGAGGTGAGGGGGGAGAGAGAATGAGGGTGAGCGAGGGGGAGAGAGTGATAGAGAGAGAGAGAGACTGGGAGAGAGAGAGAGAGGATGCAGGAAGGGAGAGAGAGAGAGAGAAAGAGAGTAATTCTCCCTCACCCCATTTCCTCTCTCTCACTCCCCCGTCACTTACATTCCCCTCTCTCTCTCTCTCTCTCGTTTCCTCTCTCTCACCCCCATTCTCCTTCTATCTCTCTTTCTCGTTCCCTCTTTCTCACCTCCATCTCTCTCTCTTGTTCCCTCTCTCTCACCCCCATTTCCCCCTTTCTCCCTCTCTCTCTCCCACACATTTCCCCCTTTTCTCTCTCTCACATTCTCTCTCTCACAAACCTCCCTCCGTCCTTCCTTCACTCACACTCTTCCCTCTCTCGTTCCCTCTCTCTCTCTCGCACTGTTCCCTTTCTCATTCCCTCTCTCCCACCCCCCAATACCCCCCTCTTAAGGAGAGAGAGAGAGAGAGAGGGAGAGACACAGAGAGAGAGAGAGAGACAGACAGAGAGAGAGGGAGGGAGAGGGGAAGAGAGAGAGAGGGGGAGAGAGAGAGAAAGTGAAGGAGAGACAGAGACAGCGAGGAAGAGAGAGAATGGGGAGGGTGTGAGCGAGAGGGAGAGAGAAGGAGGGAGAGAGAGAGAGAGGGAGAGAGAGTGGGGAGAGAGAGAGGGAGGGAAAGAGAGAGACAGAGAGAGAGGGAGAGAAGAGAAAGAGAGAGAGATAGAGAGGGGACA
Organism: Chiloscyllium plagiosum; assembly: GCF_037043375.1. Lineage (NCBI taxonomy): Eukaryota > Metazoa > Chordata > Chondrichthyes > Orectolobiformes > Hemiscylliidae > Chiloscyllium > Chiloscyllium plagiosum. Next base: position 103,551,939 of record NW_028270145.1, on the reverse strand, counting down.
GAGGTGGGGAGCGAGAGAGAGAGAGGGAGGGAGAGAGAGAGACAAAGAGAGATAGATAGAGAGAGAGAGAGAGAGACAGAGAGAAAGGATCCTGGTTAGTCACTGGGTCGAGGGTTATGGGTGGATGGAGAAGGAAAGAGAGTAGGGGATACGCACAGGGTCAGACACGATCGAACATAGGAGCTGACCCTGCAGGCTGAATGGCCATCCCTATCTCTGTCACCCCTTCCAGCCCCTACACCCCCTCCCTATCCCTGTAAACCCCTACATTCCCTCCCTATCTTCTTCACCCCCTCCAGCCCCTACACCCCCTCCCTATCACTGTCACCCCCTCCAGGCCCTACACCCCTCCCTATCTGTCACCCCCTCCAGCCCCTACACCCCGCTCCCTATCTCTGTCACCTCCTCCTACCCCTACACCCCCTCTCTATCTCTGTAACCCCTTACACTCCCTCCCTATCTCTGTAACCCCCTACACCCCTCCCTATCTCTGTAACCCCTTCCAGCCCCTACACTCCCTCCCTATCTCTGTAATCCCTACACCCCCTCCCTATCTCTGTAACCCCCTACACCCCCTCCCTATCTCTGTAACCCCCTACACCCCCTCCCTATCTCTGTAAACACCCCCAGCTCCTACACCCCTTCCCTATCTCTGTAACCCCCTACACCCCTCCCTATCTCTGTAACCCCTTCCAGCCCTACACTCCCTCCCTATCTCTGTAATCCCCTACACCCCTCCCTATCTCTGTAACCCCTTCCAGCCCCTACACTCCCTCCCTATCTCTGTAACCCCCTACACTCCCTCCCTATCTCTGTAACCCCCTACACCCCCTCCCTATCTCTGTAAACACCCCCAGCTCCTACACCCCTTCCCTATCTCTGTCACCTCCTCCTACCCTCTGCGCCCCTTCATCCCCAGCCTCCCGAGAAACACCCCGCCCCCCCCCCCTCGGATTCCCATTACTCCGACTCTCTGGGGATGCTGCCTTCAGTTCTGCAGTTCACTTCTCTCCCTCTCTCTCCCTTTCTTACTCTCTCCTCCTTCAGACTGTCTCAGCTCCACGGACTGACATCTCGATGTCAGGATCAGCTGGAATGGCTGCTCCCCTGGAGGGGGGCGGGGTTCAATGTCCTAACGCCACTAGTTAAATGCACGTGGTTGACATTTGTGACATTCTGCGTGTCCACACTGAGATACATACGTGTCTGGTGCGTGTATATGTATCTACACATGCCCTGGGGATATGTTCCAATGAGTGATTTGGAAGCGTTTCCAACCTTCGTCAGCTCAGTCCCACACTAGGCCCCAAATGGATCCTGGGCCTTCCCTCTCCCTCACTTGGATTGGCGACTCTAGGCCCAAGAAGGAGCCTGGGATTTTCCTGCTCCCTCTCACTGAGTGCCGAGTTGGGTCTGCCTGAAGAAGGGCTTATGCCCGAAACGTCGATTCTCCTGTTCCCTGGATGCTGCCTGACCTGCTGCGCTTTTCCAGCAACACATTTCCAGCTCTGCCTAACTCAGCCCCAAATGGATTCTGGGCCTTCCCTCAGTGTGTGTGTGTATGTGTGTGTTTGGGTCTCATCGCCAACTCCCCAGAGTTGTCTACTCCAGGTTGGAACGGGAGCCTGCGGGGGAGGGAAGGGGTGGTTTCCTGCTCCCTGCGTGCCTGCTCCCTCAATCCTGTCTGGGCCGGTGTGGCTCACTCAGCACAAGATTAGATTACCATGTTTAGATTAGATTACATTACAGTGTGGAAACAGGCCCTTCGGCCCAACAAGTCCACACCGACCCGTCAAAGCGCAACCCACCCATATTCCTACATTTATCCCTTACCTAACACTACGGGCAATTTAGCATGGCCAATTCACCTGACCTGCACATCTTTGGACTGTGGGAGGAAACCGGAGCACCTGGAGGAAACCCACGCAGACACGGGGAGAACGTGCAAACTCCACAAGGCCCAGAGCGAAGCCTGGCATTTTCCTGCTTCACGTGAGCAGACTGAGAAATAGCAACAGCCCCCTCAGCACCGCGCCACACCCCCCCATCACTCCACGAGAACAGGCTGACCCGCTAGGCCCCAATCCCTCTTTCAAGACAGCTACTCCCTCCCAGCGCCGCATTTCCCACCCTCCCCATATTCAGCGCACCGCCTATCCCCCCTCCCCAACATTTCAGAAATCTGTTCACCTCCTCTTCAAACACTTTCATTAATCTAGGCCTCTGACACCTCCCTGGGCTGTAGACTCCTAGATATTCATGACCCTCTGGGATGAGACTCAGTTTGAGGTGAGTGGGGTCCCCCCCTTATTCTCGAAGGGTGTCCCCCTAGTTCGAAATTCCCAGACCAGTAGGAATATCTTCCCGACACCTCCCCTCTCCATCATGCCCTTGGAGTCCCGTCTGTTTCCGTCAGATCACTCCCTCGCTCTTCTTCACTCGAATGGATCCATCCATCAGTGAACTCCTTTCTCCCGGGATCCAGCCCTTCGCGCCCCCTGCCCCCCACAGAGAATCACGGATCTGATTATTGACTGCTCCCCCCTCGGAATAGTCCCCAGGGAGAAACCGCATTCCCTCGATCTGGGATCTGGCCTTTGAGGTGAATCCTGAATCTCCTTTTCCAAACAAACTCTCTGGGCCAGAACAAGGTTCGGAAACAAACCAAGTTCCTGGGGGCTAGAACCTCTCAGAGACCCTCCAGAAACAGTTGGGCAAAATGGCCTCCTGCTGTTCCCACTGTGTAACAGGCTGGGGAAGGGGCTGAATGGCCTCCTGCTGTTCCCCGTGTAACAGTCTGGGTAAGGGGCTGAATGGCCTCCTGCTGTTCCCCTGTGTAACAAGCGAGAGAATGGGCTGAATGGCCTCCTGCTGTTCCCCTGTGTGACAAGCTGGGGAAGGGGCTGAATGGCCTCCTGCTGTTCCCCCTGTGTAAAGGGGTTGGTAAAGGAGTAGATCCAATTGGATCTTACAACATCTGCAAACCTCATTGGTGGATCCCCTGTCTGGGCGATACTTGTTCTAATTGGTTAATTACAGACTAAGTCAATGTACAATCTGTTTATGTTCAATCTGTTTATTCCTGACAATGTTCCCTGATGGATGTTCAGATTGGTAGATTCCAGATGCAAATTCTGATTGGTCGATCCCTGATGGATGTTCTGATTGGTAGATCCGTGATGCTAGTTCTGATTGGTATATCACTGTTGGATGTTCTCATTGGTAGTTCTCTGATGGATGTTCTGATTGGTGGATCCCTGATGGATGTTCTGATTGGTGGATCCCTGCTGGATGATCCCTGATCAGTCCCTCAGCTCAGTCTCCAATCCCCACAGATCCTCCAATGTCACGTGTATGACCTTGGGAGAGGGTCACAAGAAGGGTCAAGGAGGAAACCTCTCAGAATATGCCCCTCCCCCCTAATCCCCCACCCCTCACCTGGTCCGTCAGCAACTTACAGCACCCACACTGAGAGGGTAGAGGGAGCTTCATCCTGTACCCAGCCCCCGGCTCTCCCTGTCCTGGGGACAGTGTCGAGGCAGCTTTATCCTGTATCCAACCCCGGGCTCTCCCTGTCCTGAGGACAGTGCAGAGGGAGCTTGACCCTGTATCCAATCTCGTCCTCTCCCTGTCCCTAGGAGTGTTTGATGGGTTGATGGTGTAGAGGGATCTTTGCTCTGTATCTAACCCCATACTGTCCCTTGGATGGGGGGCGGGGGGGGGGAACAGTGTAGAGGGAGCTTTCCTCTGCTCTGATCCCTGCCCAGTGATCCCTGGGCTAAAAGGGGTTTCTCTCTGTGTGACGGTGTGTGTGGGGGTGGGAGGGGAAAGCTCTGATTGGGCGATTCCCCCCACAGTTACCCCGGTAATTGGGCTCTGATTGGGGGGGACCCTGCAATGCACACTGTGGGTGAATAGCCGCACTCCAATAGTCGCCTCAGAACGGTGGAGTTCTGGACAATCATTGGGACTGTCGGTGGGGGAGGGGAAGGCTGAGGGGATGGAGCTCAGGGGGCTTATGTAAGCAGGAGTGTGTCAGGTCTCCCCACCCCAGCTGAACCCCACCCTGCTGTGCTGGGGGTCTGGGAAATCCCGGATTTCCCCGGGAAACGTCTCTCTCACGGCCATCTTCAGCTCCAGGGGGTAGACGTAGGTGGGCCATCTGGAATGGCACAGTCCGATCCCGGCTTTCCGCTGCCCAGGGAAGAGAGAGAGAGAAAGAGAGAGACAGGGGTCAGAGTTCAAGGGGTATTTTCCGGGTTCAGCAGTCTGCGCACCGGTTTTGGGGTTCAGGGGTCAGAGTGCAGTTTTAGAGTTCGGGGTCAAGATGTGGTTTGAGGGTTCAGGGGTCAGCATTCAGGTTCGGGTGTGGTTTGGGGGTTCGGGGGTCACAGTTCAGGGTCAGAGTGCAGATGGGAGTTTGGGGGTCAGAGCTCAGGTTTAGAGTGTAGTTTGAGCGTTTAGGGGTCAGGGTGTGGTTTGGGGTTCAGGGGTCAGAGATAAGGGTCAGGGTGTAGTTTGTAGGTTCAGGATTCAAGGTGTGGTTTGGGGGTTCAGGGGTCAGGGTTCAGGGGTCAGAGTTCAGGGTGTAGTTTGGAGGTTCGGGGTCAGGATTCGGGGTCGAGGTGTGGTTTGGGGTTGAGGGGTCAGAGTTCAGGGTCAGAGTGTAATTTGTGGGTTCATGGGTCAGGGTGCGGTTTGCGGTTCAGGGGTCAGATTTTGGGGTCAGGGTATAGTTTGTGGGTTTAAGGGTCAGGGTATGATTTGGGGTTCAGGGGTCAGAGTTCAGGGTCAGGGTGCAGTTTGTGGGTTCAGGGTCAGGGAGTAGTTCGTAGGTTCAGGGTGCAGTTTGCCAGTTCAGGGGTCAGAGTTCAGGGCTCAGGGTGGAGTTTGGGGGTTCAGGGGTCAGGATGCATTTTTGGAGTTTTTTAATAGATTAGATTAGATTAGATTACAGTGTGGAAACAGGCCCTTCGGCCCAACATGTCCACACCGACCCGCCGAAGCGCAACCCACCCATACCCCTACATTTACCCCTTACCTAACACTACGGGCAATTTAGCATAGCCAATTCACCTGACCTGCACATCTTTGGACTGTGGGAGGAAACCGGAGCACCCGGAGGAAACCCACGCAGACACGGGGAGAACGTGCAAACTCCACACAGTCAGTCGCCTGAGGCGGGAATTGAACCCGGGTCTCCGGCACTGTGAGGCAGCAGTGCTAACCACTGTGCCACCATGCCGCCCAGGGGGTTGGATGCGGTTTGGGGGTTCAGGCGTCAGAGTATGGGGTCAGAGTGCAGTTTGTGGATTAAGGGGTCAGAGTATGCGGTCAGGGTGTGGTTTGGGGGCTCAGGGGTCAGAGTGTATGGTCTGGGTGTAGTTTGGGGTTCGGGCTCAGGATGTATTTTAGGGGTTCAAGGGTCAGAGAATGGGATCAGTGTTCAGTTTGGAGTTTCAGGGGTCAGATTATGGGGTCAGGGTGTCGTTTGGGGATTCAGGGTTAAGAGTTTAGGGTCTGGGTGCTGTTTGGTGTTTGGGGGGTCAGGGTACGTTTTAGGGGTTCAGGGATCAGATTATGGGGTCAGGGTGCAGTTTTAGGGTTCAGGGGTCAGAGTATGGGGTCAAGGTGTGGTTTGGGGTTGAGGGGTCAGAGGTCAGGGCCAGAGTGTAGTTTGTGGGTTCAGGGGTCAGGGTGTAGTTTGGGGTTTCAGGTGTCAGGACTCAGGGTCAGGTTGTAGTTTGGGCTTTGGGGGGTTAGGGTGTGGTTTGGAGTTCAGGGGTCAGAGTTTGGAGTCAGGGTGTACTTTGCGTTTCAGGGTCAGGGTGCGTTTTAGATGTTCAGGGGTCAGAGTATGGGGTCAGGGTGCGGTTTAGGGGTTCATGGTTCAGAGTTTATGGTCTGGATGTAGTTTGGGTTTTGGGGGTCAGAGTTCGGGGTCAAAGTGTAGTTTGTGAGTTCAGGGGTGAGGGTGCATTTTGGGGGATCGGGGTCAGGTGCAGTTTGGGGGTTCAGGGGTGAGGGTATGGGGTCAGCGTGCGGTTTGGGGGCTCAAGGGTCAGAGTTTAGGGTCTGGGTGTAGTTTGGGGTTTGGGGTCAGGATGCGTTTTAGGAGTTCAGGGGTCAGAGAATGGGGTCAGGGTGCGGATTGGGGGTTCAGGCTTAAGAGTTTAGGGTCTGGGTGCTGTTTGGTGTTCGGGGGGTCAGGGTGCGTTTTAGGGGTTCAGGGCTCAGAGAATGGGGTCAGTGTGCGGTTTGGGGTTTCAGGGGTCAGATTATGGGGTCAGAGTGTGGTTTGGGGGCTCAGGGGTCAGAGTTTAGGGTCTGGGTGTAGTTTGGGGTTTGGGGTCAGGATGCGTTTTAGGGTCCAGGGGTCAGAGTATGGGGTCAGGGTGCGGTTTTGGGGTTCAGGGTTTAGGGTCTAGGTGTAGTCTGTGATTCGGGGGTCTGGGTGATCTTTAGGGGTTCAGGGGTCAGAGTATGGGGTCAGGGTGTGGTTTGGGGTTTCAGAGGTCAGACTATGGGGTCAGGGTGCAGTTTGGGGGCTCAGGGGTCAGAGTTTAGGGTCTGGTGTAGTTTGGGGTTCGGGGTCAGGATGTGTTTTAGGGGTTCAGGGGTCAGAGAACGTGGTCAGCGTGCGGATTGGGGGTTCAGGGTTAAGAGTTTAGGGTCTGGGTGCTGTTTGGTGTTCGGGGGGTCAGGGTGCGTTTTAGGGGTTCAGGGGTCAGAGAATGGGGTCAGTGTGCGGTTTGGGGTTTCAGGGGTCAGATTATGGGGTCAGGGTGTGGTTTGGGGGCTCAGGGGTCAGAGTTTAGGGTCTGGGTGTAGTTTGGGGTTTGGGGTCAGGATGCGTTTTAGGGTTCAGGGGTCAGAGTATGGGGTCAGGGTGCAGTTTTGGGGTTCAGGGTTTAGGGTCTAGGTGTAGTCTGTGGTTCGGGGGTCTGGGTGATCTTTAGGGGTTCAGGGGTCAGAGTATGGGGTCAGGGTGTGGTTTGGGGTTTCAGAGGTCAGATTATGGGGTCAGGGTGCAGTTTGGGGGCTCAGGGATCAGAGTTTAGGGTCTGGTGTAGTTTGGGGTTTGGGGTCAGGATGTGTTTTAGGGGTTCAGGGGTCAGAGAACGTGGTGAGGGTGTGGTTAGGGGGTTCAGGGTTAAGAGTTTAGGGTCTGGTGTAGTTTGGGGGTCAGGGTGCATTTTAGGGGTTCAGGGGTCAGAATATGAGGTCAGGGTGTGGTTTTTGGGTTCAGGGTTTAGAGTCTGGGTGGTTTTTAGGGGTTCAGGGGTCAGAGTTTGGGGTCAGGGTGTGGTGTTGTGGCTCGGGGTCAGAGTTTAGGCTCAGTGTGTAGTTTGAGGTCCAGGGGTTAGGGTGCGGTTTGGGGGTTGAGGGGTCAGAGTTCAGGGTTAGGGTGAAATTTGGGGTTCAGGGGTCAGGGTGCATTTTAGGTGTTTTGGGGTCAGAATATAGGGTTGGGGTACAGTTTCGGTGTTCAGTGGTCAGAGTTTAGGGTCTGTGCGTAATTTGGGGTTCGGGGGTCGGGGTCAGGGTGGGTCAGTCAGCCGTACCAGTCTCCGTCCAATCAGCCGATAGACCTCGTGTCTCCTACTTCGATTCTGTCTCTTATTGGCTGCAACTTCCAAAATTGAGGCAATCCAGAGTGGGAGGCTAGAGCAAGGCAGTAACGTGTTAGAGAGAGAGAGTGGGGGGAGGGGAGGAGAGAGTGGGGGAGGGAGAGTGAAAGACACGGTGAGGGGTGGGGGGGGGGGGAAGAGAGGAGCTCTCCCTCACCCCATTTCCTCTCTCTCACTCCCTCCGTCACTTACATCGTCCCTCTTGCTCTCTCCCCCCTCTCTCTCATTCCCTCTCTCACCCCCATTCCCCCCCACACATTTCCCCCTTTTCTCTCTCTTTCACATTCTCTCTCACACAATCCTCTGTCCCCCCCGTGCCCCCCTCTTAGCCCCATCTCCCACCCCCTCCCCCCTGTACCCCCTCTCACCCCCATCTCCCACCCCCTCCCCCCTCTTACTCCCATCTCCCACCCCCTTACCCCCATCTCCCACACCCCTCTCTGTAAAGCTCCATGTTGAGATGACCTTCCGGAAGCTTCCTTCCTGAGAGACTCTCGATGTAAACAATTTGTTTTTAATCTCTGGGAGGATCCAGCCCCTCACTGCAGACAGAGAGAGAGGGAGAGAGAGAGAGAGAAAGAGAGAGAGAGAGGGGGTGGGGGAGAGAGAAAGTGAGAGGAAGAGAGAGGCAGAGAGAGAGAGACACACAGACAGAGAGGGAGAGGGAGAGAGAGAGAGGGAGAGAGAGGGACAGAGGAAGAGGGAGAGAGAGAGGGAGGGAGAGAGAGGGACAGAGCAAGAGAGAGGGAGGGAGAGAGGGAGAGAGAGAGAGGGAGAGAGAGAGAGGGAGAGAGAGAGGGACAGAGGGAGAGAGAGAGGGAGGGAGAGAGAGGGACAGAGCAAGAGAGAGGGAGGGAGAGAGAGGGTCCTGGTTAGTCACGGGGTCAAGGGTTATGGGGGTGGGGAAGGAAAGAGAGTGGGGGACACGCACAGCGTCAGACATGATCGAACATAGGAGCTGACCCTGCAGACTCAATGGCCATCCCTATCTCTGTAACCTTCTCCAGCACCTATACCCCCCTCGCTATCTCTGTAACCCCCTCCAGCATCTACACCCCACTCCCTATGTCTGTAACGCCCTCCAGCATCTACACCCACTCACTAACTCTGTCACCTCCTCCTACCTGGACACCCCCTCCCTATCTCTGTCACCCCCTTCAGCCCCTACATCCCTCCCTATCTCTGTAACACACCCCAATCCACTACACACCCTCCCTATCTCTGTCACCTCCTCCTACCCTCTGCACCCCTTCATCCCCGGCATCCCAAGACTCCCCCCATCTCTGTCACCCCCTCCAACCCCTACACCCCCTCTCTATCTCTGTAAACCTTCCAGCTCCAACACCCGTCACTATCTCTATAACCCCCTCCAGCCCCTACACCCCCTCCCTATCTCTGTAACCCCCTCCAGCCCCAACATCCCCTCCCTATCTTGTAAACCCCTCCAGACCCTACATGCCCTCACTATCTCTGTAACCACCTTCCCCCTACACCCCCTCCCTATCTCTGTAACCCCCTTGCCCCCTACACCCCCTCCCTATCTCTGTAACCCCCTCCAGCCCCTACACCCCCTCCCTATCTCTGTAACCCCCTCCAGCCCCTGCACCCCCTCCCTATCTCTGTAACCCCCTCTACCCGTTCCTATCTCTGTAATCCTCTACACACCCTCCCTATCTTTGTAACACCCTCCAACCCCTGCATCCTTCCCTATCTCTGTAACCCCCTCCAGCCCCTACATCCCCTCCCTGGGGCCTAGCCCAGGTCAGCCATGTTCTCATGGAGTGACGGGGGTGGGGGGAGGGGGCGGTGCTGAGGAGGCTACTGCTATTTCCCGGTTTGCTCACGTGAAGCAGGAAAACGCCAGGCTTCGCTCCGGGCCTTGTGCTGAGTGAGCCACACCGGCCTAGATGGGATTGAGGGAGCGGGCACACAGGGAGCAGGAAACCACCCCCTCCCTCCCCCTCAGGCTCCCATTTCGGCCTGGAGTATACAACTCCAGGGAGTTGGGGATGAGGCCCAAACACACACACACACACACACACACTGAGGGAAGGCCCAGAATCCATTTGGGGGCCTAGTGAGGCAGACCCAACTCGGCACTCAGCGAGAGGGAGCAGGAAAATCCCAGGCTCTAACTTGGGCCTAGAGTCGCCAATCCCAGTGAGGGAGAGGGAAGCCCAGGATCCATTTGGGACCTAGTGTGAGACTGAGCTGACGAAGGTGGGAAACGCTTCCAAATCATTCATTGGAACATATCCCCGGGCCTGTGTAAATACATATACACACATCAGACATGTATGTATTCTCGTTTGGACATGCAGAACGTCACAAATGTCAACCATGTGCATTTAACTAGCGGTGTTAGGACAGCGAACCTCCCCCAACCCCCCCACCCCCTCAGGGCAGCAGCAATTTCAGCTGATCCTGACATCGAGATGTCAGTCCGTGGAGCTGAGACAGTCTGAAGGAGAAGAGAGTAAGAAAGGGAGAGAGAGGGAGAGAAGTGAACTTCAGAACTGAAGGCAATGGGAATCCGAGGGGGGGGGGGTGCGCGTTTCTCAGGAGGCTGGGGATGAAGGGTGCAGAGGGTAGGAGGAGGTGACATAGATAGGGAGGGGGTGTAGGGGCTTGAGGGGGTTACAGAGATAAGGAGGGGGTGTAGGGGCTGGAGGGGGTGACAGAGATACGGAGGGGCTGTAGGAGGTTATAGAGATAGGGAGGGGGGTTACAGAGATAGGGAGGGGGTCTAGGGGCTGGAGGGGGTTACAAGATAAGGAGGGGGTGTAGTGGCTGGAGGGGGTGACAGAGATAGGGAGGGCGTGTAGAGGCTGGAGGGCGTGTAGGGACTGGAGGGGGGAATACAGAGATAGTGGGGGGGTGTAGGAGGTTACAGAGATAGGGAGGGGGTGTAGGGGCTGGAGGGGGTTACAGAGATAAGGAGGGGGTGTAGGAGGTTACAGAGATAGGGAGGGTGGTTACAGAGATAGGGAGGGAGTGTAGGGGCTGGAAGGGGTTACAGAGGTTATGAGGGGTTGTAGGGGCTGGAGGGGGTAACAGAGATAAGGAGTGGGTGTAGGGGCTGGAGGGGAGTTACAGAAATAGTGGGGGTGTAGAAAGTTACAGAGATAGGGAGGGGGGTTACAGAGATGGGGGGGTGTAGGGGCTGGAGGGGGTGACAGAGATAGGGAGGGGGTATAGGAGGTTACAGAGATGGTGGAGCTACAGAGATAGGGAGTGGGTGTAGGGGCTGGAGGGGAGTTACAGAAATAGTGGGGGTGTAGAAAGTTACAGAGATAGGGAGGGGGGTTACAGAGATGGGGGGGTGTAGGGGCTGGAGGGGGTGACAGAGATAGGGAGGGGGTCTATGAGGTTACAGAGATAGGGAGGAGGGTTACAGAGATCGGGAGGGGGTGTAGGGGCTGGAGGGGGTTACAGAGATAGGGAGGGGATGTATGGGCTGGAGGGGTTACAGGGATAGGGAGGGGGTGTAGGGGCTGGAGGGGGTTACAGAGATAGGGAGGGGGTGTCGGGGCTGGATGGGGTGACAGTGATAGGAAGGGAGTGTAGGGGCTGGAGGGGGTTACAGAGATAGGGAAGGGGTGTAGGGGCTGGAGGGGGTTACAGACATAGGGAGGGGGTGTAGGGCTGGAGGGGGTTACAGAGATAGGGAAGGGATGTAGGGGCTGGAGGGGGTGACAGAGATAGGGAGGGGGTCTATGAGGTTACAGAGATAGGGAGGAGGGTTACAGAGATAGGGAGGGGGATTACAGAGATAGGGAGGGGGTGTAGGGGCTGGAGGGGGTTACAGAGATAGGGAAGGGATGTAGGGGCTGGAGGGGGTTACAGAGATAGGGAGGGGGTGTAAGGGCTGGAGGGGGTTACAGAGATAAGGAGGGAGTGTAGGGGCTGGCGGGGTGTAGGGGCTGGAGGGGGATACAGAGATAGGGAGGGGGTGTAGGGGCTGACAGAGATAGGGAGGGGGTGTAGGGGCTGGAGGGGGTGACAGAGATAGGGAGGGGGTGTAGGAGGTTACAGAGATAGGGAGGGGGTTACAGAGATAGGGAAGGAGTGTAGGGGCTGGAAGGGGTTACATAGATAGGGAGGGGTTGTAGGGGCTGGAGGGGGTAACAGAGATAAGGAGGGGGTGTAGGGGCTGGAGGGGTGACAGATAGGGAGTGGGTGTAGGGGCTGGAGGGGAGTTACAGAGATAGTAGGAAGTTACAGAGATAGGGAGGGGGGTTACAGAGATGGGGGAGTGTAGGGGCTGGAGGGGGTGACAGAGATAGGGAGTGGGTGTAGGGGCTGGAGGGGAGTTACAGAGATAGTAGGAAGTTACAGAGATAGGGAGAGGGGTTACAGAGATGGGGGAGTGTAGGGGCTGGAGGGGGTGACAGAGATAGGGAGGGGGTGTAGGAGGTTACAGAGATGGGGGCTACAGAGTTAGGGAGGGGGTATAGGGACTGAAGCGGGTTACAGAGATCAGGAAGGGTGTGGGGCTGGAGAGGCTTACAGAGATAGGGAGGGGGTGGAGGAGATTACAGAGATAGGGAGGGGTTTAGGTGTTGGAGGGACTTACAGAGATAGGGAGGGGGTGTATGGGCTGGAGGGGTTACAGAGGTAGGGAGGGGGTGTAGGGGCTGGAGGGGGTGACAGAGATAGGGAGGGGATGTAGGAGGTTACAGAGATACGGAGGGGGTTACAGAGTTAGGGAGGGAGTGTAAGGGCTGGAGGGGGTTACAGAGAAAGGGAAGGGGTGGAGGGGTTGGAGGGGGTTACAGACATAGGGAGGGGGTGTAGGGGCTGGAGGGGGTTACAGAGATAGTGCGGGATGTAGGAAGTTACAGAGATAGGGAGGGGGCTTACAGGGATGGGGGGTGTAGGGGTTGGTGGGGGTGACAGAGATAGGGAGGGGCTGTAGGGGCTGGAGGGGTGTTACAGAGATAGGGAGGGGGTGTAGGAGGTTACAGAGATAGGGAGGGGGTAACAGAGATAGGGAGGGAGTGTAGGGGCTGGAAGGGGTTACATAGATAGGGAGGGGTTGTAGGGGCTGGAGGGGGTGACAGAGATAGGGAGGGGGTGTAGGAGGTTACAGAGATGGGGGCTACAGAGTTAGGGAGGGGGTATAGGGACTGAAGCGGGTTACAGAGATCGGGAAGGGGTGTGGGGCTGGAGGGGCTTACAGAGATAGGGAGGGGGTGGAGGAGATTACAGAGATAGGGAGGGGTTTAGGTGTTGGAGGGACTTACAGAGATAGGGAGGGGGTGTATGGGCTGGAGGGGTTACAGAGGTAGGGACGGGGTGTAGGGGCTGGAGGGGGTGACAGAGATAGGGAGGGGGTGTAGGGGCTGGAGGGGGTGACAGAGATAGGGAGGGGGTGTAGGAGGTTACAGAGATAGGGAGGGGGTTACAGAGATAGGGAGGGAGTGTAGGGGCTGGAAGGGGTTACATAGATAGGGAGGCGTTGTAGGGGCTGGAGGGGGTAACAGAGATAAGGAGGGGGTGTAGGGGCTGGAGGGGTGACAGAGATAGGGAATGGGTGTAGGGGCTGGAGGGGAGTTACAGAGATAGTAGGAGGTTACAGAGATAGGGAGGGGGGTTACAGAGATGGGGGAGTGTAGGGGCTGGAGGGGGTGACAGCGATAGGGAGGGGGTGTAGGAGGTTACAGAGATGGGGGCTACAGAGTTAGGGAGGGGGTATAGGGACTGAAGCGGGTTACAGAGATCGGGAAGGGGTGTGGGGCTGGAGGGGCTTACAGAGATAGGGAGGGGGTGGAGGAGATTACAGAGATAGGGAGGGGTTTAGGTGTTGGAGGGACTTACAGAGATAGGGAGGGGGTGTATGGGCTGGAGGGGTTACAGAGGTAGGGAGGGGGTGTAGGGGCTGGAGGGAGTGACAGAGATAGGGAGGGAGTGTAGGGGCTGGAGGGGGTGACAGAGATAGGGAGGGGATGTAGGAGGTTACAGAGATACGGAGGGGGTTACAGAGATAGGGAGGGAGTGTAGGGGCTGGAGGGGGTTACAGAGATAGGGAAGGGGTGGAGGGATTGGAGGGGGTTACAGAGATAGTGCGGGGTGTAGGAAGTTACAGAGATAGGGTTGGGGCTTACAGGGATGGGGGGTGTAGGGGCTGGTGGGGGTGACAGAGATAGGGAGGCGGTGTAGGGGCTGGAGGGGTGTTACAGAGATAGGGAGGGGGTGTAGGAGGTTACAGAGATTGGGAGGGGGGCTACAGAGATAGGGAGGGGGTGTAGGAGGTTACAGAGATTGGGAGGGGGGCTACAGAGATAGGGAGGGGGTGTAGGGGCTGGACGAGGTTACAGAGATCGGTAGGGGCTGGAGGAGCTTACAGAGTTCATCTTAACTATACTTTATCTGTTAAATCAGTGATAACACCTCAGCTGTCATGTTCTTATGACATGTAGCACGTACAATTTGTAAATTTAAAGTTTGTAACATAAGACTCCAATGAAATAATCTCATATTCTTGTCCTTAACTCATTCCAAGAATGTAAGAGGATTGTGATCTGTATATACAACCATCTCCGACACATTGTTTATCATAGAAACATTAAAATGTTGTAAGACCAGTACCAAACTCAATAATTCTTTTTTGATCAAAGAGTGTTTTTCTCTGGTGAGTGTTGAGTTTCTTTGAAAAGTAACTAACTGGCAGTTCAATTCCATCCTCATCTTCTTGCCGAAGTACAGCCCCAACCCATGTGTCAGTAACATCGATTGCAACTTTGAAGGGTTTCAAAAAGTTTGGTGTTGCTAAAACCGGTGTGGTGGTTAATAATCATAGAGTCATAGAGATGTACAGCATGGAAACACACCCTTTGGTCCAACTCGTTCATGCCAAGCAGATATCCCAACCCAATCTAATTCCACCTGCCCATATCCCTCCAAACCGTTCCTATTCATATACCCATCCAAATGCCTTTTAACTGTTGCGTTTGTACCAGCCTCCACCACATCCTCTGGCAGCTCATTCCATACATGTACCACCCTCTGCATAAAACAGATGCCCCTTAGGTCTCTTTTAATCTTTTCCCTCTCACCTTAAACCTATGCCCTCTAGTTCTGGACTCCCCCAGCCCAACGAAAAGACTTTATCTATTTATCCTATTTATGCCCCTCATGATTTTATAAAACTCTATAAGGTCACCCCTCAGCCTCCGATGCTCCAGGGAAAATAGCCCCAGCCTGTTCAACCACTACCTATAGTTCAATACTCCAAGCCTGGCAACATCCTTGCAAATCTTTTCTGAACCCTTTCAAGTTTCGCAAAATTGTTCCGATTGGAAGGAGTCCAGAATTGCACGCAATATTCCAAAAGAGGCCTAACCAATGTCCTGTACAGCCGCAACATGACCTCCCAACTCTACTGTACTCAATACTCTGACCAATAAAGGAAAGCATACCAGACGCCTTCTTCACTATCCTATCTACCTGCGACTCCACTTTCAAGGAGCTATGAACCTGCACTCCAAGGTCTCTTTGCTCAGCAACACTCCTTCAGTCCTCACCAGTATGTGCACAAGTGCTGGTAAGATTTGCTTTCCCAAAATGCAGCCCCTCGCAATTATCTAACTTAAACTTCATCTGCCACTTCTCAGCCCATTGGTCCATCTGATCAAGATCCTATTGTAATCTGGGGTAATCTTCTTCGCTGTCCACTAGACCTCCAATTTTGGTGTCATCTGCAAATGTACTAACTATACGCCTTATGCTTACACCCAAAGCATTTATATAAATGACAAAACATGGTGGACTCGACACCATACTTGTGGAACTCCACTGGTTACAGGCCTCCAGTCTGAAAAACAACCCTCCACCACCATCCTCTCCCTTCTACCTTTGAATCAGTTCTGTATCTAAATGGCGAGTTCTCCCTGTATTCAATGGGATCCAAGCTTGGTAACTAATCTCCCATGGGGAACCTTGTCAAATGCCTTCATGAAGTCCATATAGATCACGTCAACCACTCTGCCTTCATCAATCCTCTTTGTTACTTCTTCAAAAAGCTTAATCAAGTTCGTAAGACATGATTTCCTACTCATAAAGCCATGTTGACTATCCCTAATCAGTTCTTGCCTTTCCAAATACATGTATATGGACGCCCCTCCCCCAAGTCCCTCCTCCCTACCTTTTATCTTAGCCTGCTGGACAAACTTTCCCCATTCCTGAAGAAGGGCTTATGCCCGAAACGTCGATTCTCCTGTTCCCTGGATGCTGCCTGACCTGCTGCGCTTTTCCAGCAACACATTTCCAGCTCTGATCTCCAGCAGCTGCAGACCTCACTTTCTCCTCAAATACATGTATAACCTGTCCCTCAGGAGTCCCTCCAGAAACTTGGCTGTTTGTGCTACATTCCCCTGAGAATCCACCACCCTTACGTTTCCAAAACAGTACACTTGTTTGAAATGGGGATAGCCACAGATGACTCTTGCACTACCTGCCTACCTCTCTTATCTTTCCTGGACTTAACCCATCAATGTGACTGTATCTGTAACTTTTCTCCCTTCTTAAAGCTGCCATTCATCACATCCCCTTGATCTTGTAAATTCCTCATTGCCTCTAACTGTCGCTCCAACCGATCCATTCAATCTGATAGGAGTCGCAACCAATGGCATTTATTGCATATATATTTCTCAGTAATGCGTAAATTCTCCCTAGGCTCCCACATCTGACAAGGAGAGCATATCACTCCACTAAGGGTCATTTTGCTTCTTCCAATCTCCAGAAAATAGCACTGTCTTATTCCTTTACAAAGCACTGCTCCAGGCTACCTCAATACTTATGGCTTGCATTTTTAAGTTTAGTCAAGGGACATATCTCAATAAAACATATAGTGAAGAAAGAACCCACTCGACTCACTGCTGCAGACTTACAACAAGGCTACACTTAAAACTATTCACTTATCTACTTCTGTGCTGTGACCTCTCCCAAACAGGTTCCTCCAAGATTAATTGTGAATTTCACTGTTTGTTAAATTTCCAAGATGCACTCTAATGTCCGATATATGAATTCAAACAGCAAAGGTAGTAACTCGCAGGTTCACTGCTGTGTCAGTTAGTAATATGGGTTTCTTTGTCTATCTCCCTTCTGCACTAACCTCACCATTGTCTGTTCCTCTCCCTTTTAAAGGTGCAGTTGTTTTGACTTCTTTTTTCCTCCAAAGTTTCAAAACAATGCAACAGCATATAAAAGAGTAATTGCTGCCCCTGTAATTCGAGGAAATCACCTCCAATGCCTTAAATACCTCAAAAAAGGAGCAGCTGTTACATCCAGAAATTCTTCCAATCCTCCATCTTGGATGACTGCTTTTAATTTGTGAAATGTCTCCTGGCATTGTTCTGTCCACTGAAATTTTGTGTTTTTCTTCAGCAAATCTGTTAACTACGCTGCTAAATTTTGGAACAAACTTCCAGTAGAATCCACTTATTCCCAAAAATCGAAGCACCTCTTTCTTCCAAGTTTGTCATGGAGATTCCTCGATGATCTTCGTCGTTGTGTTTTGTGGGGTCAACCTTCCATGACCAACGTTATGTCCTGAGAACATCATGTCTGCCTTCGCGAATTCTGTTTTCTTTAAGTTTATTACTAGTTTTGCTTCTCTTAATCATTCAAAGAGCTCAGCTAACTGCACCATCTGATTTTTCCAGGACACACTAACAATCACGACAACATCCAGATAGACTGCACAATTTGTTAACCCAGCCACAACTCTGTTCATGAGTCTTTGGAATGTGGCCGGGGCATTCTTCATTCCAAAGAGCATCGCTTTGAATTGATATAGCCCATTTGAGGTTACAAACTTCTTTCACTTTCTCTGATAAAGGTACCTGCCAGTAACCATGCAGTAAGTCCAACTTTGTGAAGTAACTGGCTTGTCCAACTTTCTGTATACAGTCCTCCAATCTTGGTATTGGGTATGAGTCAAATTTTGTTACGGCGTTGATCTTCCAATAATCCACACAAAATCATTGAGTCCCATCCGGTTTGGGAACGAACATGATTGGCGAACTCCACTCGCTCTGACTCATCTCAGTGATATCTTCATTCAGCATTGAATCCACTTCCTTCTGGACCTGTGTGGCTTTGAAAGGATTAAGCCTGTCGGGGTGCTTTTTAATGGAACAGCATTCCCTTAGTCTAAGAAAAACATGCACAACAGCATTAGTCTTTCCCATTTTATTCCTGTATGTGTCCGCATATTGCTGCCACAAACCTTTCAACTGTGTTCTTTGCTCATGAGACAGATAGTTTACTTACATGTCCCACTCCTCAAGAACTTCCTCATCGTATAATGTATTTTGAGGCACAACAAACTCGACTATGTCTGGATTTGATTCTTGACACTGCAGGGCAGTAACTAATACTTGTTTCTTCAGTTGCTTCTCTCTATTATAGTAAGATTTCAACATATTCACATGACTTACGTGATACAGCTTTTTTCCTATACGGCATCTTTAACAGATAGTTTACCTGACTCAACTTTTTCTCAATTTGATAGGCACCACTAAACCTGGCTTTGAAAGGACCACCTATCACTGGTAACAGTACTAAGGCATCATCCCCTCGGTAAAACATCTGGATCTCAGCGTTTTTATCTGCCAATAGCTTCAATCTATGTTGTGCCTTCTTCAGGTGCTGTTTAGCTAACTCACCTACCTGATTTAATCTCTCCCTCACCTCCAATACATAGTCCAAATGTGAGATCTCCAACTTTGGTCATGTCAATTTCTCTGTAATTAATTTCAAAGGGTCTCTGACTTCATGTCCAAATATTACCTCAAAGGGAGTAAACTGAGTAGGTTCCTTTGGGGCATCTCTAATGGCAAATAATACGAATGGGATACATTTATCCAAATCATTAGGGTAATCCTGACAGGATGCTCTTAACATGGTCTTCCGGGCATGACACCTTCTTTCTGAAACTCCCTGGGATTCAGGATGGTATGCATTTGATTTAAAGTGCTGTATGCCTAAGCTATCCATGACTTCCTTAAACAGCCTAGCAGTTAAATTAAACCCTTGGTCTGACTGCATCTCTCTGGGGAGCCCACACTGCGTGAAGAAAGCTACTATCTCGTCTATCATGCTTTGTGCCTTAATGCTCCATAACGGAATTACCTCCTGAAATCTGATTGGACACATCCATTATGGCTAGCAAGTACTGGGTACCAATTTTAGTTTTCGAGGGGGGACTTATACAATCAATCATAACCTGCGTGAATGATCCTTTGAATGTGGGAATTGGTAACAAAAGTGCTGGTTTTATTACTGTCTATGTCTTCCCTCCCATTTGGCATGTATGAAATGTACGGCAAAAGTTAACCACATCCTTGTGCATTCCAGGCCAATGGAGATATTTTTGTACCTTAGCCTGAGTCTTCCATTCCCCTAGGTGACATCCTACTGGTGGTTCATGTGCTACCCATAACATCTCCTGTCTGCATGTGACCGGCAACACAATCTGGTGCACTTCTGCCCATTTCTCCTCTGCACTTATTTGCCATGTTCTCCATTTTCATCTTAGGATTCTATCTTTAAGATAATAACCCTCAGGAATATTCTCCGCTTCCTTTTCTGAGTATGCATCAACATATATACCTTTTATTGTCTCGTCTTTCTGTTGTAAGTCCCTTCGCCTTTCAGGACTAAACACTTCTGCCTGACCCTCTGCCTGTTGAGGTTTTTCCTGCGCCATTACATCAAACAGGGTGTCCGCGAACTGAACCTCATCTTGATCAACTTTCTCTTTAGTTTTTACTTGGTGTTGTGATGTATGATAGTGAGATCTTGTTAGTACACAGTTGGCAACAATTCCTGGGTATTTTTCTTTCAACTCCTTAGTTCCCTGGTCTTTTCCACAACAAGGGATGTCATTCGCACCTTGGATCATACTAAATTATTCCCAAGAACAAACTGTCTTCCTGGAACTGACATTCGCTCAATCATTCCCACTGTTATTTTCCCAGTCTTGAGTTGGCACTCCAACCTGGTATTACATATGGGAAATGCTAGATTTCTGTCCATCTATCCCACAAATTACCACTCTTTTGGATAACAGGTCAGAAAGCATGCAAATATGTTTATCTCTTTTTATTAGAGACAAGGTTAGATCCTGTATCTCTCAAAGTTATAACTTCTTCCCCTTCTCCCAGTGTTCTTTCTGAGTAAACCTTACCTACAGAGCTGAATTCTTTTTGAGGTCAGGCACTAAGTCCATACCCAGCCCCTGCCTAGGCTGTGTACATTCCTGCAGCTCCTTGACTTTTCTTGGGGTTTCTTTTACAACTTTCACTAATGCCACTTGTTTAGCTTCTTTGACCATATCTTTTCCCACAGTGTCCTTCTTTAACAACCAGTACTGTGACTTTGCATGTCCCACTTTACCACAGTGGAAACACCTGAGGCTTTCCACCTCCTTTCCACCCTCTTGGACTTTTTCTTTTAACTGGTGATAAACAATTACCAGTATTCTCCACTCCTTGTTTTGTAATGTAGGATCTCCCCTTCTCCCAATTTCTATCCCTCACAAGGTGAAATTCTGTCTGGAAGCTAAACTTTGCCTTATGTACTACTGCTTATTCTCTGCTGCTCTTCTCACTTCTTGAACTTTCTGTTCATCCACGTGAATTCTTATCATCTCTGAAAGTGAGTTTTTAAACTCCTCCAGCAGAATAATCTCTCTTAGAGCCTCATAGGTCTTATCTATTTATAAGGCCCGCACCCATCTATCAAAATTACTGTTTAGTTCTGTCAAACTCAATGTAAATCTGACCTGCTTCCTATTTTATGTTCCTGAGCCACTGCCTATATGCTTCTGGTACCAATTCATAGGCATTTAAAATAGCCTGTTTAACCTCTTCATAATCTCTTGACCCCTCATCTGACAGCGCTGCAAATACCTCATGAGCTCTGCCTGCCAGTTTAGTCTGAACTAGCATTACCACAAGTCCTCTAACACCTCCATCTGCCTAGCCATTTTTTCAAATGAAATAAAGAAGGATTCAACATCTTTCTCACCAAAATGTGGCAGTGTTTTAACATTTTTGTATATGTCACTACCTTCTCTCTTCATCTCCATTCTGTCAACATGACTTTGCTGACTCAGTGGCAACTTCTGAAATTCAAACTCTCTTTCCATTTCTCTTTTTTTCTCTCTCTCTCTTTCTTCTCTCTCTTTGCTCAGCTTAGAGCCTTCTCTCTCTTTCCCTCCCTTTCTCTTTGTTCTCTCTCTCTCTCTTTCTCTCTCCCTTTGTTTATCTTCTAACTCAATTTTCCTGAATTGTAATTTAAGTTTTTTCTAACTCTACTGCACTTGTCTGTTTCTCTGACACACCTAAGCGTTTGAGTAATTCCCTTACAATTTCAGCTTTTGTCCTTGTTTAAACCCAATTCTAACCTCTTTGCTAATGGGTGGCATGGTGGCACAGTGGTTTGCACTGCTGCCTCACAGCGCCAGAGGCTGGGGTTCAATTCCCACCTCGGGCAACTGTCTGTGTGGAGTTTGCACATCCTCCCCGTGTCTGTGTGGGTTTCCTCCAGGTGCTCCAGTTTCCTCCCACAGTCCAAAAATGTGCAGGTTAGGTGAATTGGCGATGCTAAATTGCCTGTAGTGTTAGGTGGAGGGGGTAAATGTAGGGGAATGGGTCTGAGTGGATTGCTCTTTGGGCGGCACGGTGGCACAGTGGTTAGCACTGCTGCCTCACAGCGCCAGAGACCCGGGTTCAATTCCCCCCTCAGGCGACTGACTGTGTGGAGTTTGCACGTTCTCCCCGTGTCTGCGTGGGTTTCCTCCGGGTGCTCCGGTTTCCTCCCACCATCCAAAAGTTGTGCAGGGTCAGGTGAATTGGCCATACTAAATTGCCCGTAGTGTTAGGTAAGGGGTAAATGTAGGGGTATGGGTGGGTTTCGCTTCGGCGGGTCGGTGTGGACTTGTTGGGCCGAAGGGCCTGTTTCCACACTGTAATCTAATCTAATCTAATCTAATTCTAAAAGTATGGTCTTTTCTTTTCTTTCTCAACTTTCTTGGCAAACTTGGGAATCATTATCAAACCCCAGAACATCTTTAGCAATTTTAAGAGCCATTTCTCTCAGTTTTAATTTAACTGACTACAAATAACCGAAATTAAACAAATTGCCTCCTCTACGTTTTATTTAAAGATCTAGGACACTAATTGGCAAGTGTTTAAATCTGCTGGAATCTTTTACCCCAAATCTGTCCAAATCTCAGACTGGATCTGTCTAAATTTGAAAGGGTTCATAAAAGGTTTACAAGGATATTGCCCAGTTTGGAGGGGTTGAGCTATAGGGAGAGGCCGAATAATCTGGGGATATTTTCCCTGGAGTGTCTGAGGCTGAGGGGTGACCATATAAAAGTTTATAAAACCAAATCGCTGACCTGAGCTCCCAAACCATTACAACAGGGCGGTGAACCCTCAACACAGAAAAGCTCAAGACTAGAGTAATGCTGGGGAAAAGCGCAGCATGTCAAGCATCATCCGAGGAGCAGGAAAATCGACGTTTCGGGCAAAAGCCCTTCATCAGGAATGCCCGCAGAGAGTGTGGGGAATAGCAGTCTTTCAATGGTTGGTGTGCTCTTTCTGGCTGAATGTCCAAAATGCCTGCTTTTTTAATGCCCCAAACATCAGATCGTCTCATTGGCTCAATGTTGTCAAAACATTAAAATTCAAATTCAATTGGATTTTAGTATCTTGGAGAAAATTTAAACTGATTGGTTAAATTCAAACTGCGATGAAAACAGCTGAGGTATCTAGGTTACAGCCAAATGTTACATCTTTGAGTTTTCCAGCACACTCTGTGAATGCGATGACAAGCACATGACAGGTGCTTGCCAGTTTTCAGTTTTCACTCTCTCTTAAAAGTACAGTACATACTTTCAACTTCATAACACCATGCCCCCTCATTTTGGACGCCCATACCCTAGGGAAAAGAAATTGACTATTCACCCCATCCATGTTCCTCGTGGTTTTATAAACTTTTATATGGTAACCCCTCAGCCTCTGATACTCCAGGGAAAATATCCCCAGATTATTCTGCCTCTCCCTATAGCTCAACCCCTCCAAACTGGGCAATATTCTTGTAAACCTTTTATGAACCTTTTCAAATTTAGCAAGATTTTCCTATAGCAGGGAGGCCAGAATTGAACACAATATTATAAACAATGCCTTGTATAAGTCCTGCTCTGATTTGCCTTTCCAAAACGCAGCAGCTCATATTTATCTAGATTAAACTACGTCTGCCACTCCTCAGTCCATTGGCCCATCTGATCAAGGTCCTGTTGTACTCCAAGTAACCTTCTTTGCTGTCCACTACTAACCATACCTCCTATATTCACATCCAAATCATTTATATAAATAACAAAAAGCAGTGAACTCAATGCTGATCCTTTGGCACATTGCTGGTCACATGCCTTCAGTCCGTAAAGCAACCCTCCACCACCACCCTCTATTTCCTACCTTCAAGTCAATTTTGTATCATGAGTAGAAGACCAGCCTTTAGTTTCAGTGCCACACCATTCCTGACCAGAAAGAGCTTCCATTCCTTTAATGTGGACCTGCCCCACAACCAGAGCAACCAAATACATAGGCCTCAGTGCTGTCATTGTGGCTGTTTCTATGATTACATCATCCTGTAGTAACCCACTGAGCCCCCTTCCACTGTGAGATCGTTGCTGAAGGACTGATGATTATACTACAGCTCTAATAGATGTTATCACTAAAAGAAGCCTCAAGGGAGCATAATCCTAAATGTTTAAATTGGCAGGAGAACCTAGCACTATCAATATGATCCCCTGAATCCACCACTATCAACATATTGGGGTTACTACTGACCAGAAAATGAAATGGACCAGCTATGTAAATCAGAGCAGGTCAGTGACTATCATTTCTGTGAGCAGTGGTTGATCTTCTGACTCCCCAGAGCCTGTTCACCATGTACAAGTTACAAGTGTTTAAGGGAATGCTTTCTTCTGAACTATATGAGTGCAGTGAAAACAACATTCAAGAAACCCAACACCATCCAGAATAAAGTGGTTATATTGGCCAGAATGTTGTTTATGACCTAAAATGTTCAGCCCTTCAGATCGGCACATGGTTGCCACAGTGCATATATCATAAGGAAGATACATTTCACCAAGTTTCTTTCAATAGCATTCTGCAAACCTGCAAACTCCACCATCAAGAAGAACAAGATTAGCAGATGCTTGGGAACACCACCATCTGCAATCATCCTGACTTAGAACTATACCAGTATTCCTACATTATCGCTGGTTCAAAATGCTGGAGCTCCCTTCCTAACAGTGCTGCGGGTTAACTTACCCCATATGGACTTCAATTCAAGCAAGCAGCTCACCACCTTTTGTATGTGTCTTCTTCAAAAGCATACACAAAAAGACTAGGGAAGCTGGGGTTTTCTTCCATGAAGTAATGAAGAGGAAAATTGTTTGAGATGATTAAAATCATGAAAGGTTTAGAGCTATTAAGTGATATGAAGTTCTTGCCGAGGTAAAGGACCAATAGTCTAAGGGCACAAGGTTGAAAGTTTATAGGGAGTGGACAGGAAAGTGAAGGTGAGGCCGAGATGAGATCAGCCTTCATCACATTAAATAGCAGAATAGGGGCTGAATAGACTACTCCTGCTCCTAGTTACTATGTTACTATGTTCTTAAAGTTATTGGCAAGAGGAGACATGAAAGAAAACAGTTTTACATCACTGGTTAGGATTTAGAATGCTTTGTCTGATAGCATAATGCATTCAATAGCAACTTTTGAAAGGAAACTAGATGTGAAAGAAAACATTGCAGGGACATGATGAATGACCAGAGAAGTGAATTGGTCTTCAAAGGGCTAGTGTAGACATGATGGGCCAATTGGATGTCTACCATGCTGTACTATGACATTGAGCATTGGACCCCTATAATCAAGCCTGATCCTATTCAACATTTTCAAGCAGAAACTCCTACAAATAATTTTGAGGGATGCCCAGGTGACTGTCCCACCATTAATCGCTGCTTTCTGAAGATATAGCGACATCATATGGTTAAGTGCCAGGGCTTCATTCTTTTCCTGTAGCCAAACAACATAATGGATCCATAAACCCCATTTTATCATGCTGTGATATCACATTCTGTCCTCATCTATTGTCCAAACACATTCCATTAACAAGAGAGAGGAATTCACGCAGACACCCACCTTGAATCTAGCACAAGGCTGCTGAGGACAAATGTAGCTCCTCTCTTGCATTCCAATAATCATCAAGTAACTCAGCTTTGAGCAGGAACTAACATGTAGTTTCCTCAGTCTGTACCTAGCTCACTGTCACACAGGGCAGCGTACATGGGGTCACAAGCACTTACGTTTGTAGAAAAATGTCCTGAGACACTACCAAGGAATATTATCAAACAAATCTTGGACACCAAGCCACGTGAAAAGCATAAAAAGTTACGTGACCACCAACTTGATGGAAGTGGTAGCTGGTAAGGAGTGACTTGCAGCAGCAAGTAGACAGATGTTCAGGAAGATGACCCTCAGAGTTCAGCACCTCGGCAGCTGAAGGCATAACCTCCAATTTAAATGAGATTGGAGGATTGCAAATCCCTTGTGGGGGAGGTCAGAGGGTATCAAGATGTAGGACTGGAAGAAATTACAGAGAAAGGAAAGGGTGGAGGGATTTGAACATCAGATGGAGCATTTTAAAATCAAGATGCTGCCCAACACAGTGTATGTTAGTAAGCAGTCCAGAGAGATCGGGACTCACTGTGGGTAAGAAAATGGACAATGTATAAGTGCGAAGTTTGCACGTGACACAAAGATAGGTGGAGGCACAGGTAGTGTTAAGGAAAGGGGAGGTTGCAAAGGATGTAGTAAGACTAGGACATTGGGCAAAGAATGGAATACAATGTGGGGAAGTATGAGTTATGCACATTGGGAGGAAGAATAGTGGTGCAGAGTATTTCCTAAATGGGGAAAGGCTTTGGAAATCTGGAACACAAAGCAACTCGGGAATCCTAGTTCAGGATTCTGTTAAGATTAACATGCAGGTTGACTTGGCAGTTAGGAAGGCAAATGTAATGCTCATATTCATTTCAAGAGGGCTAGAATACAAGAGCAGAGATGTAGTGCTGATGCCGTATTAGGTTCTGGTTAGAACTGCATTTACTGTGCTCAGTTTTGGACTCCTTATCTAGGAAAGGATGGCCATGAAGGGGGTCCAGAGAAAGTTGACAAGAATGATCCCAGGGATGAAGGGCTGGTAATATGAGTACTGGTTGAGGACTCTGGGCTTGTACTCAACAGAGTTTAGAAAGATGAGGGGGAATCTCATTGAAAGTTACAGAATACTGAGAGGCCTGGATAGAGTGGATGTGGAGAAAATGTTCCCACCAGCAGGAGAAACTAGGACCTGAGAGCACAGCCTTGGAGTGAAGGGAAGGCCCTTTAGAACTGAGATGAGGAAGAACTTCTTCAGCCAGACAGGAGTGAATCTGCAGAACCCGCAGAAAGTTGTGGAGGCCAAGTCATTGATTACTTAAAACAGAGATATGCCCTTGAGAAGTAAGAGGATAAAGGGTTCCTGGGAAAAGGCAGGGGAATGGGGTTGAGAAACATACCAGCAACGATCAAATAACAGAGGAGATCTGATGGGATGAATAACCTAATTCAACTCCTCTACCTTATTGTCCATGGTGTAGGCCACCAGTATGAGGAGCAAGAACCTGAGATGCTTTGTTCACTCCCTGAGGCAATGGGACTAAAGGCAATTCTCTCAGCCATGTTGCATCTTGGCTAAGATCAGCCAATTCCATACGGATCAGGAATGGAACTTCATGTATTTCATGTTTGACCCAGGAGCACAGCGCGCACCCATAGGATTCTCTAAGTTTTATGGTTTCTGATGCAGAAAAAAACTCCAGTTGAAATCCTCTTTCAAAATGAAAAAGAAAAGAGTCATAGATATCTCAGTACATTTACTGTTTTAACCTCAACTCATGGTGTCTGACCTATGGTAGCTCTTTACCAAGTGCTGCAATTCTGATCATTCATAAATTATTTCACATACATCTGGACTGTATTTAAGTCATGGCTCAGTTCACAGCTTTCTTGCTTCTACATGACATTACTGTGTGAGACCTTATGCTAGTCCCAACAGGTGATTTTGAATGTGTGTATATGTCACTATTGGCTACTGTATGGTACTTAGATGAGAAATTAAAAAGAACTGTTTATATTCCATGAGGGATCACCTGAGCTTGGCATTGGAAGGTCAGCAGTAGTAAGGGTGGCAGTTGTGTCATGATAATGTCACTGGACTAGTAACTCCATAGGCCCAGGCTACTGGTCTGGGATGTGGGTTCAAGTCTGAACCGTGCCAGATGGTGAAGTTTGAACGCAGTAAAAATTAGGGATAATTTAATGGTGACTGTATATCCATTGTTGTAAAATCCCATCTCATCCACGATAACCATGAAATTATTGCTGATTGTCTGAAAAACCCATGTTGTTCACTAATGTTGATTAACTGTCATGCTTACCTGGTCAGACCTACATGTGGCTTCAGAAACAGAGCAATGTAGTTGGCTCTGAACTGCCCCAGGGCAATTAAGGATGGGCAATAAATTCTGGCCTAGCCAAGAGTAAATTATAATAAGAAGGAATCTCCATTATAGCTTTAATGAAATTAGATCTGTGATTTCAAATGTTGTCCTTTCAGCTTTTATATTGCTTTTCATATATTGACTATCACATTTCCTATCTTACGATACTCCATTGGCTATAAAATGCTTTCAGATATCGGTTGATGGTAAAATGTGATGTATAAATGCAGCACCTCTTTTTAAATTAACAATAATTATGTTTTTACAAGTACTGTCAACAGAGCAAGTGGAAGCTTTACTCCATAGTTGGTGAGTAGAACTGGTGGACAATTACATTAGTTTTGTTAATGGATAACTGTCAGAAGGTCCATTGGCTGGGTACCTGTTGTTCACATCTTCCTCAATTAATTGCTGTTTATGTGTGAAACACAATATACCTCAGTTGCTGCAATCAAATCTTCGTTTGAAACTTTCACCTCATAACTGGAAAAAAATCTTCTAATTAATGTGGTGGAGAAGCAAATAATTTTAATCCCTCCTTTATTTGCTTTACAAATTTCAGTTGCTTCCCACCCACAACATTCCATTTTAACCTGATTGTTCTTTGTGTTTATTGTTGTTATAGACAATTCTTACATTACAACTGCACTCTCTATAGATCATATTAAAAAAAAACTTGACAAAAATTGTTGTGTGCCCTTGTCTTTTTATCCAAGATTGATTCAGTAATAATCATAATTACATTGACTAATATTTCCATGAAATGTAATGTTAGCAATTGTGCTGTTTCTTTGTATCAAAATAATTAAGAATTCAAAGTATTTTGAAAGGCTCTTCCCTCTGTAGCAAAGTGGCAGTTTACAGCAGGTTAGAGTTGAGTAGCCTCCATAATAAAACACACTATTTATGCTCTGTGGAAAGAAATGCTCTAATTAGGTTGAGACATTTTTTCTATAAAGTATCAAGGCGTACTGCAGGGAAAAGCCATTCAGCTAATCAACTGTGTGCTAGCTCTTTGTTACAGCAAACAAAAATTAACTCAGTTTGCTACTACATCCTTATATTGTCTTTTCTTACCTCCTAGTTCATGTTTTTTTATATATAACATTTCCTCAAATAATGCCACTATTTCTCCCTCATTGTCTCCTCCAGGGAAGTATCTGTTGCTTCAATGCTATGTTATGTGACGAGATTTTACCTTACATCTTTCTTCACACTGAGAGAAAGTTACAAATTAATAAAGTGCAGGCAGACAATGCTGGAGAAACTCAACAGTCTGGCAGCATCTGTGGAGAGAGAAATAGAGTTAGAGTTTCCAGTCCAGTAGGACTTTTCAGAACAGATGGTCAGACTCAAATCACTAACTCTGTTTCTCTCTCCACAGATGCTGCCAGATCTGCGGAGTTTCTCTATTACTTATTGTTTTCATTTCAGATTACCAACATCTGCAGCATTTTGCTCTGATGTGAATGAACAATCCCTTTTTGCTATCTTTCACATGAGAAAAAATATATTTTCCTTTTATTTGCCCTATCAAGACCTTTGGTCAGTACAAGCACCACTGTCAAACCTGTTCTGACCCTAGCTGATGGTAACAGGAACATAGAAACATCAAAGAAGGCACCCTTTAACCCATTGACCCATTGATCCTTTGACCCTTTGACCTGTTGAGTCTGCTCTTCCATTCATTTTGAGCATGACTGACCATTGAGCTCAATAGTCTAAACCCACCCTCCCCCCATATCCCTCGATCATTTCGCTAAAAGAAAGAAATCTAAACCCAACCTGAAAACGCATAATGTTTTGGCCTCAATCACTTTGTGTGGGAGTGCATTCCACAGACTCACCCCTCTCTCAAGTGAAGAAAATTCTCCTCATCTCAGTCTGAAAAGGGATTCACGCCTGATCATTGTCAATGACCCTTGATTCTGGACTTCTCCACCATCGGGAACATTATTCCTGCATCTAAGCCATTCAGCCCATCAAGTCTGCTCCATCATTAAATCATGGCTGATAAGTTTCTCAGCCCCATTCCCCCGCTTTCTTCCCATGACACTTGAAATCCTTGATATTCAAGAACTATCTATCTCAGTCTTAAATATACTCAATGACCTGGCTTCCGCAGCCTTCAGTGACATGAATTCCATCGATTCACCACTCTTTGGTTGAAGAAGTTTCTCCTTATCTCCATTCTAAAAGGTTTTCTAAAAGAACTAAGGCTGTGCCCTCAGGTTCTAGTCTCTCCTACCAATGGAAACATCTTCCTAACATCTATTCTGTCCAGGCCATTCAGTATTCTGTATATTTCAACTGGATCCCCCCTCATCCTTCTAAACTCCATCGAGAATATACCCAGAGTCATCAAAGGTTCCTCATATCTTAGGCTTTTCATTCCTGGAACCATTTGCATGAACCTCTTCTGAACATACTCCAGGGCCAGTACATCCTTTCTGAGCTTTGGGGCCCAAACTATGCACAATACTCCAAGTGTCTGACCAGAGCCTAATAGAGCTGAAAATGTGTTGCTGGAAAAGCGCAGCAGGTCAGGCAGCATCCAAGGAGCAGGTGAATTGACGTTTCGGGCATGAGCCCTTCTTCAGGAATGAGGAAAGTGAGCCAAGCAGGCTAAGATAAAAGGTAAGGAGGAGGGACTTGGGGGAGGGGCGTTAGAAATGCGATAGGTGGAAGGAAGTTAAGGTGAGGGTGATAAGGTGAGGGTGATAGGCCGGAGTGGGGGTGGGGGCGGAGAGGTCAGGAAGAAGATTGCAGGTTAGGAAGGTGGTGCTGAGTTCGAGGGTTGGGACTGAGACAAGATGGTGGGAGGGGAAATGAGGAAACTGGAGAAATCTGAGTTCATCCCTCAGCTCCGATCTCCAGAATCTGCAGTCCTCACTTTCTCCCAGAGTCTTATAGAGCCTCAGAAGTACATCAAGTACTTCATTTACATTCAAGTCCTCTCAAAATAAATACCATCATTGCATTTGCCTTCCTAACTACTGACTCAACCTGCAAGTATACCTTGAGAGAATCCTGGACGAGACTAGACAGTTGAATGTTCCTCCTGCAGAACACCACCAGTGTCCCTGCTGACTTCCTCTGCGGGAAGTGCACCCAACTTCAGTTACTCGAAAGTTGCGTTAGGGAACTGGAGCTGGAACTGGAGCTGGATGAACTTTAGAAGGCTCATTCAGAAGCAGAGAAGGTTATTGACAGGAGTTACATGGAGGTAGTCAAACCTCAAGTACAAGAAGAAGGTAGATGGGGACGGAAAGGGAACTAGCAGGCAGTGCAGAGATACCCTGTGGCTGTTCCCCTCAATGCCAGGTACACCATTTTGGAGGGGGGGGGGACTTACCATGGTAAGCAATGGGGCACAGGTCTTTGGCATAGAGTCTGTCCCTGTTGCTCAGATGTGAAGGGGGAAGAGGAGTAGAGCATCAGTCATTGAGGACTCCATAGTTAGGGGGACAGACAGGAGGTTCTGTGGGAACAAAAGAAACTCACAGTTGGTGTGTTGCCTCCCAGGTGCCAGTGTTCGTGATGTCTCTGATCATGTTTTCGGGATCCTTGCGGGGAAGGGGAGCAGCCCCAAATCATGGTCCACATAGGCACCAACAACATAGGTAGGAAGAGAGATGGGGATTTAGGGCAGAAATTCAGGGAGCTAGGGTGGAAGCTAAGAGCTAGGACAAACAGAGTTGTTATCTCTGGTTTGTTACCCGCGGCACATACTAGCGAGGCAAGTGGCCACAGGGATGGTGCAGGAGGGAGGGTTTTGGATTCTTGGATAATTGGGGGTCTTTCTGGGGTAGTTGGGACTTCTACAAACAGGATTGTCTTCACCTGATCCAGAGGGGTATCAATAGCCTGGGGGGAAATTTGCTAATGCTCTTTGGGTGGGTTTAAACTAATCCATCGGGGGAAGGAAACCTAAATCATAGTTTGAGTACAAAGGAGGTTGAGAGTAGGGAGGTCTGAAATAAGGTTTCAGGGTTGCAAGAGCGCATCGGCAAGCAAAAGGTTGGTTTGAAGTGTGTCTATTTCGATGCCAGGAGCATCCGGAATAAGACGGGTGAACTTGAGCATGGGTTGGTATCTGGGATTTCGATGTTGTGGCCATTTTAGAGACATGGACAGAGCGCGGGCAGGAATAGTTGTTATAAGTTCCAGGATTTAAATGTTTCAGTAAGAACAGATAAGGTACTAAAAGAGGTATGGCATTGTTAGTCAAGGACAGTAGTATGGTGGCAGAAAAGACATTTGAGGACTCGTAAACTGAGGTAGTATGTGCTGAGGTTAGGAACAGGAAAGGAGAGGTCACCCTTTTGGGAGTTTTCTATAGGCCTCCAAATAGTTCCAGAAATGTAGAGGAAAGGAGAGCAAAGATGATACTCGATAGGAGTGGGACTGACAGGGTATTTGTTTTTGGGGACTTTAACTTTTCAAGTATTGACTGGGAATACTATAGTTCAAGTACTTTAGATGGGTCAGTTTTTGTCATTTTATGCAGGATAGTTTCCTGACACAGCATGTAGACAGGCCAACAAGGAACGAGGCCACATGAGATTTGGTACTGGACAACGAACCTGGCCAGGTAATAGACTTGGAGGTAGGTGAGCACTCTGGTGATAGTGACCACAATTCAGTTATGTTTACCTTGCAAAGTGATGCAAAGTGATAAGAATACACTGGAGGACAAGAGCTACAGCTGGGGGAAAGGCAATTAAGATGTGATTAGTCAAGATTTAGGATGGGGAAGGAAGCTGCAGGGCATGGGCACAATAGAAATGGAGAGTTTATTCAAGGAGCAGCTACTGCGTGTCTTTGATAAGTGTGTACCTGTCAGACAGGGAAGAAGTTGTCCAGCGCAGGAGCCATGGTTTACAATGGAAATTGAATCTCTTGTCAAGAGGAAGAAGAAGGTTTATGTTAGGATGAGTAGTGAAGGCTCAGTTAGGGCAATTGAGAGTTACAATGTAGCCAGGAAAGACCTAAAGAGAGAACTAAGACAAGCAAGGAGGAGACATGAAAAGTTGTTGGCAGATAGGATTATGGAAAACCCTTAAAGCTTTCTATAGGAATATAAGGGATAAAATAATGACTAGAGTTAGATTAGGGTCAATCAAGGACAGTGGTGGGCGGCACGGTGGCACAGTGGTTAGCACTGCTGCCTCGCAGCGCCAGAGACCCGGGTTCAATTCCCGCCTCAGGCGACTGACTGTGTGGAGTTTGCACATTCTCCCCGTGTCTGCGTGGGTTTCCTCCGGGTGCTCCGGTTTCCTCCCACAATCCAAAGATGTGCAGGCCAGGTGAATTGGCCATGCTAAATTGCCCGTAGTGTTAGGTAAGAGGTAAATGTAGGGGTATGGGTGGGTGGCGCTTCGGCGGGGCGGTGTGGACTTGTTGGGCCGAAGGGCCTGTTCCACACTGTAAATAATCTAATCTAATCTAATCTAATCTAAGTAGTGGGAAGTTGTACGTGGAGTCAGAGGAGATAGGGGAAATACTAAATGAATATTTTTCATCAGTATTCACATTGAGAAAGGACAATGTTGTTGAGAAAAATACTGATAAACTGGCTACTAGGCTAGATGGGATTCAGGTTCACAAGGAGGAGGAGTTAGAAATTCTGGAAAGTATGAAAATTTATAAATCCACTGGGCTAGATGGGATTTATCCTAGGATTTTCTGGGAAGTCAGGGAGGAGATTGCCAAGCCTTTAGCATTGGTTTTTAATGTCATCATTGTCTTCAGGAATAGTGCCAGAAGACTGGAAGATAGCAAATTTTGTTCCCTTGTTCAAGAAGGGGAATAGAGATAGCCCTGGTAATTATAGACCTGTGAGCCTTACTTAAGTTATGGGAAAGTGTTGAAAAAGGTTATAAGAGATAGGATTTATTATCATCTCGATAAGAATAAGTTGATTAGGGATAGTCAACATAGTTTTGTGAAGGGTAGGTTGTGCCTCACAAACCTTATTGAGTTATTTGAGAAGGTAACCAAACAGGTAGATGAGGGTAAAGTGGTTGATGTGGTGTATAAGGATTTCAGTAAGAAGTCTGATAAGGTTCCCCATGGTAGACTACTGCACAAAATTGGGAGGCATGGGATTGAGGGCAATTTAGTGGTTTGGATCAGAAATTGACTTGCTGAAAGAAGACAGAGGGTAGTGATTGATGGGAAATGTTCATCCTGGAGTTCACTTACTAGTGTTGTACCGCAAGGATGTGTTTTGGGGCCACTGCTGTTTGCCATTTTTATAAATAACCTAGATGAGGGCATAGAAGGATGGGTTAGTAAATTTGCAGATGACACTAAAGTCAGTGGAGTTGTGGATAGTCCTGAAAGATGTTGCAGGTTACAGAGAGACATAGATAAGCTGCAGAGCTGGGCTTAGAGGTGGCAAATGGAGTTTTACGCAGAAAAGTGTGAGGTGATCCACTTTGGAAAGAGTAATAGGAATGCAGAGTAGTGGGCTAAAGGTAAGAGTCTTGGTAGTGTAGATGAACATAGAGATCCTAATGTCCATGTACATAGATCCCTCAAAGTTGCCACCCAGGTCGATAGGGCTGTTAAGAAGGCACATGGTATGTTAGCTTTTATTAGTAAAGGGATTGAGTTTCAGAACCATGAAGTCATGCTGCAGCTGTACAAAACTCTGGTGCGGCTGCACTTGGAGTTTGCATGCTGTTCTGGTCACCGCATTATAGGAAAGATGTGGAAGCTATGGAAAGGGTGCAGAGGAGATTTACTAGGATGTTGCCTGGTATGGAGGGAAGGTCTTACAAGGAAAAGTTGAGGGACTTGAGGCTGTTTTCGTTAGAGAGAAGAAGGATGAGAGGTGACTTAATAGAGACATATAAGATAATCAGAGGGTTAGATTGGGTGGTCTATGAGAGCTTTTTTCCTCGGATGATCTTGGCGAGCACAAGGGAACATAGCTTTAAATTGAGGGGTGATAGATATAGAACAGTTGTCAGAGGTAGATTATTTACTCAGAGAGAACAAGGGATGTGGAACACACTGTCTGCAACTGTTGTAGACTCACCAAATTTATGGGCATTTAAATGATCATTGGATTGGCATATGGATGAGAATGGAATAGTGTAGGTTAGATGAGCTTCAGATTGGTTTCAAAGGTGGTGCAACATCGAGGGCCGAAGGGCCTGTACTGTGCTGCAATGTTCTATGTTCTATGTTCTATAACTCTCAAGTCTCTTTGCATTTCAGAATTCTGAATTTTCTCCTCATTTAAAAAAATAGTCCATGCCTCTATTCTTCCTACCAAAGTGCACCACCTCACATTTTTCCATGTTTTACTCCATCTGTCACTTCTTTGCCATGGGCGGCACGGTGGCACAGTGGTTAGCACTGCTGCCTCACAGCGCCAGAGACCCGGGTTCAATTCCCGTCTCAGGCGACTGACTGTGTGGAGTTTGCACGTTCTCCCCGTGTCTGCCTGGGTTTCCTCCGGGTGCTCCGGTTTCCTCCCATAGTCCAAAGATGTGCAGGTCTGGTGAATTGGCCATGCTAAATTGCCCGTAGTGTTAGGTAAGGGGTAAATGTAGGGGTATGGGTGGGTTGCGCTTCGCCGGGGCGGTGTGGACTTGTTGGGCCGAAGGGCCTGTTTCCACATTGTAAGCAATCTAATCTAATCTAATCTAATCTTTGCCAACCCTTCTAACCTGTCCAATTCCTTCTGCAGCCTCCCTGCCTCCTAAATGCTGACCATCCCTCTGCCTATCTTTGTACATAGTCTGCAAACATAGTCAGAATGCCCTCCGTTCTTTCATCTAGATTGCTCGTGTATAAAGTGAAAAGTTGTGGTCCCAACACTGAGCCTTGCAGAACACCACTTATCACTGAGAAATCCACTTTTATACCCACACTCTGCATTCTGCCAGACAGCCAAGCTTCTATCCATGTTAGCATCTTGTCTTTGACACCATGAGCCCATATCTTACTCAGTAGCCTCCTGTGTGGCACCTTGTCAAAGTCCGAGTAGATAATATTCATTGGCTTTCCTTGATCTAACCTCCTCATTATTTCCTCAAAGAATTCTAGAAGGTTTGTCAGGAATGACCTCCCCTTGATGAAAATATGCTGACTTTGAGCTTTTTTACCATACACTTCAAAGTATTCATAAATCACATCCTTCACAATAGATTCCAGGATCTTACCACAACCGAGGTTCAGCTAATCGGTCCATAATTTTCTATCTTTTGCCTTACTCCCTTTTTAAACAGGAGTGTCATGATTTCCCTGTCACCTGGGACCCTTACTGATCCTAGCAATTTCTGAAATATCACCGTTAAAACCTTCACTATCTCTTCAGTTAGGACACTGGGGAGTAGTCCATCTGGTCCAGGTAATTGATCCAACTTCGGCTCATTCAGTTTTACTTGTCCTTACTGATGGCCACCAAACTCAATTCTGCCCCCTCACTCTTTTGAATTTTTGCGATATTAACCATGTCTTCCACTGTGAAGACTGTCAGAAAGTAATTATTAAGTTCTTCAGTCATTTCCTTGTTCCCCACTACTATCTCTCCAGCATCATTTTCCATTAGCCCAATGCCCACCTTTACCTCTCTTTTGCCCGTTACATATCTAAAGAAACACTTACAGTCTTCATGATTTGGAGATGCCGGTGTTGGACTGTGGTGTACAAAGTTAAAAATCACACAACACCAGTTTATAGTCCAACAGGTTTAATTGGAAGCACACTAGCTTTCGGAGCGACGCTCCTTCATCAGGTGATAGTGGAGGGCTCAATTGTAAGGCGCAGAATTTATAGCAAGAATTTACAGTGTGATGTAACTGAAATTATACATTGAAAAATACCTTGATTGTCTGTTGACTCAACAGACAATCAAGGTATTTTTCAATGTATAATTTCAGTTACATCACACTGTAAATTCTTGCTATAAATTCTGTGCCTTACAATTATGTCCTCCACTATCACCTGATGAAGGAGCGTCGCTCCGAAAGCTAGTGTGCTTCCAATTAAATCTGTTGGACTATAACCTGGTGTTGTGTGATTTTTAACTTACAGTCTTCCTTTACATTATTGGCTAGTTTACACTCATATTGAATCTTCTGCTTCCTTATTTCTTTTTTTTTATGCCCTCTGTTCGTCTTTGTAAGTTTCCCAATCCTCTGGTTTCCCATTGCCTTTCGCCACATTATATTCTTTATCTTTTGCTTTTATGCTATGCCTGACTTCCCTAGTCAGCCATGGTTGCCTCCTCCTCCTCCCAGTACCATGCTTCTTTTCCCTTGGGATGAATCTCTGCTGTGTTTCCTGAATTACTCCCAGAAACTCCTATCATTGCTGTTTCACTGTCCCTCTCCCAGTCAATTCTACCCAGCTCCTCCCTCATGCCTCTGTAGTTGCCTTTGTTCAGCTGTAGTACTGTTACCTCTGATTCTACCTTCTCCCTCTCTTCATATCATAAGCACTGCCTCCTAAGGGTTCCTTCACCTTAAGCTCCCTTATCAACTCATTGCACAACATTAAATCCACTATTGCCTGTTCCTTAATGGGCTCCACTACAAGCTGTTCCAAAAAGCCATCTTGTAGACATTCCACAAATTCCTTTTCTTTCAATCCCCTACCAGGGTGATTTTCCCAGTTTATCCTGCATATTGAAACCCAACTGATCACCGTAACTTTGCCTTTTTGACAAATCTTTTCTATCACCTGATGTATCTTGTGCCCCAGCTCCTGACTACTGTTTGGAGGCCTGTACATAACTCCAACTATGATTTTTTGACCATTGCAGTTTCTCAATTCTACCCACACAGATTCTACACCACCTGACCCTAATTTGTTCCTTACTATTGTTTTAATTCCATTTCTTACTAATAAGGCAACCACTCCCCTACCCACCTGCCTATCTTTTCAATAGTCAAAATATAGCACAATTTGAAAGACCTTGAAAAACAACAAAACAAAGTCTTACCCTGTTTCCTGATACTAGCCTTTATAAAATCACAAATCTAGATAAATTTCCCCTCCAGACTTTACTTTTCAATTCAATTTAACAGATTCACCCCAGCTCTTTCCTGTGAACTTGAAAGTCTTCTTATATGAATACTCACAGAATTAGGAACTCAGTCTTTCTTAGTTTCTAATAACTTTCTGATTCTAACCAAACACTCTTGGTCTGGAAGTTCACAAAGCGTGGGACAGTAACTCAGTGGTGAGGGACTCAGGTTCAATCCCAGCCTCAGGTGACTGTCTGTGTGGACTTTGCATATTCTCCCTGTGTCTGCTTTGGTTTTCTCTTGGTGCTCTGGTTTCCTCCCACAGTCCAAAGATGTGCAGGTTAGGTGAATTGGCCATGCTAAATTGCCCACAGTGTCCGCGAATGTGCAGGCTAGGTGGATAAGCCACAGGAAATGTATGGGTGGGTCTGGATAGGATGCCTTTCGGAGGATCAATGTGAACTTGATGGGCTGAATGGCATGCTTCCCCACTGTAGGGACTTTATGAATTCTACAAGTTAAACATTTCCATTGAGATAATGTTGCTCTCCCTAAACTATGCTCAAGTCATTTCTACATTTGCTTCTGATCCAATCACCCATTTTGTGAACTGTCCTAAAGCTTTCAGTTTCTGGGATTTCTAACTTAAAATCAATCCTTGATTGTCCTGAGCCAAAGCAAGCGAGAGGTCTCCATTGTTTACACACCTATCATAAACCACAAACTGGATTAAATCACTGTTCCAGAAGAACTCTCTGTCCTAGTTGTTTTTAAAAAAAGTAATCATCACTATTACACAAATATTGAAAAATCTGAAATTTGAATTTTTCCCCCCGTGTCTGTGTGGGTTTCCTCCAAGTGCTCCGGTTTCCTTCCATGTTCCAAAAAGATGGGCAGGTCAGGTGAATTGGCCATGCTAAATTGCCCATAGTGTTAGGAACATGAGTCAAAGGTAAATGTCGAGAAATCAGTCTGGG
Source organism: Chiloscyllium plagiosum (assembly GCF_037043375.1). Lineage (NCBI taxonomy): Eukaryota > Metazoa > Chordata > Chondrichthyes > Orectolobiformes > Hemiscylliidae > Chiloscyllium > Chiloscyllium plagiosum. The sequence continues at coordinate 103,513,715 of NW_028270145.1, read as the reverse complement.
TGGGTCACTCTTCGGAAGGTCAATGTGGACTTGTTGGGCCAAAAGGCCTTTTTCCACATTGTCGGGAACCTACTCTGAATACTTTATAAGACAAAGTTACCATAGTCTTATCAGTCCCGAGGGCTGATCCCTCATTAGAAAGAGATGACTGGTGAAGGGAATAAGTTGAGAAGGAGAATCCTTCATTGGAACCTTAACCAGTGTGGGATTTGAACTACGTTACTGGTATGATTCTGTATTACAGAGGCTATCCAACCTCTATAATCTTAAAATAGTACAGACTGGAAGCAAGTCATTCACCCTATTTGAGTCTGCAGGTTTAAATAGACCCTAATAGTATAGCCATATTTACATAAATGCACTGAAACATTTCATCACAAAATGTCTCTTTGTGCTTATTAATCTGATGGAATTAATTCCTGAATCTCAAGTCTCACATTTTAACTTTAGTTTCCCCTAACTGTGATTTCACTTGAAGGTAGTACCATAGTACTGATATGGCAGTATCACTGAAGTAGTAATCCAGAGGCCCCTGTTAACATTCTAGGCACTAGGTCCAAACCTTACCACAGCAACTGTGGAATTTAAGTTCAATTACTAAATCTGGGAGGTACAAAAAGTTGGTCTTAGTAATGGTAACTGTGAATCTATCATTAGTTGCTGTTTGAAAACCCATCTGGTTTTCTGATGCCCCTTGGGGAAGGTAACGTGCCATACAAAGCTGTTCTCACTTACATGAGACTCCAGACGTACAGCAATGCAATTAGCTCTTTATTACCTCCTGAAATGAATGTGCAAGCTCTTCAGTTCGAAGTAACTAGTAACAATGCTGGCTTTGGGCAGCAATGTTCACATCCCAGAAAAGGACAAAATCTTTTCAAACTGTGTTTTTATTGGGGAGGTGGGTGAAGCAAAAATTAAGTATACTTTCTGTTCTATCGGAGATCAACTGCATGGCCCCCAACTACCTCTCTGTTCCCTCATCAAAAAGCTCAATCAAGTTAGTCAAACGCAATTTTTAAAAAATGTCATTTTGTGGGATATGGCATCGTTGGCTGGTTAGCATTTGTTGCCCATCCCTAGTTGAGAAGATGGTGATGAGCTGCTTTCTTGAACCGTTGCAGTCCACCTGCTATGAGTTGACACAAAAGGATGCCATTAGGGAGGAAATTCCAAGATTTTGACCCAGTGACAGTGAAGGAACTGTGATATATTTCTAAGTCAGGATGGTGCATGGCTTGGACAGGAACCTTTTTTTTAAAGAATCCCTATAGCATGGAAACAGGCCTTGTGGCCCAACAAGTCCACACCAACCCTCTAAAGAGTAACCCACCCAGACCCATACCCTTACCCTATTGTCCTACATTTCCCCCCAACTAACACACCTAACCTACACACTCCTGGCAATTTAGCATGGCCAATACATCTAATGTACACATCCTTGGACTGTGGGTGGAAACCAGAGCATCCGGTGGAAACCCACGTAGACATGTGGGGAGAACGTGTAAGCTCCACACAGTCACCTGAGGCTGGAATCGAACCTGGGTCTCTGGCACTGTGAGGTAGCAGTGCTAACCACAGTGCCACCATACCACCCCAACTTGCAGGTGGTGATGTTCCCACGTACCTGCTGCCTTTGTTCATCTAGATGGAAGTGGTTGTGGGTTTGGAAGGTGCTGTCTGAGGATCTTTAGTGAATCTCTGTATGCATTTTGTAGGTAGTATACACAGCTGCTACCGAATGTTGATGGTGGAGGGAGTGGATGCTTGTGGATGTGGTGCGAATCAAGTTGGTTGCTTTGTCCTTGATAATGTCAAGCTTCTTGAGTGTTGTTGGAGATGCACTAATCCAGGCAAGTGGGGAGAGGTATTCCATCACACTATGACTTGTGCCTTGTAGATGATGGACAGACTTTCTGAAATTGGGAGGTGAGTTACTCGCCGCAGTATTTCTAGCCTCTGACCTGCTTTTGTAGTCACTGTATTTATGTGGTGAGTCCAGTTGAGTTTCTGATCAATGGTAACTCCTTGCATGTTGATAGTGAAGGATTCTGTGGTGGTAACACCATTGAATGTCAAGGGGTTAGATTTTCTCTTATTGGTGATGGTAATAGCCTGGGATTTGTGTGGCATAAATGTTACTTGCCACTTGTCAGCCCAGTCCTGGACATTGTCCGGAGGCTGTTGCATTTGGACATGGATTGCTTCAGTGTCTGAGGAATAATGAATGCTGCTGAAGATTGTGCAATCATCAGTGAATATCCCCACTTCTGATATAATTATGGAGGGAAGGTCATTGATGAAGTAGCTGAAGGTGGCTGGGTCTAGGACACTACCCTGAGAAACTCCTGCACAGATGTCCTGGAGCTGAGATGACTGACCTCCAACAACAACAACCATCTTACTATGTGTCAGGTATGACTCTAACCACTGGAAAGTGTGTCCCCAGGTGCCCAGTTTTTTAAGTTTTGCTACGCTTCCTTGATGACAAATGCAGCCTTGGTGTCAATAGCTGTCTTTCTCACCTCACTTCTGGAATTCAGCTTTTTTGTCTATGTTTGAACCAAGGCTGTATTGAGGTCAGGAGGTCCCTCAATTTACTATTTAAAAATTGTCTATGACCCTTCTTTATTTATCTGTGCACATACAGGTGAATCATTGAATCCTTACAGTGTGGAAGCAGCTCATTGACTCTACACCGATCCTTCAAAAAATATTAACCCCATCCCATCCTTGTATTTCCAGTGGAAAATCCACCAAACTTTCATATCTTTGGACTGTGGGGGGAAACCAGAGGAAACCCACACAGACACAGGAGGGAATGTGCAAATGCCACACAGTCACCCAAGGGTAGAATCAAACCCAAGTCCCAGGCATTGTGAGGCAACACCACTATGCCACCCTGTAGTTTACAGCTTTCTCCCGGATTATTTCTATGCATTTTTTCACAATTGACAGGAAGCTGACTGGGCTGCAACTGTCAGATTTGTATTTTCCCTCCTTTTCAAACAAATGTCTTTCAGGATTTGATTACAGGATCTCTCCGGTTTGAATTTGTAAAGAAGACTGAAGTGTGAATCATACTCTAGATCGATATTGTGTCAATACCAAAGCTCTTTGCCATGTACTTTGTCACTTGGAACAAATGGTTCTTTTTGAATTTTGGTCCATTGCACATAAACTGGAAAATGGAAAATAGCATGAAGTCACTACACTTAGTGGGTTACTGTGTCAAAACATAAGGTGATTGCTACTTCACCATAACCATTTCCTTTTCTGAAAGCAAAGCAATTTGCTCATGCAGAATATTCATAAAATTCTAAATTTCTATCATAAATTTTATCTTGCCAGTTTACCTGAGAAAACAACTTGCCATAAACTTACAAACTAATATTCAATTAGACAAAATATTTGTGGACGCTGGAAATCTGAAACATAAACAGGAAATGCTAACAATCCTCAACAAATCAGATATCAGATATTGAGTTACACTTTTGCCGCATCAATCCACCTGCATTAAAAAGATATCATTTTTGAATCTTAAGTTAAAAATTCATGTTATAAATTCATGATGAAAATATATTTGCTGCCAGACATTAAACCTTAATCATTGTGTTGGAATTGGTATCTGATCAAAAATGGAGATAATTCAATAGATTATTAAAGGAATAATCATGCTCCTAAATGTGAGCCTGAATAATGCAGACAAACATCGGTTAAGGAGTTCTCCCTTCTGTCGATTGCCATCGGCTAAAATCATTTGGCAATACCCAACATCGATAAAGCTGTGAAGGACTGACTACTGGATGTGGCACCCAGTCATTACTAGGCTGAGTTTTAATGGATAATTGATACCATTAAACAGCCACATTGATTTTTGCCTGTGGACTTGAGCATGTTAGCTAGGCAACTGACCAAGGTCTGTAGATGAAAAGTCTGTCTGCTTGAAGGTTTCTTCAGTGGTCTGTTTTCACAGAAACCTCTTACCCTAATGGCTATGTTAACCAGAAAGTGCCATGCCAATGTAGGAACACATTCTCCTGTGAGTGCCTGCACTTTGTCTCAGATTGAGCAGTTTCACCGGCAGGCTGGAGTTAATTCTCGTCGTCAGTTTTAGATACAGGTTTCAGTCATTTGTCTGATTTTGAGGAGAGTGTGAAAATCTTAACCTGAAATTAAAACAAAACTGTTTCAGCACAACGATGAATGTCAAGTTTTAAAAAAAAATCTTGGATAAAAATTGCAGAGATTAAATGTGACAAATTTGAATTGTGCTAATCAATAACAAGGCTGCTGTGTCAGCAAATAATTGCATAACACAAATTTTCATTGTATGCAAAATATTTGAAGACTTTTTGCAAGAAATGTGATAAGGCCCATTCTCAGTATTTTAGTGAAGCAGAAATTTCTTCTCAGTCGAACCAGTCTCACTTGTGTTTCTAAGCTTTTCTTCATTATATAGGAAGCAACAACAGGATGAGACCTTGCAACATCTCAAATCTGCCAGTCCATTCAATAAGATCATGGCTAACCTCTACCTCAAATATTTCCTGCTTAACTGTTCAACTGGTTTACTTGTGCTAATGTTTCCAGCAATATACGAACCAAGGAATCTCAACTACAGTGGCCTGGAAACTCCTCAGATCTGAACTTCAGAATGCAATAAGGAAACTTTACTGAAGCCTGAAATTTAGCAATTAGTTTTACCTGTCCACTCTTGATTCTTGCTAAATGCTCTTCATTATAGATCAAAATGGAAAATGTATAGTTATAGATTTGTTGACAATTTGAAACAAATTTCTTCTGCTAATGTAAGTTATCTCAATTGCTTCTCTGCTATTTGGATCCCATTGTGAGTGTAGTGCAGTGATTGTAATGAGGTCAGCTAGGTGGACTTCATGCAATATGAGTTCCCTGATTGGGGCTGTTAATCTGGTCCCATCAGGGAGCCTTGGCTGACAGACTTAAACAGGAGTGTCAGACAGGTGAAGGGCTAAAGGGCTTTTGCTCGAAACGTCGATTTTCCTGCTCCTCGGATGCTGCCTGACCTGCTGTGCTTTTCCAGCACCACTCTGATCTAAACTCTGGTTTTCAGCATCCTCACTTTTGCCTAGGAGTGTCAGACATGCTGTTCACTCTGAGAGCTGACTCTGAGGAAGCTGGATCAGTGTCAGGAATCTCTATCAACAAATAAAGGGTGGCTTAGTGACAGGGTACCGGCCTCTGTAGAGTTATTTCACTAGGAAGACCCACATTATCTTGTACAGCTGACAGTTAAGTGCGAAGGCAAAACCTGGCAGCTGGAATATAATGTAAGAAAATCTTAACAAAGATTTTTAATTGTCAAGGGAGCCAAAAGATTCAACACGAAAAGAATGAGTTGAGGCAACAATGACATCAATCACAATCTTATTGAATGACACAGCAGGCTTGATGGGCTGAATGGCCAACTCCTGTTCCAATTTCTTATGTTCTTATCAATGACATTAGGGATGTTGTTTAGAATTAGAAATAGAATGGAATTGGAATTAGAACTAGAATTAGATTTATTATATTCTGTTTGGGTTCTATTGTGAATCTCATGTTGTGATTATAATGATTAGAATATAAGTTCCCTGATTGCAACTGTTAACCTGGTCCAATCAGGGAACCCTGTCTGATGGATAAGAACAGTTTATTTTTTGAAGGGCACAGCTTGTAATGTTAACATACATAAAAGCCTTCAGTGTAGTTAAAAAATGTACAGGCATGAATTTAAGGTTATGTAACGTACAGACTAAGAATCAAGAGCTGAAAAATGGCACCATGTCTGGATGTTATGAAGGTATAGGTGTACTGTACCTTTAAGAGAGAGAGGAAGCTGATAAGGACTGACTGAAAGCACAGAGTATGCTGAAAAAATTTAAAATGCAACATTTGGTTGAAACAAATAACTGAAGTTTCATTGCCATGGAACAAAAAACAAATTCAGATTCGGCCAAACAGTTTAAATTATGTCCCAGATACCAAAATCCAATTGAAATTGAATCTTACTGTTTGCGATGACATCAAACTAATGAAATGATCTGAAGATTTGGGGTCTAAATTGGACATTTTGAACAGTTAGGGGGAGAGCAGCAAAGAGCACTCAAAAGTAAAGACAGCCAGTAGAATAACTCTCTGACAGGTAGCTGTATGTAAGAAATTTGTGCAGCAGAAGACTGAAGCTGACGTACAGAAATCTATGGAAAAGGTCTGACTTTCCAAGAGAACAATGGGTTTGAAGGTGATTTGCTGTAAATGTACGAAGGAATTTATCTGATCAGTACTTAGAGTGGGAGGCAAAAGATAGGTTCAAGAGAAAGGACTTGCAAATATTTGTGGTTTTAATGTTCTCTGTTGGACTTAAAGAATAAAATTGTTAATTTTTACTTTAAATAGTGAAATCTGGGATAGTTCTTTTATCTCTCGAAATTTAACAAATTACAACGCGAGAGGAGCTTCTCTGTGTCGGGTTTACATTGGCAGAGGAGTTTACCCCATGTCGTAACACTGGATAACTTCTTTTTAGCAGTGTCTGTCAGGATGGGCAAGATTTTGAAGCAAGACTTTTTATGTTTCTACATAAGACTCGAATTGTCTAAAGTAACCTCAGACACATCCTTGACAATATATAGGCATAAAAGCACATGATGACTACTGAGTATTTACTAGACATTTCTCTGTGCCATTATGTACATGCCTTCACTGACAAACTTCAAGAATCTCAGAAAACCCTCGAACTTAGGATTCAACATTTAAAACCAAACAACTCTGTTAAAGTTACTCTGGTGATTGATTAATACATGCAAATCCATGTTTCCTAATCTCTCCGGTTTTGTATGCCTTTCCAACCGATTCCAGACTCAAAGCCTTATGCACATTAAAATCCAACCAATACCTTATTAAAACCTATAGCATCAATTCTAGAATGCTCAACATTTGCAATAAATGCCGTAAATATATTCAAATGGTAAGGTGTTAAATAGCTGCAGGGCAAAGTTGTTAGAAAAATGTAGAAATTGAAATAACAATTAATCATACCCATTCATTTGAATGTAAGTCAGCAACTTGCATTTCAGAGACTATTTTGTGTGTTTGACATCCCACTGCAGGAAATTGAACACAAAGTATATCATGCCAAGTGTGGTACTAAGGATGAGAAATTTAGGGTTATCAAATCAGCCATGATCTCACTGAATGGTGGAGAAGATTGATGAGCTTAATGACCTTCATCGGCTCCTATGTCTTATGGTCTTATGATGCACTAGTCTGTTGGAGGTACCATCTATTAGATGAAATGCTAATCTGAGATCTCACCCTGCCTCTGAGGAAACAGCAACAGAAATTGCTGGATAGTTGGTCTTGCAGCATCAGTGAAGAGAGAACAGAGTTAACTTCTTGAGTCTGGTGACTATTTTCAGAACTCAGCCTCTCAGCAAACAAATTAATCGCACAGCTTTGAAGAAAAATTCTGGTCTCCCTGCTATCGGAAGGATATTGTGAAACTTGGAATGGTTCAGAATGATTTACAAGTATGTTGCCAGTTATGGAGGGTTTGAGCTACATAAAGAAGCTGGGGCTATTTTTCCTGGAGTGTCGAGGGCTGAAGGGTGACCTTATAGAGGTTTATAAAATGACGAGAGGCGTGGATAGGTTGAATAGTCAAGGTCTTTTTCACAGAGTACATGAATCTTAAGCTAAAGGGCATAGATTTAAGGTGAATGGGCAAAGATATAAAAGGGAGCTGAGAGGCAACCTTTTTTACGCAGAAGGTTGTTCGTTTATGTAATGAACTGCCAGAGGAAGTGGTGGAGGCTAGTACAATTACAACATTTAAAAGGCATCTGGATGAATCTATGAATAGGAAGGGTTCAGAGGGATATTGGCTAAATGCTGGCAAATGGGACTATATTCATTTAGGGTATCTGGTTGTCATGAATGAGTTGGACCAAAGGGTCTGTTTCCATGCTGTACATTACTATGAGTCTCTGACTCTAAGTAGAGCAGGCGTTTTCTCCGAATACTAGCCAACACTTATCCCAAAAACCCGGCATAAAGGAAGATTATCTGATCATTATCACATTGTTTTTCAGGGGACCTTCTTATTTCAAAAGTGATTGTTACATTTTCTACTTTATAGCAGTGTCTGAGTTTGAAATGACATTTAATAGAAATATAATTGCTTTCTTTATCTTGATAAGTACACAACCTATTCCTATGATTAGACAGGCAAAGCTAATTGTGTGTTGCATTTAGCTGAACTGAAACAGCTACAGTATTAAAGCCGAATAAAACATTAAAGACTGCTCTTACATCTGGAGACAGCCCTCTAAAGCTGCTAGCCCTTACTTGTACAATGGTTTCTGAACACAGACATCCCATACATCTGTCAGCAGCCCATGTGTAAATTTGTTCAATTAACAAAGACCTGGTCATTGCAGTGGTGCAATGTTACAAGAACTTGTACTCTTATTGAGATCCTCCCTAGATCCCTTGTCATTGCAGTTCTCTCTCCTTTTCTTTAAAACATCTCTTAAAACTTTAATAATAGACAGTGTTGGAGAAACTCAGCAGGTCAGGTAGCACCTGTGCACAGGAGAAACAGGGTTAACGTTTCAAATCCAGTTTGAAAACTGAGTAATGAAGAAAAGTAGTTTTGGATTCAAAATGTTAATTCGGCTTTCACTCTACGGTTGCTGCTAGATCTGCTGAGTTTCTCCAACACTTTCTGTTTTTATTTCAGATCTTCCTCAACAGCAGTATCTCACTGTTGCCTTCAAACCTATTATTTGACTAAGTGAGAGGCTACCCGTTTGAAAAGAAACTGGATTAGAAACTGGCTTTCTGAAAGAAGGCAGCGAGTGGTGGTTGATGGAAAAAATGCAGCCTGGAGTCCGGTTACTAGTGGTGTGCCACAAGGATCTGTTTTGGGACCACTGCTGTTTGTCATTTTTGTAAGTGACTTAGACGCAGGCACAGGTGGATGCATTAGTAAATTTACAGATGACACTAACATCGGTGGAATAGTGGACAGTGTGAAAGAATGTTACAGGTTGCAAGGGGACTTGGATAAACTGCAGAATTGGGCTGAGAGGTGGCAAATGGAGTTCAATGCAGCTAAATGTGAGGTGATGCACTTTGGGAAGAATAACAGGAAGGCAGAATACTGGATCAATGGAAAGATTCTTGGTAGGGTGGATATGCAGAGGGATCTTGGAATTCATGTACATAGATCCCTGAAAGTTGCCATCCACGTGGATAGTGCTGTTAAGAAGGCATATGGTGTGTTAGGTTTCATTTGTAGAGGGATTGAGTTCTGGAGCCGCAATATCATGCTGCAACTATACAAAATGCTGGTGCAGCCACACTTGGAATATTGTGTACAGTTCTGGTCGCCATATTTCAGGAAGGATGTGGAAGCATTGGAAAAGGTGCAGAGGAGATTTACCAGGATGTTGCCTAGTCTGGAGGGAAGGCTGAGAGACTTGAACCTGTTCTCATTGGCAAGAAGAAGGCTAAGAAGGGATTTGATAGAGACTTACAAGATGATCAGAGGATTAGATAGGGTAGACAGTGAAAGTCTTTTTCCTAGGATGATGATGTTAGCATGTACGAGAGGGCATAACTACAAATTGAGGGGTGATAGGTTTAGGACAGAGGCAGGTTCTTTACACAGAGAGTGGTAAGGGCATGGAATGCCCTACCTGCTAATGTAGTCAACTCAGCCTCATTAGAGACATGTAAACAATCCTTAGATAAGCACATGGATGATTTTGGGATAGTGTAGGTGGACGAGCTGAGAATAATTCACAGTTTGGCGCAATCAAGGGCCGAAAGGCCTGTTCTGCATTGTATTGTTCTATGTTCTAATATCACCTTATGGCCTAGTATTGAAATTTTCTGTTTACTCTCTCCTACAAAGTGCTTTGAGCCACTTTACCATAAGAAATGAAAATTGATGTTTCTCTGAGGCAGTTGAAAATGTCTTTAATGTTCTTCTTGCATTCCTTCAGGGGATACAAGAAAATAGATTTTTGTCTGTTATCCCATTAACTTTGCTGGCAGAGGCATGAAAGATAGTTTTAATGTTACAAAATCCAGCAGATTGCACATGAGCTGTCATCTCCACCATGGTCAGTCCTGGGAAATATGCAAGCTCTGATGAAGTATTCCTGCCAGATCCATTTTTCACGGGTCTGCACAAAGCCAAATTTAAAAAAAAAACAAGTAAGGCTTCCATTTCTTTAGCATCAGGTGGCACAGTGGTTAGCAATGCTGCCTCACAGCACCTGGGACCTGGGTCTGATTCCACCCTCAGGCAACTATCTATGTGGGTTCCCTCCCGGTGCTCCCGCTTCCTCACATAGTCCAAACATATGCAGGCTGGGTGGATTGGCCATGCTAAATGGTCTGCAGTGTGCAGGCTACATGGATTAGCAATGGGAAATACAGGGTTACAGGATGTGGTGGAATGTTCTTTGGCGGATCAGTGTGCACTTGATGGGCTGAATGGCCTATTTCTGTGTTGTAGGGCTTCTGAGTTCACAACCTCAGAACATCTCAAAGATCTTTATAGTCAATAACCAGATAATATAATTTGTTGAATGGTCAGTGACCTGAAACTTTAACACATTTCTATGGTTATTTCTAGTAAATTCTGTTTATTCAATTGGATATATGTAATAGTTGAGCAACAAATGTTGGCCTCCCTCTCTTTTCTTTAGATGCTGTCCTGGGATATTTTGCATCGAGCTGAGAGAATAGTTGGATGTTTAGTTTACCATCTGTGAAAGACATGCTCCCAGCACAGGAGTGGAGGGTAACTTAGATTTAATGTTCTGGCTAGGTCTGTTTCTGCATAGCCGAAGACTTTCCCTTGTGTGAGTCTTTTGATTTTAACAGGACCAGCTCTTGTGGTCCATGTCCTTTTGTCCTTAAACTGAGATGCTTTCTAGGCCATTTCACAATGCAGGTAAAAACAAGGACTGCAGATGCTGGAAACCAGAGTCTAGATTAGAGTGGTGCTGGAAAAGCACGGCAGATCAGGCAGCATCTGAGGAGCAGGAAAATCGACATTTCAGGCAAAAGCCCAAATGATTCCTGATGATTCTTTTATCAGTTGAATTCAAATTTCACCAGGTCTCATTGTGGGATGTGAACATATGGTCACCCTTCACTGTCACTTTTGTTTCCCCTTGATAACTTGCTTGATCAACTGGCAGAAATTCATGTGTGCTTAAAGCTGGATCTACCACTGTCATTGCCGACATTGTATATTCTCCATATATAATGTGATAATGGAGAGATATCTTAGAAAAGCCATCTGCCAGATTTCTCATTTAAGAGACATGCGTTTGACAACAGGATCAGAGAGTATTGTAACAGTACATGAGAAGATTAGAGTGGTGCTGGAAAAGCACAGCAGTTCAGGCAGAATCTGAGGAGCAGTAAAATGGACATTTCAGGAATACAGGCAGAGTGCCTGAAGGGTGGAGAGATAAATGAGAGGAGGGTGGGGATGAAGAGAAAGTAGCATAGAATACAATAGGTGAGTGGGGGAGGGGATGAAGGTGATAGGTCAGGGAGGAGGGTGGATTGGATAGGTGGAAAAGAAGATAGGCAGGTAGGACAAGTCATGGGGACAGTGCTGAGCTGAGGAGCAGTAAAATCGACGTTTTGGGCATCTGCAGTCATTGTTTTTACCAAGGTTAGAGTGTAGTCAGCCATGAGATTCATTTTTGCAATTGCTGACTGATGTCTTAATCATTGATAAAAGGGAACAATTTCATTGAATTGTGTAACCATTTCCACTGACACCAGTGACAGACTCCTTGGGAACTGTTACATTGGAAGATCAGAAAGACAGTCTCACAATCCAAGTGAAGGAGAGTCCTTTTTTAATGGGAACAATACCAACGTGCTCCAACTATTCCCTGTACTGTGTGATAGGGATAAATTCATTGGGTTCTCAATTATAGAATCATGCAGTACATAATGAGGCCATTCAGCCCATTGAATCTGTAACCAACACAATAAATTCCTTTCATTACCAGAACCCTGTGCTTCATTTCCTTTGCAAGTATGCATTCAATTTTCTTGACTATTTTAACAACAACACATAAGTAGTAAAAAACAGATTAGGCTGGAATTAGTAAATTAGAAGAATCTTCTTGATATTATTATTATAGATGAGTATACATATATTCAACATTTTATAATAAAATTCCTTTGCCGCCATTTTCACAGAAAGGTTGACCTGTTCACAACAAACATGCAAATACTTTCATTCAATTGTTATCATAAGAGGCTTCTGGGACATGAGTATTCCATCATAAAATGCATCGGAATTCACTTTTTTCGTAGCCACTCTTGTGGGAGAGTCTAGAATTAGGGGGTATGGCTAAAACTAAGACATCTTCCATTTAGGTCTGAGAGGAAGAGTTTTGTTTTTCTCTGTAAGAGTTGTGAGTCTTTGGAACTTTCTTCCCTTCTGTGGCAATGAAGAAATTGACTATTTTTAAGACGAGGGGAGAGAGATTCTTGACTAACAAACCTGATGGTTTTATCACTTGACTGTTAATCCAGGGACCCAAGTAATGCTCTAAGAACCTGGGTTTGAATCCCACCATATCAGATGGTGAAATTTAAAATCAATACATATTTGGAATTAGTAGTCTAATGATGACCATGAATCCATTGTCGATTGTCAGGAAAATACTCATCCAGTTCACGAATGTCCTTCAGAAAAGGAAACTGTCATCCTTACCTGGTTTGGCCTACATGTGACTCCATAGCGACAGTAATATGGTTGACTGTTAACTGCCCTGTGGACAATTAGTGATGGGCAATAAATGTTGGCCTGGCCACTGAAACCCTCATCCTTTGAATAACTGAGAAACAGGCCAAAGGGTAGAGGTACACAATTCTTTATCCAGAATCGCAAAATCCGAAAAGCTCTGAAACCCGAAGTTTCTTCTGTGTCCAGCACGACACTCTCAACTATACAAAGGATATACTTGCCATTTGAAGAGGTGTTTATGTGCTGTTATTAGGAATTCACAAACAGCCAGGTTTTCTTACTGTAAGTACCTTACCCTAAGAAAAATAATAAGTGCTTCAACTTTCCCACAGGCGCGCACACAAATTGGACACAGAGTCAAAGAGTGTGGTGCTGGAAAAGCACAGCCGGTCAGGCAGCATCCGAGGAGCAGGAGAGTTGACGTTTTGGGCTTAAGCCCTTCATCTGGAATGAGGATAGATGAACGAACTGTAAACCCAGAAAAAGTAAGGGTTGTACATCTCTAGAAGTTTGATGATTAGCCTGGCTTTAGGTTGAACTCTGTAGTTATTCGAGGTTAAATGTAGAGGCAGATTAAAGATGTAGATAGGTGATTGATCTGTTCTTCCAGAGAGTCCACCTGCTGGGCTAAGTGCTTCAAACCTGAACAACCAGAACAGTGCCTGAGGCCCTGCAAAATTTCAATCAATATGTTTATGCTGCAGCTGGATAGCATGCTGGTGAGGCCACACCTGGAGTACTATGTGCAGTTTTGGTCTCCTTACTTGAGAAAGGATGTACTGTTACTGAAGGGGGTGCAGAGGAGGTTCACTAGTTCGATTCCACAATTGAGTGAGAAGGTTTATGAGGAGAGATTGAGTAGACTGAGATGGAATTTAAATGAGTGAGGAGGGAATCACATCGAAACATATAAGATTATGAAGGGAATAGATAAGATATAAGGAGGGAGGTTGTTTCCATGGGCAGACAACCTTAAAATAAGGGGGAGCAGATTCATGACTGAGTTGAGGAGGAACATCTTCACCCAAAGGGTTGAGAATCTCTGAAATTCTCTGCCTGGTGAAACAGTTGAGGCTAGTTAAATAAAATATAGACTGTATACTAAGGCAAACATTTGACTAATTGAGGCTAGATGTGAACCATATGTAACGGTTCCAACTTATATACAAATTCAACTTACGAACAGACTTTAAAATGGAACTCGTTCATAACCCAAGGACTTCCTGTACTTCGTTTTTAACACAAAGACAAATAGGTTTTTGAATAGTAAGGGAACTAAGGGTCACGGTGAGTGGATGTGTAAGTGCGGCTGAGTCCATGAAAAGATCAGCCATGAGTGGCAGAGCAGGACTGACAGACCAGATTGCGCTCTCCTGCCCCTATTTCTTATGTTCTTATGTTTATTAGTGATGTTGATTGAATGAGAGATAAATGGTGGCCTGGTTAGTGGGGAGGGCTCTCCTAATTACTTTTTAAGTTGCACCAACTGATCTTTTATGCCATAGGAACACAGGACAAGAGGAGACCTAAACTGTCCTTTCAGTCTGCCCATGCTTGATCTGGTTTTAATCCTCAGCTCTACTTTTCTGCATATTCTTCGACAATCTTCAGAAGTCCATCTGAAAGGCCAGTGGCGAGCTCAGTCCAACATATTATCCAAAAGGTGGGACCTTTAAAACAGTACTGATGGATCAGCCTAGGTTATGTGCTCAAGCGCTGAGTTGGAGCATAAGCCAACAACTAATCAGCAAGGAAATGAGTAAAAAACGAAAACAGAAATTGCTGGAAAAAGTCAGCTGATCTGGTGGCATCTGTGGAAACAAAGCAGAGTTAACACCTCGGTTCTAGCTTCAAAACTGATAGTAGCTGAGAGTAATGTAGCATATGTGACCAGACTCTATAAAAGATCTTAAAGTAAGGGAACCCTTAGGAAGTAGCGACCATAATATGGTAGAGTTCAGTCTGGAGTTTGAAAGGGAGAAGGCAAAATCGGATGTAATGGTGTTACAGTTGAATAAAGATAATTATGAGGGCATGAGAGAGGAACTGACTAAAATAGACTGGAAGCAGAGGCTAACCGGGAAGACAGTAGAGCAAAAATGGCAGGAGTTGTAGGTATAATTGAGGACACTGTACAGAGGTTCATTCCCAAGAAAAGAAAGATTAACCGGGGAGGGATTAGACAACCTTGGCTGACAAAGGAAGTCAGGAAATGTATTAAAGAAAAAGAGAGATCCTATAAAGTGGCTAAGAACAGTGGGAAATCAGAAGATTGTGAAGGATACAAAAGCAAACAGAGGATAACAAAGAGTGTAATAAGAAATGAGAGGATCAAATATAAAGGTAGGCTAGCCAGTAATATTAGAAATAATAGTAAAAGTTTCTTTCAGTACATAAGAAACAAACGACAGGCAAAAGTAGACATTGGGCCACTTCAAACTGACGCAGGAAGCCTAGTGATGGGAGATAAGGAAATAGCAGGAGAACTTAACAAGTACTTTGCGTCAGTTTTCACAGTGGAAGACATGAGTAATATCCCAAAAATTAAAGGGTGTCACGGGGCTGAGTTGAGTATGGTTGCCATTACGAAAGAGATAGTGCTAGAAAAGTTAAAAAGTCTTAAAATTGATAAATCTCCTGGCCCCGATGGGATACACCCTAGAGTTCTGAGAGAGGTGGCTGAGGAAATAGCAGAGGCATTGGTTGAGATCTTTCAAGAGTCACTGGAGTCAGGAAAGGTCCCGGATGATTGGAAGATGGCTGTTGTAACCCCCTTGTTCAAGAAAGGATCAAGGCAAAAGATGGAAAATTATAGGCCAATCAGCTTAACCTCGGTTGTTGGTAAAATTCTAGAATCCATCATTAAGGATGAGGTTTCTAAATTCTTGGAAGAGCAGAGTCTGATTAGAACAAATCAACATGGATTTAGTAAAGGGAGGTCATGTCTGACAAACCTGTTGGAATTTTTTGAAGAGGTAACAAGTAGGTTAGACCAGGGAAACCCAGTGGATGTGGTCTATCTAGACTTTCAAAAGGCCTTTGATAAGGTGCCACACGGGAGGCTGCTGAGCAAGGTGAGGGCCCATGGTGTTTGAGGTGAGCTGCTGGGATGGATTGAGGATTGGCAGTCTGACAGAATGCAGAGAATTGGGATAAAAGGTTCTTTTTCAGAATGGCAGCCAGTGACGAGCGGTGTCCCGCAAGGTTCGGTGCTGGGGCCACAGCTGTTCGCATTATATATTAATGATTTGGATGAGGGAACCGGGGGAATTCTAGCAAAGTTTGCCGATGATACGAAGTTAGGTGGACAGGCAGGTAGTACTGAGGAGGTGGGGAGGCTACAGAAGGATCTAGACAGGTTGGGAGAGTGGTCCAGGAAATGGCTGATGGAATTTAACGTGAGCAAGTGCGAGGTCTTGCACTTTGGCAAAAAGAATAAAAGCATAGACTACTTTCTAAATGGTGAGAAAATTAATAAAGCCAAAGCACAAAGGGATCTGGGAGTGCTAGTCGAGGATTCTCTAAAGGTAAACATGCAGGTTGAGTCCGTGATTAAGAAAGCGAATGCAATGTTGTCTCTTATCTCAAGAGGGTTGGAATATAAAAGCAGAGATGTACTACTAAGACTTTATAAAGCTCTGGTTAGGCCCCATTTGGAGTACTGTGTCCAGTTTTGGGCCCCACACCTCAGGAAGGACATACTGGCACTTGAACGTGTCCAGCGGAGATTCACACGGATGATCCCTGGAATGACAGGTCTAACATATGAGGAACGGCTGAGGATACTGGGATTGTATTCGTTGGAGTTTAGAAGATTAAGGGGAGACTTAATAGAGACGTACAAAATAATACATGGCTTGGAAAAGGTGGATGCTAGGAAATTGTTTCCGTTAGACGAGGAGACTAGGACCCGTGGACACAGCCTTAGAATTAGAGGGGGTCATTTCAGAACAGAAATGCGGAGACATTTCTTCAGCCAGAGAGTGGTGGGCCTGTGGAATTCATTGCTACGGAGTGCAGTGGAAGCCAGGACGCTAAATATCTTCAAGGCCGAGATTGATAGATTCTTGTTGTCTAGAGGAATTAAGGGCTACGGGGAGTACGCTGGTAAGTGGAGCTGAAATGCGCATCAGCCATGATTGAATGGTGGAGTGGACTCAATGGGCCGAATGGCCTTACTTCCACTCCTATGTCTTATGGTCTTATGGCACTTATGTGCTGAAGATGGGGTGGGGGAGGGGAGAGGAGCAAACGATGGGTGAAGACGAAGCCCAGAGAAAGAGCAAACAGGACCAAGAAAGGAATGGGTAAAGGCCAACCTGGGAGAATCAACAGCGGCTAATGGAACCATCAGTGGCTGACAACGTGTTGTTTGGAGTAGCAGCCTGTGAGATGATAAGGCCTGATGGAGGATGGGATAAGGACATGGGAGAGGATGCTCAGACCTCAAAATTGTTGAACTCAATATTGAGTCCTGAGGGCTGCAGAATTCCCAAGCAGGAAATGAGGTGTTGTTCTTCCATCTTGCACTGAGCTTCATGGGAGCACTGCAGTAGGCCTGAGACAGAGATGTTGGCCAGGGAGTAGGGTGGGTTGTTGAAATGGCAGGCACTAGGACGCTCAGGGTCATTTTTGCGGACAGAATATAGGTGACTTGTGAAGCGGTTACTCAGTGTAAGGCTTCATTTCCCCAATGTAGACGAGAACCCATTGTGAGCAATGAATACAGGAGATTAAATTGAGTAAAATGCAGGGTAAGTGCTGCTTCATCTGGAAGATATGTCTGAGACCTTGGATAGTGAGGATGGAGGAAGTAAGTGGGCAAATATTACACCTTCTGAGATTGCATAGGAAAATGCCTTGAGGGTTTCAGAAGATAGGTGAAAGTGAGGACTGCAGATGCTGGAGATCAGAGTCAAGATTAGAGGATAAATTGACAAAGTATTTTCCCTGGGGTCGGGGAGTTCAGAACTAGAGAGCATAGGTTTAAGGTGAGAGGGGAAAGATATAAAAGAGACCTAAGAGGCAACTTTTTCACACAGAGAGTGGTACGTGTATGGAATGAGCTACCAGAGGATGTGGTAGAGGCTGGTACGATTGCAACATTTAAGAGGCATTTGGATGGGTATATGAATAGGAAGGGTTTGGAAGGATATGGGCTGGGTGCTGGCAGGTGGGACTAGATTGGGTTGGGATATCTGGTCGGCATGGACGGGTTGGACCGAAGGGTCTGTTTCCATGCTGTACATCTCTATGACTCTATGACTCTATGGTGCTGGAAAAGCACAGCAGGTCAGGCAGCATCCGAGAAGCAGGAAAATCGACGTTTCGGCAAAAGCCCTTAATCAGGAATGAGGCAGGGAGCCTCCAGGGTGGAGAGATAAATGGGACGGGGTTTCAGAAGATGTTAGGAGTGGAAGAGGAATGGAGCAGCTGTCCAGGAGGACACAATCCCTGTGGAAGGCTGACAAAGGAGGGGAGGGGGTTATGTGGTAGCATCTCACTGGATGTGGTGGAAATGGTGACTAGTGATCCTTTGGATGTAGGCACTGATAGGGTTGTAAGTTAGGGCAGGGGGACTGTGTTGCTTTTGCTGGAGGGATGAGAAAGCGTGAGGGCCAAAGTGCAGGTGGTGGGTTGGACACAGCTGAACCTCCAGTCGACCACAGTGGTGGGGGATCCTTAATTGAGGAAGAAGGAGGATATTTCAGAGGGACCTTTGGAGAAGCTGGCCTTACTGGAAAAGATGCAATGGACTCGGAGAAACTGGGTGAATGGAATAGGGTCTTCACAGGAAGCAGGATGTGAAGATCATAATCAAGGTAACTGTGGGAGTCAGTGGGTTTGTGTCAGATATTGATGGCCAACCTAACCCCAGAAATGGAAACAGAGATGTCATGGAAGGGAAGGGAGGAGTCAGAGATGGACCAGGTCAAGGTGAGATCAGGGTGGAAATTTGAAGTGAATTTGATAAATCCCAATTTCAAATGAGAGAGGGAAGCATTACTGTTGATGTCATCAATGCACTGGAGAAAGATTGTGGGTGGGGACCATAGTAGGACTGGAACAAAGAATGTTCCACATACCCCACAAAGAGACAGGCATAACTAGGGGCCATACAGATACCCATGGCCACTCCTCTGACCTGAAGAATGTGGGAGGAGTTTAAAGAAAAGTTGCTCAAAGTGAGGATGAGCTCGCTCAGGTGGAGGAGGCTGGTGGTGGATGGGGATGGTTCAGGTCTTTTTTACCAAGAACAAGTGGAGACCCCGAGGCCATCCTGATGGGAGATGGACATGGAAAGGGATTGCATGTTCATGGTAAAGAGGAGGCAGCTGGAGCTTGCAAACTGGAAATTCTGAAACTGACGTAAAGCATCATTGTCACTGCTGGTGTTTAACAAAGTATTTTCAAGACACATTTTCACTGTCACATCATGTTCCTCATCAACTGCCTCTGGCTCTGACTCACTCCACAAGGATTCTGACTGAAGTTTCATCCTTCATGTTTCAAATCTACCAAAAATCTATTAGCTTTAACTGTTCACTTAGGTCTAGTTGATATTGCAACAAATTTGACCATTGGCTGTTCATTGGTTTATTGGAATTAAGGCCAATCTACAATTAGATTAGATTAGATTAGATTACTTACAGTGTGGAAACAGTGGTTAGCACTGCTGCCTCACAGCGCCAGAGACCCGGGTTCAATTCCCGCCTCAGGCGACTAACTGTGTGGAGTTTGCACGTTCTCCCCGTGTCTGCGTGGGTTTCCTCCGGGTGCTCCGGTTTCCTCCCACAGTCCAAAGATGTGCAGGTCAGGTGAATTGGCCATGCTGAAATTGCCCGTAGTGTTAGGTAAGGGGTAAATGTAGGGGTATGGGTGGGTTGCGCTTCGGCGGGTCGGTGTGGACTTGTTGGGCCGAAGGGCCTGTTTCCACACTGTAAGTAATCTAATCTACAATTGCTGCCAAAAATACAAAGCTTCTATTTAATTCCTCTTGATCTCATCTTTTTCTCAAATCATTGTATTGACTCTCTCTCATGACCTTGCCCTTTACATTTGTGAAAATTGTTGGCTCATCGGTTTATCAAAATCAAACTGATGAAAAGTGATGTTAATTGCTCATTAGCTTCCTCAGATATGCTAAGTGTCTTGTCAGCCCCTTCCTGGTGTCAGTATTTGCTCCTAATGCAAACAGAACTATTGTAGATTATGTAATCGGAAATGAAGAAGACAATTGTTCAGTATCTTTTTTTTAAAATGTGGACTATGGATCACAAAGAAGAAAACATTGCAGTTTTCTGCAATGGCTTTGCTTCATGCGAGTTTCCAGTTTTTAAAAAATAAATAATAGCTAGAGTTACAAGAGATTCAAGTGATTATGGGCAAAGGGTGAGAAGGTGAAGTTGAGGCAGAGTTTGGCTCCAATCATGTTGAATATCAACATTCAGTCAAGGGGCAGTTTAGTCCATTAATGTTCCTGTTTCTTTTGTTTCAATATTCATTTCATCTGCACTACTCATTGCTGCTGAAAAGCAGCCTCCTTCATCAAAGATCCCTTCCACCCCGGTTACAATCTCTTCCAGCCTCTTACATCAGGCAGATGATAAAAAAACTTAAACACAAATACCAGCAGGTTCAAGCCCATCTTGTTCCCGGAAATTTAGAAGAATCAGGCGGGGGATCTTGCAGAAACATATAAATTGAGAAAGGAATAGATAGGATAGTATAGATAGGTATTCACAGAGGGAAAAATTAGAACTAGGGGGCATAAACTCAAAATAAGGCCGGAGCATATTTAAGACTGAGCTGAGGAGGAACTACTGCATCCAAAGGGTTGTGAATCTGTGGAATTCCCTGCCCAGTGAAGCAGGTGAGGCTACCTCATTGAATGTTTTCAGGAAAAGATAGACCTTTGAATTGCAAAGGAATTAAGACTTCTGGTGAGCAGGCGGGTAAGTGGTTCTGAGTGCATGAAACATCAGCCATGATCTTATTGAATGACAGAGCAGGCTCGATGGGCCAGGTGGCCTACTCCTGCTCCTATTTCTTATGTTCTCTCAAATTTCAAATCTAATGTTGACCTTGCTTTTTGTGCACCTTCTCTGTAGCCGTAGCACTGTATTCCTTGCTCTGTTCTATCACCCCATGATCTTTGTCTGTTATGATCTGCTTGTACTGCACAGAAAACAAAACTTTACACTGTACCTTTGTACATGTAACAATTATAAATCCGACCAATATTTGGCAAGTTACACCTATATTAGCACTTTATTTGGCTCATTTTGCAAAATGTTTCACAACCAATAAAGTATTTCTGGTATAGTTATTAGTCTGTGTTACTACCACACTTAAAACAGAAGTAGAAGAGGCAGAATCCCAATTCTCAGTAAGGGTAGACTCAGCAGTATCTTACTTTGTCCACTTTGTCTTCAATTTGCTTTGTGTTGACCCCATGTGTGGACATGCTGGAAGTATCTCTAATTAATTCAAATTCTTCAAATAACTCTGAAATCAAAATTCCCAAAAGGATTTGCAACAAAATCTTCAATGAATTTGTGTGGGAATGCTTTTGTCCTGAGTATGCTGCATGATCAAATTCTTGGTGAAAGTGGGCTCTGCAGATGCTGAGATGCTGGAGATTAGAGTCAAGATTAGAGTGGCGCTGGAAAAGCACGGCACATCAGGCAGCATCCGAGGAGCAGGAAAATTGACGTTTTGGGCAAAAGCCCGATGAATGGCTTTCCTGAGGAAGGGCTTTTGCCCGAAACGTCGATTTTCCTGCTCCTTGGATGCTGCCTGACCTGCTGTACTTTTCCAGCACCACTTTAATCTTGATCAAATTCTTGCCCTGACTGCATGATCACAAGATTGAAAATTGAAAATATCGGTGAAGAATCTGGGTCTATAGTGCACAACACAATTCCAATTGTTTACTGATGTGATTTTGCCTCCAGCTGGGCATTTTGACTAATACAGTCATGTGCATGTTATCTCCATAACATAAGAAAATTATCGTGGGTAGCATTATATTAAGGAACTCAACTGACATTTCTGACAGTTAGCCATTATATTCTATTTAATAGTTACATCAGAAAATATGCTTTCAATAACATGCCCTGCTTCAGGGGTGGCTCAGTGGTTAGCACTGCTGCCTCACAGCACCAGGGTCCCAGGTTCGATTCCAGCTTCGTCCGACTGTCTGTGTGGAGTCTGCACATTCTCCCCGTGTCTGTGCGGGTTTCCTCTGGGTGCTCCGGTTTCCTCCCACAACCCAAAGACGTGTAGGTCAGGTGAATTGGCCATGCTAAATTGCCCGTAGTGTTATGTGCATTAGTCAGAGGGAAATAGGACTGGGTGGGTTACTCTTCGGAGGGTCGGTGTGAACTTGTTGGGCCGAAGAGCCTGTTTCCACACTGTAGGGAATCTAATCTAAAAACAGGTTACCAGAAACAAGATTGAGTATGAAATCCTTATATCCTTAGGTCACATGCAATAATACGGTGATGATATCATGAGCAAATCTCTTAAAGATACACTAACATGCTGCACCAGCTGCACACTGACTGTGAGACACAACACAACTATTTACCTGTGAGCAACTGAACTGTCTCAGCTGCAAAATCTCAAAATTCCAATCTTGCAATAGTTGAATATCGATCTTCATGGAATCAATAAAATTTCTGATAGCGTTATGAATGGAATTGATTTCAATGGAAGTTTTTGTAACACATTACAATCTATAAGCAAACTCATAATCAATAACATTTACAAAAGCGTTCCAAAAGATTATGATAGTGTCAAGTCCTTAAATGCAATTTTCTTTTATGAGACTTCTTTACAAAAGGTACTGAGATGTTATGTTTTAGAATAAACTTCTCGCAAGGATGGCAGACAAAGATTCAATTGCAACTTCCTCAAAGAAAATATATATTTTTGTGGAAATTTGCTGGTCATAAGAAAAAAAGCAAGAAGTGGGAGAAATCAGATACAAAAATAGAAATTTCTGGAAAGGTTCAGCAGGTCTGGCTGCATCTGGAGGGAGAAATCAGAGGTTTGAGGAAGAGCCTTTTGACCTGAAACATAAATGCTGATCTCTCTCCTTAGGTGCTGTCAGATCTGCTGAGCTTTGCCAGTAATTTCTATTTTTGTCTCCGATTTACAACGTCCCCAGTTCTTTCAGCTTTTATTTAAAAATTGGATAGCTGTTTTCAAGGAGAAATCACAGGTATAGAGGTCCAACTGGCCTTTTTCTCTGCTGTAAGATTCTGCACTCTGTGTAAATATCATAAGGCAGATGCAATTATAAATTTTTGCTCATTTAAATATGTGTTGGCATATATCAGTTAGTGGCAATTTGGGAGTCAACGGGTGATAAAGAATTGCTGAAAGTAAACACTATGAAATATGTTGACTTTAACTCGCATTCACAGGCAGCCAGACATCAGGACACAAT
Source organism: Chiloscyllium plagiosum (assembly GCF_037043375.1). Classification (NCBI taxonomy): domain Eukaryota; kingdom Metazoa; phylum Chordata; class Chondrichthyes; order Orectolobiformes; family Hemiscylliidae; genus Chiloscyllium; species Chiloscyllium plagiosum. The sequence continues at coordinate 103,490,439 of NW_028270145.1, read as the reverse complement.
ACACTTTAGGGTGTGCAACGAGACTGAATTTAATGGAAAACTGCCAAACTTCGCTAAGCAACCCCTATTGGACTCCTGCAAATGCCACATTAGAAAATCTCCGATAAAAGATAAGGCCTTTTTAAAATAAAGTGACATTTGATGCCAGGCAAGGAATTAATAAAGACACAACTGAAATACAGAGGAGTGAGAAGAAAGGTTATGTTGAATAATGCATAGTGGCACTGGGGTCCAAACTCTTGTCACAGCTGGCACCAATGTTAGAGAACAGAATGAGATTTACTGCTGAGGCTATTACATTTCACAGATCAAATTGGTATGATTGATGGTTGTCTTAACACAGTTTTCTGAGATGGGTTAGACAGCTAAAGCAGCCCTTATCAGTCTGTAAAAGACTCAAAAGGAAGTGGATGTATACCATTCTATTTCAAGTTCATTAACCTATTTTAATTGAGAGCAGACTTCAACGGGTTTTATTTATTTTATTAGTGGGCATGTGGGCATCATTGGTTAGACCAGCATTTGTTGCCAATCTCGAATTGCTCTTGAGAAGGTCATTCTTGAAACAGTGCAATCTATGATGGGGTAGACACACACTGAGTGCTGTGGGGGAAGGAGGCAAAACACTTAAACCCAATAACGGTGAAGGAATGATGATATATCTCTAAGTCAGCTGAGTGGCTTGGAGAGGAACTTGCAGACAGTGATGTTCCCATGCATCTGTTGCCCTCATCCTTCTAGAGGGAAGTGGCTGTGGGTTTGGAAGTTTCTGTCAAGGGAAACTGGTGAATTGTTGTAGTGCCTCTTCTAAAAGGTGCACACTGCTGCTAGTAGTGGAGGGAGTAAAGGTTGAAAATGATCGATGGGGTGCCTATTCACAGTGTGGTGAGATCCTTGAGTGTTGTTGCTGCAGCAAGGTAAGTAGAGAATATTCGGTCATCTCTTGATGTAGCAGAAAATATTAGGAGAAAGTGAGGACTGCAGATGCTGGAGATCAGAGCTGAAAAATGTGTTGCTGGAAAAGCGCAGCAGGTCAGGCAGCATCCAAGGAGAAGAAGAATTGACGTTTCGGGCATAAGCCCTTCTTCAGGGCTTATGCCCGAAACGTCGATTCTCTTGCTCCTTGGATGCTGCCTGACCTGCTGCGCTTTTCCAGCAGAAAATATTACCCAGGTTACTTAAACACATGGGCCCCAATTATCCACAGCCTATTAATTTCTGGCTAGTTTCATAAGGTGGATGTCCAAGAAAGTCACAACAGAAGCTGCTCATTATCACAGGTGGTGACACTCTCATTTTTTGCTGATCTTTTGATAGGAATGACCAGCATTCCTGATCATTCCTATCTCTGGTGGAGGAACCAGAGATAGGGACAGTCCAAGCTCCAATGTCCATCTCAGAGCATCACTGAGGTTACTATCCTCAGATACTTATTTCTTTAGGGTTGTGGCCTGAAATGCACAGCTTGAAGAATGGGGAAAGTAATTTTCAAGAGGAATAGGTTAAACACTGGGAAAGAAAAAAGATATGGAAAAGGGGAAAGAGAAGGTGAGTGGGACAAATAGGTTTTTCAAAGAGCCATCTCAGGTCCAATGGGTCAACACTGCCTCCTTCTGGTCAGTAAAGTAATATAAGGTGTAATCATAATCCCTCCACATTCTGTTATTTTCTCAAGCAAAATTGTTCATGAAGAATTAATGCTTCAACTAGAGCAGGGCAAAATATTTCAGGGGTAAGAGTTTTCATTTTTAAGCACCAAATATTAAGAGATGTAATGGCCTTGGAAAAGACCTTGGAGTTCAACTCTTTTAAGTGTGAGTTAATGTATTTAAGGAGGTTAAACATAAAAGGGAATACACAATTTTAGGGACTGTACTGAGGATAGATTAACTGAGAGATATTGCTGTGCAAGTGCAGAAGTTCTTAAAGTTCGCAGTTCAATGGCAGAGATATAGAATACAAAAGTAGGCAGAAATGATAAACTCTATAAGACAATGGTAAGGCTACTCCTGGAGCATTGTGAGCAGTTCTGGTCATCACATTACAGGAATGATGTAATTGCTCTGGAGAGAGGGCAGAGAAGATTAACTAGAATGCTGGAGAACTTTGGCTACAGGCGGGGATTAGAGAGTTTGGCATTGTTTATCTTTGAACAGTGAAGGCCGAGGGGTGACATGATGGAGGTATATATAATTGTGAGGGGTAGAGATAGAATAGACAGGAGGAACCTGTTTCCTTTGGCAGAGAGTTCAATTAACAGGGCTCATAGATTCAAGCTAAGAGGCAGAGGGTAAGAGGGGGCATGAGGAAAATCTAGTTTATACAGAAGGTGGTGAGTGTCTGGATTTCACTGGTTGAGTTGGTGGTAGAAACAGAGACTCTAAACTCTTGTAAAAAGCACCTTGATCTGCACCTCAAGTACTGTAAACTGCAGAACTATAAGCTGTTTGCAGGAAGATGGGATTAGAAAAGGTATCTTTGGATCATAGAATCATAGTGTCACAGCATTGAAACAAACCCGTACGTCCAACTCGTCCATGCAGGCCAAGTTTACCAAACTAAACGAGTCCCATTTGCCTGCATTTGGCCCAAATCCCTCTAAACCTTTCCTATTCATGTACTTGTCCAAATATTTTTTAAATGTTGTAACTGTCCCTGCATCCTTCCTCTGGCAGCTCATTCCAGATACGAATCATCCTTGTGTAAAAACGTTGCCCCTCAGGTCCCTCTTAAATCTTTCTTCTCCCACTTTAACATTATGCCCTTAGTTTTTAACTGCCTTACCCTAGGGAAAAGATCTTTGCTATTCACCTGATCTATGACCCTCATGATTTTAGAAACCTCTATAAGGTCTCCTCTCAACCTCCTATGTTCCAGTGAAACATGTTCTAGCCTAACCAGCCTCTCCTTATAATTCAAACCCTTCAACCCAGCAACATCTTTGTGCACCTTTTCTGCATGCTCTCCCATTTAATAATATCCTTCCACTCGCAGAGCGACCAGAACTGTACACAGTATTCCAAATATGGCCTCATCAATGTCCTGTACAACCTTTTGTACTGTAGCATTTCTATGGTTCTATGGTAACAGTACACAAACAATGATACCAGTGCATGAAGGGTTAAATTGTAAACATATGCAAATGTGACTTGTATCCACTTAAGTTTCGAATGTTGAGGTAATCTAACTGAGAGATTTAAATCAATGAAGGGATTGGATAGTACAGGTGCAGAAATGCTTTGGTAGGAGCCCAGGTCAAGGGAACATGAGAACGTAGGAGCAGGAGTAGGCAAGTCAATCCCTCGAGCCTGTTCCGCCATTCAGTGAAATCATGGCCTAACTCCATACACCTGCTTTTGGCTATGACCTTTAATACTTTTGCTTTAACAAAAATATACCCACCTGGGGGATGCTAATGAATAATTAGACAAGCAAAATTACAGAACAGCAGATAACTGGAGAGAAGAAACTTGAGATAGACAGACACCGTGATCTGTAGGACATGATCAAGAGGCGACTTAGTTAATGTTCTATCAGTGGAAGTTAATTGAAATTCTCTGACATTTAATTAACAAAAAACATAAATGACAATATTTAATTAATGGCAATAAAAGTGTAATCATGAACTTTTGGACATGATATATTCACTTATAAATGAGAGTAAGAAAAATGGTGCAGCAACATACAGGGAAGGTGATGGCCTTGTGGCATTAATATGAAGACCGAGGTAATGTTTTGGAGACCTGGGTTCAAATCCCACCATAGCAGATGATGGAATTTGAATTCAATAAAAATCTGTAATTAAAATTCTAATGTTGACTATGTTGATTGTTAGGAAATATTAATGGCCTGTTAGGTAGGACATCTGCCACCCTAACCTCGTCTGGCCGAGGTGTGACTGCAGACCCACAGCAATGTAGTTGCTCTCTGGGCACTTAGGAGCAAACAACAAATGTTAGCCTGTCCACATCTTGTGAATGAGTAAAGAAATCAAATACACACAAGATGTTAAGCTCCATGATTTTGTAAATATTTCAAGGCTATTAATTGCCGAACCAGATTTTAGTAGATTAAAAACTAAACATAATGTGGAATTCTGTTCCACTCAGTTTTCAATTTGACAGACAGCTTTATTTTGTTCAATATATAATCACTTAGGGACAGGTGGAGGCCATTTTATCCCTTCTGTCTCTTTCAATGAGATCATAATTGATCCAAATTTATTCTATGTTTCCACATTATCTATGTTTCCATAAAATCTGCCAATCTGAATTTAAAAATTAGCAAATAATCTAACATCAAATTATTTTTGCAGAAGTGATATCCAAATTTCAATCACACTTTGTACGTAAATATTTTTCCTAATTTCAGTCCTGAAAAGTCTGGCTCTAACTTTTAAAATCCATAGTCCTCGTTTAGTTTGGGCCAGGTCCTGCAGTGAGATGGAGGGTGTTCAGGTCTATTGGGATGGGTGGGGGAATTTGGATCAGGGTCTGACTGGAAGGGCTGGCCCTTTATTGGACTGAACTCTACTTATGACATATCTGGAAAGAGTTCTCCAGTAATCAGGCACCATTTTTTCCCCAAGCTGCTACAAAATATATGAAGTCCCAATGAGACTATCAAGATTCACAAAATTTGCCTGACTGCTGTTCAGTACAAAAGCAATTCACACCAACTTTTGTCATTATCAGCAAATAATTCTATTTACTGTAACACACAACTTTAATAAATGATAGAGAAAAGAGATGAGAAAGAAACTATTCTACTATTATGCAACTTAAACAATGCCCCATTAAAAACTCCAAATTCTCTCTCTCACACACACACACACACTTATTCATCGCTGAGATAGACAAAAGACAGACGCAGGTCAGACAGCTCCCCAGATGCTCCCTGACCTGCTGCGCTTTTCCAGCACCACACTCTCGACTCTAATCTCCAGCATCAGCAGTCCTCGCTTTCTCCTAGACAAAAGACAGATGGCTTGACACAATTATTGTATGTGGGAAAAGAAACATAGCCAGAAACTCAACTGTGGTCAATTAAACAAATCTGAAATGAAAAATATCTATAGTTTCAATAAGGCTCAGCACTGATTATTCTAAAAACAAATCTGGTACATTTATGTCCTTAAAAGAAGGAAGTCTGCATTCATTACTTGGTGATGTGATTCCAAATTCACAGCAATGAGGTTGTTTCTTAACCACTCACTGAAATGGCCTAGCAGGTTTTATAATTCTATCTGTTCTTTCTAACTTTGCCTTCTACAACAAACGCCTAACACAGAACATAGACAGTACAGCTCTGGAACAGGCCCTTCTGTGCTGATCTTGTTGCCATTCTAAATAATCCCATCTACCCACACATGATCTGTACCCCCCTATTCCCTGCCTGTTTATATGTTTGTCTGAATACTTTTTAAAAGTTATCATATCTGCTTCTACAACCTCCCCTGGCAGTGCATTGCGGCACCTACCAATGTCTACATAGAAAAGTTGCCTTGACATCTGTTTCAAACTTTCCCCTGTCATGGACTAGGCCAGACCACTCAAAACACTCTTAGGCAGGCAGCTCAGACCATAACATTGCAATTTGTATCAGTAAGTGTACAGTGAAAATTATCCGGAGTAAGTTAGCGAGGTTGACTACCAGGTTTAAAAAAGACAGAAATTTATTCACAAAATTACACAATGAAACGCAAAGAGCCCCTACAGAACTCAGTCTATCCAAACTAGACTTAGTTATGCTGTTCCAAATACACGCAACAGTCCCAATAAGCAAACTCCCTTTAAAACCCAAAATAAATGGACCACAGGTTGATGTTGAAGAGCAGAAATATTTATAGAGGGAGTTTCTATACAGCTCACTGTTGAACTCCTCACCAGTTCAAGACCGAACTAAACTGCTCAGCTAGAGAGCTGACCACTCCCCTTTCATTTTTGAGGTCACTACTAAAACATGACCACTTTGGCCTGAAGTCTCATCTGTTTACATATAAATAAAAGGCCTCTCAAAATCCTTTTCATCTCTGTACCAAACCAGACTATTGGACTTCGGCCCAGTTTATTGCCCTTCTGAAAAAAATCAAGGACAGTCTCCTTGAGCCAAGGAACAGCTTTTAGAAAAAGAAAGGGGCTAGCTTTGTGACACCCCCCTTTCACCTTAAACCTATGCTCCATAGTATTTGACATTTCCACCCTGGGAAAAAGACTCCGATTATCCACCCCATTCATGTCTCTCATAATGTTTTAAGCTTCTGTCAGGTTGCCCTTCAGCTTCCAATGCTATCACAAAAACAATCGAGTTTGTCCAACCAATAGCTAAAATAAAACTCCAACACAGATAACATCTTATTAAACCTGTCTAAAGTCTCCACATTGTTTCTACAGTGTGGCAACCAGAACTAAATACAATACTCCAAACATGACTGAAGGACAATCTTATACAGCTGCAATGTGACTTGCCAACTCTGATATTCAATGCCCCAACCAAAGAAGGCTAAACATGCCATATACCTTTTTTATCACCTTATCCACTTGGGTTGCCACTTTCAGATACTTATGGACTCGCACACCAAAATCCCTCTGGATATCAATGCTCCTAAGAGTTCTGCCATTCACTGTATACTTTCTACTTGCATTTGACCTCCCAAAATGCATAATCTCACACTCGTTTGGATTAAACTCCAGCTGCCATTTCTCTGCCCAGTGATCTAACTGATCTAACTGTACCCTTTGACAAATTTCCCTTCTATTCAGAACTCCACCAATTTTCATGACATTTGCAAATTTTTTTTACCTACATTTCCATCCAAATCATGCATATATAGAAATTACAGACAACAGAGATCTTAACACTGATCCTTATGTAACACTGCCAATCACAGACCTCTGGTCAGAAAAACACTCCTCCACAACTATCCTGTCTTCTGCGACCAAGCCACTTTTGTATCCAACTTACCAAATTTTTTTAAATGATCAAAAAAGATAGGGATTCTGTATAAGTTTCATGATTCAGTCCATGCATAACTGTACTCCTGCTGGGGAATCGGCCCTGGGGACAGCAGAACTCAATCGGGATTAGGATTGGCCACTGATCTATCTCTCCTGTACTGTAGAAAATCCAGCAAAGCTGAGCGGGTAGTAAATAGGTACACAATAGGCACTAAAATGACCAGTAAGAGAAGTTACAATCCTCCAACCTTGGCAACATCCTTGTAAATCTTTTCTGAACCCTTCAAGTTTTGCAACATCTTTCCGATAGGAAGGAGACCAGAATTGCACACAATATTCCAACAGTGGCCTAACCAATGTCCTGTACAGCTGCAACATGACCTCCCAACTCCTGGACTGTCAGGTTTAAATGCTGGCTTCATGAAAAAATAGGGGATTTGGGATAATAATCCCGGTAAGAAGTACATGGATTTGGGAGTTAGTAAGATTACCATTCCTAGAAATTGTAAAGTACTTTTCATTAGCAATAAATAATTATTCCTCCTTTACTTAAAACTAATGGTGTCATGAGTCTTTGTTATAAATATAGCTCAGAGAGCAGGTTAATTGAGAGGAATTATTGCGATAACTTTACAAAACTTCCATCACATGTTGCGGACTCACAGTTCTCCATTTCATCTTTGTGGTGAATTCAGTGGCAGTGATACAAGATAATCTGATGGCTCTCCATCTCCCGCTCAAAAGTAATGTGGGATGGGCTTCATTTGCTGCCTGTAAACTGTGAACAAGTGATAAAGGGAAATTAGCATTCTCTCATGTTTATGGTAAAGGGAAGTAAAAGGCACACAGCGTCGTGGTCATTCAAGGTGTCATTCCTGTCAGCTGTGGCTCCCCATTTGCACTATGTTCTTTGAGTTAAAAGGTCCTAGAAACATGACTCACAACAGAGTCATGAGCCCAAGATCCAGGTTGACATTCTAATATAGTAATGCTACAGTGCTTGAGGTTCTGTCTTTGGGATGAGATCAAGGCCCTCTCAGATGGGTGCAAATGCTGCTATAACACAATTTGAAGAGTAACAAGGGAATTATACTTCAATGGCGTAAGTGAGGAGTGCAGATGCTGGAGACTTGTAGAGGGAGGAAGAGAGCTTCTTCCTTGTAGAGGGAGGAAGAGAGCTTCTTCCTTCGACACCCTCCTTCGACTGACTGAACTGGTCCTCACCCTGAACAACTTCTCTTTCCAATCCTCCCACTTCCTCCAAACCAAAGGAGTAGCCATGGGCACCCGCATGGGCCCCAGCTATGCCTGCCTCTTCGTAGGATATGTGGAACAGTCCATCTTCCGCAGCTACACTGGCACCACCCCCCACCTTTTCCTCCGCTACATCAATGACTGTATCGGCGCTGCCTCGTGCTCCCACGAGGAGGTTGAACAGTTCATCCACTTTACTAACACCTTCCACCCCGACCTCAAATTCACCTGGACTGTCTCAGACTCCTCCCTCCCCTTCCTAGACCTTTCCATTTCTATCTCGGGCGACCGAATCAACACGGACATTTACTATAAACCGACCGACTCCCACAGCTACCTAGACTACAACTCCTCCCGCCCTGCCACCTGTAAAAACGCCATCCCATATTCCCAATTCCTTCGTCTCCGCCGCATCTGCTCCCAGGAGGACCAGTTCCAATACCGTACAACCCAGATGGCCTCCTTCTTCAAAGACCGCAATTTCCCCCCAGACGTGATCGACGATGCCCTCCACCGCATCTCCTCCACTTCATGCTTCTCCGCCCTTGAGCCCCGCCCCTCCAACTGCCACCAGGACAGAACCCCACTGGTCCTCACCTACCACCCCACCAAACTCCATATACAGCGTATCATCCGCCGTCATTTCCGCCACCTCCAAACGGACCCCACCACCAAGGATATATTTCCCTCCCCTCCCCTATCAGCATTCCAAAAAGACCACTCCCTCCATGACTCCCTTGTCAGATCCACACTCCCCACCAACCCAACCTCCACTCCCGGCACCTTCCCCTGCAACCGCAAGAAATGCAAAACTTGCGCCCACACCTCCCCCCTTACTTCCCTCCAAGGCCCCAAGGGATACTTCCATATCCACCACAAATTCACCTGCACCTCCACACACATCATTTATTGCATCCGCTGCACCCGATGTAGCCTCCTCTATATTGGGGAGACAGGCCGCCTACTTGCGGAACGTTTCAGAGAACACCTCTGGGACACCCGGACCAACCAACCCAACCACCCCGTGGCTCAACACTTCAACTCCCCCTCCCACTCCACCAAGGACATGCAGGTCCTTGGACTCCTCCATTGCCAGACCATAGCAACACAACGGTTGGAGGAAGAGCGCCTCATCTTCCGCCTAGGAACCCTCCAACCACAAGGGATGAACTCAGATTTCTCCAGTTTCCTCATTTCCCCTCCCCCCACCTTGTCTGAGTCAAATCCCTCGAACTCAGCACCACCTTCCTAACCTGCAATCTTCTTCCTGACCTCTCCGCGCCCACCCCCACTCCGGCCTATCACCCTCACCTTGACCTCCTTTCACCTATCACATTTCCAACGCCCCTCCCCCAAGTCCCTCCTCCCTACCTTTTATCTTAGCCTGCTGGACACACTTTCCTCATTCCTGAAGAAGGGCTCATGCCCGAAACGTCGATTCTCCTGCTCCTTGGATGCTGCCTGACCTTCTGCGCTTTTCCAGCAACACATTTTCAGTAATTGTACTTCAATGTCATGTTCATGCCCTTACCGCATCATTAGGACAGACTGCCTGAGAACAATTGCAGGGCTGTAACAGGAATTTTGCTGTCCAGAAAAATTGGCCGATGTGTTTCACATGTATTGTCAGCAATGATTAAACTTTGTGAGTACGTTGCTGGCTGTTACATAAGCCAGGTATACAATAGTTGGGAAAACGCAAACAGGAAATGCTGAAACAAAAAGCTGGACAGCCAGACTGAAAGATAAGCAAGTATTTCCATAACGTTGTTACTTGGGAATACAAAGGGGATTGGAGAGGGAGGAAATTAACAGATAGGAGAATGCATAAATTCTAAAAGGGGGCTTTCATAATAGGATGTTAGACCTAACAATGCATCTTTGAAGTGCAGTCACTCATATGCTATGGAATTGCAGTAACCAATTTGCAGACAGCATATTCCCAAAATCAGAAATGAGTTAAGTATAAGTTACTGATATTTGTTGCATGATAAAAAGTAAGCATTCCCCCACTTCAATGATAAAGAGCTTTTTCTCACAGACACCTGATCAGGAAGGGAAATGGACCAGAGGCAGGTATATGGAGTTAGGCTACAGATGTCATCAGATGTTGGACAGGCTTGAAGGGCAACTCCTGTTTTTACATTACTCAGACAGGGTCCCAGTTTACCAACCCACTGGGAAACAACAGCACGTCCAGCACTCCTGGAACATCACATACGTGTCAGCATAAAATTGACATGCCTGAAGCTCAATCTGAAACCACAATCTTTTGATTTTGAGGCAAATATTAAATCATGACTGACTGCAAGATATCAAACATGCCTGCTCAAAGGGATGTGAATTTGATGCTGATGCACTTTGATGAATGAGAGGAGGGTCCCATCCTAGTGTTCTGACTGACAATCTTCCCTCAACTACATTAATAACCTCTCCAAATTAACCAGTTATAAACACATGGAGAGAAGGTGAGGACTGTAGATGCTGGAGATTAGAGTCCAAAATGTTTTTGCTGGAAAAGCACAGCTGGTCAGGCAGCATCCGAGAAGCAGGAGAGTTGACGTTTTGGGCATAAGTCTTCATCAGGAATGTTGGGGGAGAAAGGGGGCTGAGAGATAAATAGGAGGTGGGGAATGGGCTGGGGAAGGTAGCTGGGAAAGCAATAGGTAGATGGAGGTGGGGAGTAATGGGAGTAATGGGAGTAATGGGAGTTATGTACAGACCTCCTAACAGTGGTCAGGACCAGAGGCGCAACATGTACCGGGAAATAGAAAAAGCATGTCAGAAAGACAAGGTCACGGTGATCATGGGGGACTTCAATATGCGGGTGGACTGGGTAAATAATGTTGCCAGTGGATCCAAAGAAATGGAATTCTTGGAAGGCTTACAGGATGGCTTTTTGGAACAGCATGTCATGGAGCCCACAAGGGAGCAGGCTATTTTGGACCTAGTGCTATACAATGAACCAGACTTTATAAAAGATCTTAAAGTAAGGGAACACTTAGGAAGCAGCGATCATTATATGGTAGAGTTCAGTCTGCAGTTTGAAAGAGAGAAGGCAAAATCGGATGTAATGGTGTTACAGTTAAACAAAGGTAATTATGAGGGCATGAGAGAGGAACTGATGAAAATTGACTGGAAGCAGAGCCTAGCAGGGAAGACAGTAGAGCAAAAATGGCAGGAGTTTGTGGGTATAATTGAGGACACAGTACAGAGGTTCATCCCCAAGAAAAGAAAGATTATCCGCAGAGGGATTAGACAGCCATGGCTGACAAAGGAAATCAGGAAATGTATCAAAGAAAAAGAGAGATCCTATAAAGTGGCCAAGAGCACTGGGAAATCAGAAGATTGGGAAGGCTACAAAAACAAACAGAGGATAACAATGAGAGAAATAAGGAAGGAGAGGATCAAATATGAAGGTAGGCTAGCCAGTAATATTAGAAATGATAGGAAAAGTTTCTTTTAATACATTAGAAACAAACGACAGGCAAAAGTAGACATTGGGCCACTTCAAACTGATGCTGGAAGTCTAGTGATGGGAGATAAGGAAATAGCTGGAGAATTTAATAAGTACTTTGTGTCAGTCTTCACAGTGAAAGACATGAGTAGTAATGAGTAGTATCCCAACAATTAAAGGGAGTCAGGAGGCTGAGTTGAGTATGGCTGCCATTTCAAAAGAGATAGTGCTAGAAAAGCTAAAAGGTCTTAAAATTGACAAATCTCCTGGCCCCGATGGGCTACATCCTAGAGTTCTGAGGGAGGTGGCTGAGGAAATAGCGGAGGTGTTGGTTGAGATCTTTCAAAAGTCACTGGAGTCAGGGAAAGTCCTGGATGATTGGAAGACCACTGTTGTAACCCCATTGTTCAAGAAAGGATCAAGACAAAAGATGGAAAATTATAGGCCAATTAGCCTAACCTCGGTTGTTGGTAAAATTCTAGAATTCATCGTTAAGGATGAGGTTTCTAAATTCTTTGAAGAGCATGGTCGGATTAGAACAAGTCAAAATGGATTTAATAAGGGGAGGTCGTGCCTGACAAACCTGTTGGAATTCTTTGAAGAGGTGACAAGTAGGTTAGACCAGGGAAACCCAGTGGATGTGGTCTATCTAGACTTCCAAAAGGCCTTTGATAAGGTGCCACACGGGAGGCTGCTGAGTAAGGTGAGGGCCCATGGTGTTCGAGGTGAGCTACTGGCATGGATTGAGGATTGGCTGTCTGACAGAAGGCAGAGAGTTGGGATAAAAGGTTCTTTTTCGGAATGGCAGCCGGTGACGAGCGGTGTCCCGCAGGGTTCAGTGTTGGGGCCGCAGCTGTTCACGTTATATATTAATGATCTGGATGAAGAGACTGGGGGCATTCTAGTGAAGTTTGCCGATGATATGAAGTTAGGTGGACAGGCAGGTAGTACTGAGGAAGTGGGGAGGCTGCAGAAGGATCTAGACAGTTTGGGAGAGTGGTCCAGGAAATGGCTGATGAAGTTCAATGTGAGCAAATGCGAGGTCTTGCACTTTGAAAAAAAGAATACAAGCATGGACTACTTTCTAAACGGTGAGAAAATTCATAAAGCCAAAGTACAAAGGGATCTGGGAGTGCTAGTCAAGGATTCTCTAAAGGTAAACATGCAGGTTGAACCCATGATTAAGAAAGCAATGTTATCATTTATCTCAAGTGGGTTGGAATATAAAAGCAGCTATGTGCTACTGAGACTTTATAAAGCTCTGGTTAGGCTCCGTTTGGAGTACTATGTCCAGTTTTGGGCCCCACACCTCAGGAAGGACATACTGGCACTGGAGCGTGTCCAGCGGAGATTCACATGGATGATCCCTGGAATGGTAGGTCTAACATACGAGGAACAGCTGAGGATCCTGGGATTTTATTCATTGGAGTTTAGAAGGTTAAGGGGAGACCTAATAGAAACTTACAAGATAATACGTGCCTTGGAAAGGGTGGACGCTAGGAAATTGTTTCCATTAGGTGGGGAGACTAGGACCCGTGGGCACAGTCTTAAAATTAGAGGGGGTCAATTCAGAACAGAAATGCGGAGACATTTCTTCAGCCAGAGAGTGGTGGGCCTGTGGAATTCATTGCCGCAGAGCGCAGTGGAGGCTGGGACACTAAATGTCTTCAAGACAGAGATTGATAAATTCTTGATGTCACAAGGAATTAAGGGCTACGGGGAGAATGCAGGTAAGTGGAGTTGAAACGCCCATCAGCCATGATTAAATGGCGGAATGAATTCAATGGGCTGAATGGCCTTACTTCCACTCCTATGTCTTATGGTGTTATGGTCTTATGATGGTGATAGGTCAGAGGGGAGGGTGGAGCAGATAGATGGGAAGAAAGATGACAAATAGGAAAATTCAAGATAGCAGTGCTGAGTTGGAGGGTTGTATCTGGAATGATGAGGGGCAGGGGAAATGGGGAAACTGGTGAAATCGATATTGATACCGATGGTTGGAGGGTCCCAAGATGGAAGGTGAAGCATTCTTCCTCCAGAGATCAGGTGGCTTGAATTTGGCAGTGGAGGAGGCCCAGGATTTGCAAGTCCTTAGCGTTTGGGAGGGGGAGTTAAAGTGGTTGGCCACAGGATGGTGGGGCTGTTTAGTGCTTGCGTCTCAGAGATAGTCCCTGAAACTTTCCACAAGTTGGCATCCTGCCTCCCTGATGAAGAGGAGACCACATCGAGAGCAACGGACACAGGAGATGAGGTGTTTGGATATACAGGAAAATCTCTGCTGGATGTGGAAGGATCCCTTGTGGCCTTGGGCAGAGGTGAGGGGGGAGGTGTGGGCACAGGTTTTACATTCTTATGGTGGTGAGGGAAGCTACCAAGAATGAAAGGTGGATTGGTGGGGAATGTGAAGCTAATGAGGGAGTCGCGGAGCGAGTGGTCTCTGTGGAATGCTGGTAGGGATGGGGAGGGAAATATATCTCTGGTTGTAGGTGGCGGAAATGGTGGAGAATAGTGCATTGCATCTGGAGATCAGTGGGGTGGAATGTCAGGACGATGAAGTTTTTATCCTTGTTTTGGTTGGAGGGGCGTGGTTCAAGGGTGGACATGCAGGAAGTGGAGGAGATGAGTTGGAGGGCATTGTGACCACATAAGAGGGGATATTGAGTCCCTTGAAATAGGAGGCCATCTGGGATGTCCTGGAGTGGAATTGCTCCTTCTGGGAGCAGATATGGTGGAGGCAGAGGAATTGTGAGTAAGGAATAGTATTTTTACAGGAGGAGGAGTGGCGAGGTGTAGTCCAGGTAGCTGTAAGAGTCGATGGGTTTGAAGTAGATGTCTGTATAGAGTCAGTCACTGGAGATGGAGATGGAGAGGTCCAAGAAAGGGAAGAGGTGTCTGAGATGGTCCAAGTGAACTTGAGGTCAGGGTAGAAGGCGTTCGTGAAATTGATGAACTGTTCAACCTCTGCGTGGGAGAATGAGGTGGCACTGATACAGCCATCAAAATGCAGCGGAGGAAAAGATGTGGAATGATGCCAGTGTAGCTGCAGAAAATGGAGTATTCTACGTACCCAATGATGAAGCAGGCATAGCTGGGGCCTATGCGGGTGCGCATGGCTACCCCTTTGATCTGAAGGAAGTGGGAGGACTTGAAGGAGAAATAGTTGAGGATGAGGACCAGTTCATCCAATGGAATGCGTCTGTCAGTGGAGGGGTACAAGTTGGATCGGCAGGAGAGGAAGAAATGGAGGGCTTGGAGGCCTTTGCCATGGCAGATGGACATGTATTGGGACTGGATGTCCATGGTGAAGATGAGGCATTGGGGACTGGGGAAACAAAAGTTATGGAGGAGGTGGAGGGTGTGGGTGGTGTCCCGAATGGGTGTGGGCAGTTCCTGGATCAAGGGGGGACAGGATGGTGTCAAGATATGAGGAGATAGGTTTGGTGGTCAGGAGCAGGAGATGCTGATGGCTCGACTGGTGCAGTCAGGTTTGTGAAGCTTGGTTGTGGATGGTCTGGGAGATGATAGTTTGGTGATGGGAGTTGCAGTCGTGGTTGAGGGGGCGTCAGCAGGTGGTAAGTTAGCGCCTGGCTTCTGTGGTGTTGTGGTCAGTGTGCCAAACTACTATTGTGCACACACTTCCCCCCACCCAACAACCCTTGTCCGGTGGTTTAATGGTGAGGTTGGGATTGGAGCAGAGGGAGTGGAGGGCTGTGCTTTGTGAGGGTGAGGTTGGAGTGGGTGAGAGGGATGGGCAGGTTGAGGCGGTCAATGTCATGGCAACAGTTAGACATGATATAGTGTTATATAAAACGCAAGCTACTTCTTCCTTCTTGTTCAGGAGTGGATGGTTTTTTAATCGTCTATTTGCTCTAATTTCCTCTGTTTTGCTCTGCTGCAATCTACGTAGAGACAGGTAACTTCAAGAGTTGAAAGAATGACATTACAACTTCTTACATTTTTGTTGTAACAAATGACTAAAATATCACCATTAATTTAACATTGTTGAATTAAAATTCTTTTAATTTTCCCAGAATCATAGACACATAGAGCTGGACAACATGGAAACAGACCCTTAACTCCAACTCGTCTACGCCGAATAGATATCCTAAATAGGTTTAGTCCCGTTTAGCAGCATTTGACCCATATCCCTTTAAGCCCTTCCTATTCACATACCCATCCAGATGTCTTTTAAACGTCGCAACTGTATCAGCCCCCACCACTTCCTCTGGTATTTCATTCCATGCATGCACCATCCTCTGCAGGAAAATGTTGCCCCTGAGGTCCCTATTAAATCTTACTCCTTTCATTTTAAACCTATGCCTTCTATTTTTGGACTCCCCCCTTCCTGGGGAAAAGAAATTGGTGAATCACCCTATCGATGCCCCTCATGATTTTACAAACCATTATAAGGTCACCCCTCAGCTCCGATACTTCAAATAAAGTAGTCCCAGCCTATTCAACCTCTCCCTACAGCTCAAACTCTCCAACCCTGGCAACATCCTTGTAAATAGTTGTTGAACCCACTCAAGTTTCACAACAATCTTTCCTATTCTAGGGAGACCAGAATTGCAGTATTCCAAAAGTCGCCTAATCAATGTCCTGTACAGCCCCAACATGATCACCCAATTCTATACTCAATGCTCTGACCGGTAAAGGTAAGCATACCAAATGCCTTCTTCATTATCCTGTCAATCTGGGACTTTCAAGGCTCTATGAACCTGCACTACAAGGTCTCTTTGTTCAGCAACACTCCCCAGGACCTTATCATTAAGTATATAGTTCCTGCCCGGTTTGGCTTTTGAAAATGCAACATCTCAAATTAAACTCCATCTGTTCCTCCTCAGCCAATTGGCCAATCCGATCAATATTCCATTGTACTCTGAGGTAACCTTCTTCGCTGTCCACTACACCACCAACTTTGGTGTCATCTGCAAACTCACTAACCATACCTCCTATATTCACATTCAAATCATTTATATAAATGATGAAAAACAGTGGACCTGGCATCAATCCTTGTGGCACACTGCTGGTCACAGGCCTCCAGTCTGAAAAGCAACCATCCACCACCAGCTTCTGTCTTCTGTCTTCAAACCAGGTCTTTGCCAAATGGCTATGTCTCCCTGTATTCCATGAGATCTAACCTTGCTAACCAATTACCCATCGGGAACCTCGTCAAACGCCTTACTAAAGTCTATATAGATCACGTCCACCACTCTGCTCTCATCGATCCTCTTTATTACTTATTCAAAAAACTCAATCAATTTTGTGAGACATGATTTCCCATACACATCTTGACTATCCCTAATCAGTCCTTGCCCTTCCAAATACATGTAAATTCTGACCCTCAGGATTCTTTCCAACAACTTGCCAGTGGTTATTTCAGGCTCACTGAGCTATAATTCTCTGGCTTTTCCTCGGCAAAAGTGAGAACTGTTGATGCTGGGAACCAAAGTTTAGATTAGAGTGGTGCTGGAAAAGCACAGCAGGTCAGGCAGCATCCGAGGAGCAGGAAAATCGAAGTTTCGGGCAACAGCCCTTCATCAGGAATGGAGGCAGGGAGCCTCCAGGGTGGAGAGGTAAGGGTGGGGGGGGCTGGGGAGAATGTAGCAAAAAGTACAATAGATGAATGGGGGTGGGGATGGAGGTGATAGGTCAGAGAGGAGGGTGGAGCGCATAGGTGGGAAGGGAGATAGGCAGGTAGGACAGGTCATGAGGACAGTGCTGAGCTGGAAGGTTGGAACTGGGGTAAGGTGCGGGGAGGGGAAATGAGGGAACTGGTTAAGTTTCTGGCTTTTCCTTACTACCTTACTTAAATAATGGCCCCACGTTAGCCAACCCCTAATCTTTCAGCACCTTACCTGTAGTTATCGATGATACAAATATTTCAGCAAGAGGCCCAGCAATCCTTAGCTGGAATTCCCTCGCTTCTTGTCGAGTTCTAGGGTACACTTGATCAGGTCCCGGGGATTTAGTCAGCTTTATACATTTTAGGACATCAAGTAGGACAGCCAGCACCTCCTCCCCTGTAATATGGTCGATTTTCAAGATGCTGCTATTTATTTCCCCATTCTATCTATCTTCCATGTCCTTCTTCACAGTAAACACTGATGCAAAATACTCAATTCGTATCTCACCCATCTCCTATGGTGGCACATATAGGTGAATTTGCTAATCTTTAAGCGGTCCTATCTCTCCCTTGTTGCTCTTTTGTCCTTCATGCTTTAGTAGAGTCCCTTTGGATTGTCCTTAACCCTATTTGCCAAAGTTTTCTCACGTCCCCTTTTTGCCCTCCTGATTTTCCACTTAAGTATACTCCTACTGCCTTTATAAGCTTCGAAGGATTCACTCAATCCCTGCTGTCTATGCCTGACATCTGCTTCATTTTTTTCTTGACCAAACCCTCGATTTCTCTACAATTCATCCAGTGTTCCCTATATCTGCCAGCCTTTCCCTTCACCCTGATAGCAACATACTGTCTCTGGAATCTCATTATCTTATTTTTGAAAGCTTCCCATTTTTCAAGTCTCCCTTTATCTGCGAATATCTGCCCCCAATCAGCTTTTGAAAGTTCTTGTCTAATGCTGCCACAATTGGTTTCCTCCAATATTAGATCCGATCTATACTTTTCCATCACTATTTTAAAACTATTACATTTATGGTCACTGGCCCCAAAGTGCCTCCTCACTGACACCTCAGTCACTTGCCCAACCTTTTTCCCAAGAGTAGGTCAAGTTTAGCACCTTGGTAAAAGCAATGACTGCAGATGCTGGAAACCAGATTTTGGATTAGTGGTGCTGGAAGAGCACAGCAGTTCAGGCAGCATCCGAGGAGCAGCAAAATCGACATTTCGGGCAAAAGCCCTTAATCAGGAATAAAGGCAGAGAGCCTGAAGCGTGGAGAGATAAGCTAGAGGAGGGTGGGGGTGGGAAGAAACTAGCATAGAGTACAATAGGTAAGTGGGCGAGGGGATGAAGTGATAGGTCAGGAAGGAGGGTGGAGTGGATAGGTGGAAAGGAAGATAGGCAGATAGGACAAGTCATGGGGACAGTGCTGAGCTGGAAGTTTGGAACTAGGGTGAGGTGGGGGAAGGGGAAATGAGGAAACTGTTGAAGTCCACATTGATGCCCTGGGGTTGCACTTCTCTAGTTGGTACATCTACACACTGAATCACAAAATTATCTTGTACACACTTAACAAATTTCTCTCCATTCAGACTGTTAACACTATGACAGACCCAGTCTATGTTTGGAAAGTTAAAATGCCCCACCATAACCACTATGTTGTGCCAAACCATGACACCAAATTAAACTAATCCCTTAGGCCTGCCCTTGGTTCATATCCCTCCAATCCTTGCATATTCATGTGCTGATCTAAAAGTCCCTTAATCACCTCTATCGTATATGCCTCCACCATCACCACTGGCAGCACATTCCAGACCCCTTACATTCTCTGTATAAAAACTTGCCCCTCACATCTCCTTTGAACTTTTCCCCTCTCACCTTCATTACATGCTCCCCACTTTTGGACATTTCAACTCTGGGAAGAAGATTCTGACCATCGACCCTATCTATGCATCTCATAATTTTATAGACTTCTATCAAGTCTCCCCTCAGCCTCTGCAGTTCCAGAGAAAACAACCTGAGTTTTTCTAGCCTCACCTTATAGTTCATACCCTCTAATCCCAGTAGCATCCTGGTAAACCTCCTCTGCACCCTCTCCAAAGGCTCCACACTCTTCCTGTAATGTAGCGACTAGAACTGAACACAATACTCTAAGTGTGGCCTAACCAAAGTTTTATAAAGCTGCAACATGACATCTTGACTCCCGTATGCAATTCCTTGACCAATGAAGACAAGCATGCCATATATCTTCTTTACCACCCTACCTACTCGTGTGACCATTTTCAGGGAACTATGGATTTGAACACCAATGCTGTTCAGGGTCCTGTCATTAACTGTATACTTTTTCTTAACATTTGATGTTCCAAAGTGCAGCACCTCACACTTAACTGGATTAAACTCCATGTGCCATTTCTCTGCCCATATCTGTAACTAATCTGCATCCCGTTGGATCTTTTGACAACCTTCACAATATCCACAACTCAGCTGATCTTTGTATCATCTGCAAACTCATAAACCCACCCATTCCCACTTTCATCCAAGTCATTTATAAATGTCATAACCAGCAGCAGTCCCAGTACGGATCACTGCAGAATACCACAAGTCACAGACTTCTGGCCAAAAAAATACCCTTTCGCCACTACCCTCTGCCTTCTATGGGTGAGCCAATTCTGAATTCACGTCACCATGGATCCCATGTTAATCTTCTGGATGATTCTACCATGAGGGGATCTTGTCGAACATAAATATTCTGTAAGTTTCAAAGAGATCTCCCCTCATCCTCCTAAACTCCATCAAGTACTGACCCAGAGTCCTCAACAGCAACTTAAATGACATGCCTTTCATTCCCAGAATCATTCTTGTAAACTCCTTCTGGAGCACCTCCAAGGCCAACACATTCTTTCTCAACCATAGGACCCAAAACTGACACAATATTGCAAATGCAGTTTGACCAGAACTTTACACAGCTTCAACAGTACATCCCTGCTCTTGTATTTTAGATTCTATGTCCCCTTACTCCCAAAAGAAGAAACACACAAACAATACAACAGTCTCTGCATAAATTATGCTTCTTTGAAAAGGAAAAGGGCAAAAGGGGAGGAAAGACCCCAGTGAGCCAAGGCTCTGAAAATAAAAGATAGAAATTGATAACATCCCATGGTTTCCCATATACATATGCATCCACTGACAGCTGTAGACTGTTGGTAGCAATTTAGTTCTGGTTACAATCTACCTGGATTTGATTCTTTGGAAAGTGTTTGGAGTCCAGTTTTTCAGCTTTTACAAGGTAGCCAAGCATACTGATATTTGTAAATGTGTACTGAGGAATGTGTACTGAGAATACTGAGGTGGCATGGTAGATAAGAGGTTAGCACTGCTGTTTCACAGCGTCAGGGACCCCAATTTGATTCCAAAATTGGGTGACTGCCTGTGTGGAGTTTTCACATTCTCCCCGTGTCTGCGTGGGTTTCCTCCAGGTGCTCTGGTTTCCTTCCTAAAATCCAAAGATGTGTAGATTCAGCAGATCGGCCATGTTAAATTGCCTTGTTATCCAGGGATGTACAGACTACATGGTTTAGCCATGGGAAAAGCAGGGTGAGGAGGGGGAATGAGTCTGGGTGGGATGCTCTTCAGAGGGTTGGTGTGGACTCGATGGGCTGAATGGCCTGCTTTCATACTGTCAGGAATGTATAATTCTATGAGAAGACTTTGAGGAGAGAGACTTGAAGCACATTGTGGCATCCTCTTCACTGACTCTTTGATCTGTAAAATAGAAAATTGCAGAAAGATTTGGGAGGCAACTATTAGCCTATTGCAGATATCCCATAACCTGTTGAGAACCAGATTTTCCAAACATTAAGGGCTATGGACCAAAACCACCTTTTTTCTTTCTCTGGAAAGAGCAGGTGGCTTAAGGACATCTTAAGCTGTTGACTTTGTTCATTCATTAGACCATTTTCAATTTGGAAAATATCCAAACATAGTCTTGGATCAAGGCAGAAGTGTCAATGAGCTTTCACTTCAAGACCAAGTCTCTTTTATTTTGCAAATAAATGGACAGAAAGACCAACAGCTTACAACCCGGTAATTTTCAACACATCACCTTTTCAACAATTTTCAACAGATCATCTTTGGGACAGAGTCTTCGTTGATGATACACAGGATGTTGCCAATATTTCCAAGTGTAAATATCTTGTATCTTTGTCCCAATCAAAAATCTAAACCCCTTCTAACAGATTGCAAAACAGGTCACATGATACACTTCATTTCTCCTTTAAATTTATGGATACAATTCTAGAGCACAATAATGTTACAAATCTCATAACTGCAACAGCCCACACACTGCCAAAACAGCAATGTAACTTTTAGAAGTAACAAATTGCCAAATGGAGATGGAAACTGTTCTAAATCCTACCTTGTACACGTATTCCCAGCCTGAAATGCTTGTCATAATATTTTTGTATTCAGTGGAAAGTGTCACACAGAAAGGGCAGTCACTGATTCCATGATTGTCTGGATCTAAAACCTGCTGTAGTAAGTAGAATGTTTCTGCAGCACAGTGATATTGCTCATTCCGACAGCAAAAACAATTCTGATTACTGCTTGAAGCTGTGTCTGCTGTGTAAAGTTAAAAATATGCCTGCACATTTCCTCTCTCAATGCCTTTTTTCTATACATCAATGTCAGGAAATATGTACAACACAATGCATATTATAAGCTGGAGTCTCATTGTCTAGAATTACGGGTCATATTTTAAGAGTAAGACGTCCTCCTTTCAAGATTGAAGAGTGTGGTGCTGGAAAAGCACAGCAAGTCAGACAGCATCCAAGGAGCAGGAGAATCGACGTTTTGGGCATAAGCCCTTCATCAGGAATCACCTTCGACTCTGATCTCCAGGATCCGCAGTCCTCACTTTCTCCTAGTCTCCCTTTCAAGACAGATTCATAGAGTCATTGAATCATAGAGATGTACAGCACGGAAACAGACCCCTTAGTCTAACTTGTCCATATATTAGATATCCTAATCTAATACAGTCCCACTTGCCAGCACTTAGCCCATATCACTGTAAACTCTTTCTATTTATATAACCATCCAAACGTCTTTTAAAAGTTGTAATTGTACCAGCCTCCACCACTTCCTTTGGCAGCTCATTCCATATACATACTACCCTCTGTGTGAAAAAGTTGCCCCTTAGGTCCCTTTTATATCTTTCCCCTCTCACCCTAAACCTATGCCCTCTAGTTCTGGACTCCCCCACCCAAGGGAAAAGACCTTATTTATTTACCTTATCCATGCCTCTCATGATTTTGTAAACCTCTATAAGGTCACCCCTCAGCCTCTGACTGTCTGGGGAAAACAGCCCCAGCCTGTTCAGCATCTCTCTATAGCTCAAATCCTCCAACCCTGGCAACATCCTTGTGCGTCTTTTCTTAACCCTTTCAAGTTTCACAACATCCTTCCGATAGGTAGGAGACCAAAATTCCTCACAATATTCCAAAAGTGGTCTAACCAATGTCCTGTATAGCCTCAGCATGACCTCCCAACTCCTATACTCAATGCTCTGATCAATACAAGCAAGCATACCAAATGACTTCTTCACTATCTTATCTACCTGTGACTCTACTTTCAAGAAACTCTGAACCTGCACTCCAAGGAAGAGGACTAAGTTTGTTTTCTCTCTCAGACAGTTGTAAATCAATTGAATTCTCTACCACAGACCAAACATCAGCCATGTCCTTATCAGCAGCAGAATGGGCTGGAAGGAATGAAGACTTGGACTGGCTCGGACACCTCCCTCCACTTCTTGGAACTCTCCATCTCGACCAATCACGGACATCTACTACAAACTCACCGACTCACACAGCTACCTGGTCTATACCTACTCCCATCCTGCCTCCTATCAGAATGCCATCCTTTATTCCCAACGCCTCCGCCTCTGTTGCATCTGTTCCCAAGATGATCGATTCCACTATAGAAAATCCCAGATAGCCTCCTTCTTCATAGACTGCAATTTCCCTTCCCACATTGTCGACGATGCCCTCCAGCGCATCTCCTCCATTTCCTGTGCCCCTGCCCTTGAACCCCACCCCTCCCAACACAACAAGGACAGAATCCTCACCAACCTCCACCAACCTCCGTCCACATTGTATCATCCTCCGCCAGTTCTGCTGCCTACAAACAGACCCCACCATGAAGGTTGTATTTTTCTTCCTACCCCATCAGCGTTTCGGAGAGACCACTCTCTCCGTGACTCCCTTGTCAGACCCACGCCCCGACCAGACCACACCCCACTACTGGCACCTTCCCCTGCCACCACGGGAAGATGTAAAACCTGTGCCCAAACTTCTCCCCTTCCCTCCATCCAAGGCCTCAAAGAATCCTTCCATATCTGACAGAAATGTACCTGTACCACCACCATTGTCATTTACTGTAAGAATAAATGGGTGGTTATGGTAGGGGATTTTAACTTTCCAAACATTGACTGGGACTGCCATAGTGTTTAGATGGAGAGGAATTTGTTAAGTGTGCACAAGAAAATTTTCTGATTCAGTATGTGGATGTACCTACCAGAGAAGGTGCAAAACTTGACCTACTCTTGGGAAATAAGGCAGGGCAGGTGACTGAGGTGTCAGTGCGGGAGCACTTTGGGACCAGCGACCATAATTCCATTAGATTTAAAATAGTGGTGTAAAAGGATAGACCAGATCGAAAAGTTGAAGTTCTAAATTGGAGAAAGGCCAATTTTGACGGTATTAGACAAGAGCTTTCAAAAGCTGATTGTGGGCAGATGTTCGCAGGTGAAGGCACGGCTGGAAAATGGGAAGCCTTCAGAAATGAGATTACAAGAATCCAGAGAAAGTATATTCCTGTTAGGGTGAAAGGAAAGGCGGG
Organism: Chiloscyllium plagiosum; assembly: GCF_037043375.1. NCBI lineage: Eukaryota > Metazoa > Chordata > Chondrichthyes > Orectolobiformes > Hemiscylliidae > Chiloscyllium > Chiloscyllium plagiosum. The sequence continues at coordinate 103,466,260 of NW_028270145.1, read as the reverse complement.
TAGGTGTAGGGAATGCTGGAAGACTGAAAAAATTGAGGCTTTGGTTAAGAAAAGGAATGAAGCATATGTAAGGTACAGACAGGATAGATCGAGTGAATCCATAGAAGAGTATAAAGGAAGTAGGAGTATACTTAAGAGGGAAATCAGGAGGGCCAAAAGGGGACATGAGATAGCATTGGGAAATAGAATTAAGGAGAATCCAAAGATTTTTTTACAAATACATTAAGGACAAAAGTATAACTAGGGAGAGGATAGGGCACCTCAAATATTAGCAAGGCGGCCTTTGTGCGGAGCTGCAGAAAATGGGGTAGATACTAAACGAGTATTTTGCATCAGTATTTACTGTGGAAAAGGATATGGAAGATATAGACTGTAGGAAAATAGATGATGACACCTTGCAAAATGTCCATATTACAGAGGAGGAAGTGCTGGATGTCTTAAAATGGGTAAAGGTGGATAAATGTTGAAAAATGTGGTGCTGGAAAAGCGCAGCAGGCCAGGCAGCATCCGAGGAGCAGGAGAATCGATGTTTCGGCATAAGCCCTTCTTCAGGAAGGCTTATGCCCGAAATGTCGATTCTCCTGCTCCTCGGATGCTGCCTGGCCTGCTGTGCTTTTCCAGCACCACACTTTTCAATTCTGGTCTCCAGCATCTGCAGTCCTTACTTTCTCCTCAAAGGTGGATAAATCCCAAGGACCTGATCAGGTGTACTCTAGAACTCTGTAGGAAGCTAGAGAAGTGATTGCTGGGGAACTATAGACCAGTGAGCCTGATGTCAAGTGGTGGGCAACTTGTTGGAAGGAGTCCTGAGGGACAGGGTGTACATGTATTTGGAAAGGCAAGGACTGATTAGGGATAGTCAACATGACTTTGTGCATGGGAAGTCATGTCTCACAAATTTGATTGAGTATTTTGAAGAAGTAACAAAGAGGATTGATGAGGACAGAGCGGTAGGTGTGATCTACATGGACTCAGTAAGGTGTTCGACAAGGTTCCCCATGGGACACTGGTTAGCAAGGTTAGATCTCATGGAATACAGGGAGAACTAACCATTTGGATACAGAACTGGCTCAAAGGTAGAGACAGAGGGTAGTGGTGGAGGGTTGTTTTTCAGACGGGAGACCTGTGACCAGTGGAATGCTACAAGGATTGGTGTTGGGTCCTCTACATTTTGTCATTTACATAAATGATTTGGATGTGAGCGTAAGAGGTACAGTTAGTAAGTTTGCAGATAGAGTAAATAGGCAAAGTTTTTTCCCTGGGGTCAGGGAATCCAGAACTAGAGGGCATAGGTTTAGGCAGAGAGGGGAAAGATATAAAAGAGACCTAAAGGGCAATTTTTTCACGCTGAGGGTGGTACGTGTATGGAATAAGCTGCCACAGGAAGTGGTGGAGGCTAGTACAATTGCAACATTTAAAAGGTTTCTGGATGGGTATATGAATAGGAAGGGTTTGGAAGGATATGGGCTAGGTGTTGGCAGGTGGGACTAGATTGTGTTAAGGTATCTGGTCGGCATGGATGGGTTGGACCGAAGGGTCTGTTTCCATGCCGTACATCTCTATGATTCTACTGCATCGAATGTGGTCTCCTCTACATCAGGGAGACAGGACACCAACTTGCTGATTGTTTCAGAGAACATCCCTGGGACACCCACACCAAACAACACCAACACCCCGTGGCTGAACACTTTAACTCCCCCTTCCACTCCACCAAGGACATGCAGGTCCTGAGCCTCCTCCATCGCCAACTCCTAACCATGCGACGCCTGGAGGAAGAACGCCTCATCTTCCACGTTAGGGCCCTGCTACTACACAGGATTTACCAGTTTCCTCATTTCCCACCCACCCCCCCTCCCCCCCAACCTTATCCTAGTCCTAAACCTCCAATTCGGCACAGCCCTCTTGACCTGTCTATCATCTTTCCCATCTATCCAATCTACCCTCCTCTCCAATCTATCACCTATTGCATGTTCAGCTACCTTACCCCCAACCCCTCCCATTTTTCTCTCAGCCCCCTGGCCCACAAGCTTCATTCCCGATGAAGAGCTTATGCCCAAAATGTCAATTCTCCTGCTCCTCGGATGCTGCCTGAACCTGCTGTGCTTTTCTAGCACCACACTCTCGACTCTAATCTCCAGCATCTGCAGTCCTCACTTTCTCCTCCTGGAAGAGATGAAGAGATGAAGAGCTTACTCCTGCCCCTATGCTCCCAAGTATTATTGATGGCAACATATGACATGCAGAAAGTCATATTGTCTTCCCCTTAAAAAATGGTTTGCACAGTTATAATGAGCTAATTCTCTCAGAAGCAAGTACTCCACATACATTAGATTAATATTTATATACATATACATATTTATAGATAGAAATGGGGATAAGGTCCTGCGGAGTGATTATAGAGAGCTACAATAAAACTAAAAACCAGAACCTTGTTGGTGGTAATCTTCAGATTACTTCCAGTGCCATGTGCTAGTGAGGGTAAGAACAGGCAGATGAATGTGTGGCTGAAGAATTGATGTAGGGGATAGTGATTCAGATTTTTAGATCATTGAGATCTTTTCTGGGGCAGAGGTGACCTGTTCAAGAGAGACAGGTTCCATCTGAACAGGAGGGGGACCAATATCTTGGTGGCCAGGTTTGCCTAGGCTACAAAGGAGGGTTTAAACTAGATTGGCAGGGTGGTGGGATCCTCAACAGCAGAGAGGCATGTGTGATGCTGAAAACAGATATGATAATTAGAAATAATAAAATAAAGAGACAGGTCAGGCTGGAACACCACAGGGAGCAAGGAATGTGAATTGGATTAAATTGCAACTATTCCAATGTGAGAGGACTGACAGATAATACCAATGAACTCAGGGTGTGGATAGGTACTTTGGATTGGAATATTATAGCCATTACAGAAACATGGCTAAGGGAGAGACAGGGTTGACAGCTTAATGTTCCAGGGTACTGGTGCTTTAGGCGAGACAGAGGTGATGGAAGGAGGGGAGGGGGAGTTGCATTTTTGATTAAGGCGAGTATCACAGCAGTAATCAGAAACAAAATAACTAGAGGGTCATCCAGTGAGGCTTTGTGGGTGAAACTAAGAAATAAGAAAGGGATGGTGACATTATTGAGGTTGTACTATAGGCCCTCAGATTGTCAATGGGAATTAGAGGAACAAATATGCAGGAAAACTGGGAGAGTTGCAAAAGGGTTGTCATCGTCCAGAATTTTAGTTTTCCTAATATAGATTGGGACTACCATAGAGTTAATGGCTTAGATGGGGTGGAATTTGTTAAGTGCACTCAGGTAAGTTTGCTCAAGCAGGAGATAGAGGGCCCTACTCGGGAAGGGGCAAAACTTGACCTACTCTTGGGAAATAGGGCAGAACAGGTGACAGAGGTGACAGCGAGGGAACACTTTGGGACCAGTGACCAGAGTTCGATTAATTTTAAAATGGTCATCCACAAGTTCAAGTTCTAAACTAGGGCAAGGTGAATTTTGATGGAATTAGACAGGAGCTTGCGGGGGTTGATTGGAGCAGTTTGTTTGCAGGCAAAGGGACTTCTGGTAAGTGGGAGGCCTTAAAAAGTGAGATAGTTAGAGTTCAAGGTCTATATGTTCCTGTGAGGATGAAAGGCAAGGTTGACAAGAATAGGGAACCCTGGATGACAAGAGATATTGAGGCTTTGACCAGAAAAAAGGAGGCTTGGCTCAGGTACAAGTAGCTGGGATCAAGGGAATCCTTGGAGGTATAGATGGGATACAGGAGTTTACTGAAGAAGGAAGTCAGGAGGGTGAAAAGGAGTCACGAGATAGCCTTGACTGAGAAGATTAGGGTGAATCCAAAGAGGCACATTCAGCACATTAAAGGAAAATGAATAACGAGAGAGAGAAAAGGACCCCTCAAGGACTAAAGTGAACATGAATCACAGGAGATAGACGAGGTCCTCAATGAATATTTCTCCTCTGTGTTTACCATGGAGAATGATATGAAGATTTCGGAACTTGGGAAGCTAGTGGTCATATTTTGGGGACAATCTGTTTCACAATAGAGGAGGTGTTGGATGTATTCAAATGTATGAAGATGGATAAATCTCCTGATCCTGACCAGATATATCCAAGAACACTGCAAGAGGCTAGAGAAGAAATTGTGGGGTCCCTGGATGATATTTTTGCATCATCATTAGCCAGAGGTGAGGTCCAAAAAGATTGGAAGTTAGCGAATATTGTGCCCTGATTCAAGAAGGGCTGCAAAGAAAAGCCTGAGAACTATAGACCAGTGAGCTTCACATCCGTGGTAGGTAATTTTAGTTTAGATTCCTTACAGTGTGGAATAATAGGGCCTTAAGGAATGTAATGGAATAGCAGAACTTTAGAGTTCAAGTACACAGTTCTTTGAAAGTGGAGTCACAGGTAGACAGGGCAGCAAAAACGGCTTTTGGCACACTGGCCTTCATCAGTCCAGAGTGCTGAATATTGAAGTTAGGTAGTTATGTTGCAGTTGTGCAAGACTTTGGTGAGGCTACACTTGGAATATAGTTTTCAGTTCTGGTCACCTTGCTATAGCAATAATGTTATTAAATTTGAAAGGGTGCTGAAGAAGTTTACAAGGATGTGCCAGGACTCAAGGGTCTGAGATATCAGGAGAGGTTAGACAAGCTAGGACCTTTTTCTTTCGAGCATAGGAGGCTGAGGAGCGATCTTATAGACGTGTATAAGATTATGAGAGGCATGGATTGGGTGAATACACTCAGTCTTTTTCCCAGGGTTGGTGAAGCAAGGACTAGAGGGCAGCAGTTTAAGGTTAGAGGGGGAAGAATAAATGGGAAACTGAGGGGCAACTTTGATACCCAGTGGTGGTACGCGTATGGAATGAGCTGCCAGTGGAAATGATTGAGGCGGGTACATTAACAACATTTAAAAGGCATTTAGGCAAATACATGGAAAGTTCAGAAGGATATGGGCCAAGTGCAGGGAAATAGGGTTAGTGTGGATGGACATTTTGGTCAGCATGGACCAGTTTGGGCCAAAAGGCCTGTCTCCCTGCTGGAGGACTCTATGACTTATTGACTTTAATGGTACAGTACAGAAGAGAATCATTTAGCTCATTGTAATTTTGCTACAAATCACACAACACCAGGTTATAGTCCAACAGGTTTAATTGGAACCAGTAGTTTTCGGAGCGCCGCTCCTTCATCAGGTGGTTGTGGAGTGCGTGAGCGGCGCTCCGAAAGCTAGTGCTTCCAATTAAACCTGTTGGACTATAACCTGGTGTTGTGTGATTTGTAACTTTGTCCATCCTAAATCATATAATTTTGCTGACTGTTTGAAAGAACTGTCCCAATTAATTCTAACTCCGCGGCTCTGTGTTTATTGCTTTGCAAATATATATTAAAAGGACTCTGCAGAGGCCAGCATCCCAATGCCAAGTCACCCTGTATTTATCTGTCGAGAGTCCTTGACACTGATCCAAGCTGCCTCCGAGCCAGCGTTCAAAGTGAACAGGATGTCTGAAACTCCTTTTGTTTTGGTTACAATGATTTCAATCAACCAGATGTTGCATTTCCACTTGGGTTCCAAGTTCACAACATTTGCAGTTAATGACAGGTTTTTCTGCTTTGTGACCATTCCTGTAATTTTGCATAAATTAATTGACTTGGGAATTAAATAAAAACAAAATTCTAAACTTAATCATTGGGTTTCTTTCTTTTCACTAAATGGTTTGATGACTTGTAGTCCAGCTTCGAGTAATTAAAGTGTGAAATAATAGATTGAATGCTCACTTTTAGCATGCGAAATGATCAGGGCTAAAGTCTCAGTTTACCCAAGAATTGACACTCCTGTTCCTTTTTTCTTTATTTTATTAAACTGTACAAAATACAGTTAACAATAAACAGAAAGCAGCAGTTCACAAAAAAACTCACTATATACTGGGGAAAGGGCAGCAAAGCCAAACCCCAAAGCCCATCGTTCAACCAGTTTTCAGGGAGATGAGGACAAACCTCAAATCCCACTTTCATTCATCACAAAGATAACAATAACAAACACAGACAAGACAGTCCAATTGAATGAGAAATAGTGCATTGAACACAGACCCAATATAGCTAATAACAAATACCTGACACCCCTCCGCATACTGATCAAACCGTCCTTGGCTAGCCTTCCTGCAGGACAGTCGCCAGCCTTCTGGTCTCTGGCCGCCCTGCATACTGACCGACCCTCTCCAGACCTGCTTTCCTCCAGGCTGGTCGTGGACCACCCAGCTCCTAGTCACCCTGCGTACTGATCGGACTACCCGGGCCGCTTTCCTCCGAGCTGGTTATTGGCCTAGACACTCCTGTTCTTTTTTTTTTCTTTTTTTTTTCTTCTTTAACCCCCACACTACCACCTAAGTGCGGTAGTGCTTATTTTATCCCCAGCACCCATGGTGTGTGTGTATACGTGTGAGACACAGTGAAAGACACAAAGTGCATGAATCTTTATTCAAATTACACCACCAGGAAGATAGGAAAACACCCGGGTGGCCAGTGACAAGCAGTGCCCTTCACATCAAAGGGCAGTGCTGTGTGATCAAAACAGTGAGGGGGAGGGTAGGGACTAAATCAAAATAGAGTTGGAGGGAGAAATGATGCACTCCACACACTCCTGTTCTTATCTGTCAGCCAGGGATCCCTGATTGGACCAGATTAACAGCCCCAATCAGGGAACTCTTATTTTATGAGGACCATCAGGTCTTGCCTTGTAACAAGGCGAGAGTGAGGACTGCAGATGCTTGAGATCAGAGTCAAGATTAGGGTGGCGGTGGAAAAGCACATCCAGTCAGGCAGCATCCAAGGAGCAGGAAAATCGACGTTTCGGGCGAAAGCCCTTCATCAGGAATAGAGGCTGGGATTCTCGGGGGTGGGAAGATAAATGGGAGGGGGTGGGACTGGAGAGAAGGTAGCTAAGAGTGCAATAGGTGAATAGAGGTGGGGGTGAAGGTGATAGGTTGGAGAAGACGGGGTGGAGTGGATAGGTGGGAAGGAAGATTGACAGATAGGACAAGCCATGAGGATGGTGCTGAGCTGGCAGGTTGGAACTGGAGTAAGGTGGGGGGAGGGAAATGAGGAAATTGGTCAAGTACACATTGATGCCCTGGGGTTGAGGTGCTCTGAGGCAGAAGATGAGGTGTTCTTCCTCCAGGCGTTAGGTGGTGAGGGAGCAGCGGTGGAGGAGGCCCAGGACCGGCATTTCCTTGGCAGAGTGGGAGGGGGTGTTGAAATTTTCAGCCACGGGGCAGTGGGGTTGATTGGCGCAGATGTCCCAAAGATGTTCCCTAAAGTGCTCTGCAAGAAGGCATCCTGTCTCCCCAATGTAGAGGGGACCGCATCAGGAGCAACGGACAAACTAAATGGTATTTGTGGATGTGCAGGTGAAACTTGGATGGATGTGGAAGGCTCCTTTGGTGCCTTGGATGGAGGTGAGGGAGGAGGTGTGGGCACAGGTTTTATAATTCCTGCAGTGGCAGGGAAAGGTGCCAAGAGGAGAGGGTGGGTTGTTGGGGGGCGTGGACCTGACCAGATAGTCACAGAGGGAATGGTCTTTACAGAAAATGGATTGAGGTGGGGAGGGAAATAAATCCTTGGTGACGAGGTCCGTTTGTAGGTGGTGGAAGTGTCGGTGGATGATGCGGTTTATGGGGAGGTTGGTGGGGTGGAAGGTGAGGACCAGAGGGGTTCTGTCCTTGTTGCGGTTGGAGGGTAATGTTTGAGGGCGGAGGTGCGGGACATGGATGAGATGCACTGAAGACTTTCCTGCTCCTCGGATGCTGTCTGACCTGCTGTGCTTTTCCAGCACCACTCTAATCTTGACCTTGTAAAAATCACTGTGCATCCTATGTCAGTATCTAACTTACTTTGTAAAATTATTATTATATCTCTTTGTACCCCCTTTATCGGTAATGAGTTCTAGATCTATACAATTCTGTCCTGATATGAAGCATTGGAGGTGCCATTTTGAAATTCTCATGGAGACAGTGAAATGACAGGCAAATAAATCATTTCCTGCAGTATTTTCTATAAGACCCTAACATAGGAAATGGGAACAGGATTCAACCCTTTGGACCTGTTCAACCATTCAATGAGATCATGACTGATTCCGATGTTCTTCATGTTCAATTTCCTACCAATTCCCCATAACTCTTGATTCCCCTACTCACCAAATATCTATCTATCTCAGCCTTAAACATACACAAGACTCTGCCTGCACTGCTCTCTGTGGTAAAGAGCTCCAAAGACTCACAATCCTCTGAGAGAAGAAATTCTTCCTCATATCAGTCTTAAATTGTCAACTCTTTATTCTGAGACTATGCCCACTGGTCCTAGATTCTTCCATGGGGGAAAAGAACCTCTCAGCATTTACCCTGACTAACCCCTTAAGAGACCGACAGGTTTCCATAATGTCACGTTTCATTCTTTTATACTCCGATGAATGGATGAAGAGCCTACGCCCGAAACATCCTCACTCCTGCTCCTTGGATGCTACTTGATCTGTTAATCTTTGCCACTGCCACACATTTTGGCTCTGACACTCCAGCATCTGCAGTGCTCACTTTCTCATATGAAAAGAGGCCCAACTTGTTTAGTCTGTTCATAAGACAATCCTTCGATACCAGGGATCATCCTACTGAACCTTCTTTGAACTGTCTCTGTTGAAGAAGTAAATAGAGAAGTGAGTGGCACAGGTAGTCCCACCAATAATTACTGTACAGCTTGACTACCTTCAGGTCGAGAGTGTCCTTGTGGTACAGTGGATGGATTGACTATTGAGGGAGGAACTCAAATATGAAAAGAAGCAAGTTATGTTGCATTGGCTTTATGCATTCAGACCAGGAACTATTTGTGGTCCTGTTGGAAATGGCATGTTGTGTTTTTTGTTTGATTTTGAACTTTATTTTTTTTAATGACTCCGTTAAGTTATTCACTTTGGAAAGGCTTGAATTATAAGAAAAAACCTAGTTCGATGCAAAGTTCAGGATCGCACACTCCAAATTTAGAAGTGCATAATAAATTAGTGAGGTTCAATACAAAATATCACAATTGCAGTTACGCCTTGTAAATTGATACCTTTGCCTTGCTTCCTTGAAAGCAAGTTTGCATTTAATTAATTCCCATTCCCAATACCGATCGTATCCTCCCTGTACTCACACCCCCACCAGCATCCAAAGGATCATTGGCTACCATTCCTGTGAGATGCTATCACTGAACACATATTCTCCTCCCCTCGCTTATCAGCCTTCTGCAAGGACCATTCCCTCTGGTATACATTGGTCCATTTTTGCAACATTAGGTCAGTGTTCACTATTAACATTGGTATTACAGAGATATATCACCCAGCACTTGCCTATGCACTAGAATATTTTGTGTTGGAGTTCATGTATTTCTTGGACAAGTGCTTTGTTTAATTTCCAGTTGTGCTGTTATCAGGATTGATATCTTGATATGGTTTCTTCCCTGAGGTGGGGGATAGTAGAGTTCAGGCCCAATGGGAGACTTGAGTAGATAATTAACTTTGACAGTTTCAAGGCTGCCAACATTAATATTATTCCAATCCAGAATGGAGATGATTAGGTAATGTCCTGCAATAATCAAACCAGGTGTCCAATATCTTCATCACTGACATAGTTAAAAATCATACATCACCAGGTTATAGTCCAACAGATTTAATTGGAAGCACACTAGCTTTCGGATCACTGGTCCAACCATCTGATGAAAGAGCAGCGCTCTGAAAACTAGTGCTTCCAAATAAACCTGTTGGACTATAACCTGGTGTTGTGTGATTTTGAAATTTGTACACCCCAGTCCAACACCAGCATCTCCAAATCATGATCACTGACATAATTTAATACCTGCAAGTAATGTTATGTAATTGTATTCCACACTGTGCATCTTTGGGATGAAGTCATTTTACTTTTATTGGGAGACTTGGCAAGGCCTGGACAGGGTCTGGGGCAGCACAGTGGCTCAGTGGTTAGCACTGCTGCCTGACAGTACCAGGGACCTGGTTTCGATTTTGGCTTTGGGCAACTGGCTGTGTGGATTCTCTCCGGGTGCTCCGGTTCCTTCCCATAATCCAAAGATGTGCAGATTAGATGAGTTGGTCATATTAAGTTGCCCATAGAGTTCAGGGGTATGTAGGTTAGAGGCATTAGCTCAGGGTAAATCTAGAGTAATAGAGTTGGGATGGGTTACTCCTTGGATGGTTGGTGTGGACATGTTGAGCTAAATGACTTGTTTCCAGACTGTAGGGATTCTATGATTCTACAAACATTCAGGTTTGGGGTGGTAAGTAGCAACTAACCTTTATACCAGGCAATGTCAATCTCCAACAGAAGAGAATCTAACTACCACCTCTTGACATTCAATGACATGACGATCGCTGAATCTCCCACTATCAGTATAGTGCTACCTGTAAAACTATTGGTTAGATTTTGAGTTTCATCACTGACACCAACACATCTAAAGGAATAGCAAGAGATAGATCTGTTATCACTTGCAAAAAAAAATTCTAAAGCTAACAAGGGTAAGATATGTTGAATGCTTCAATGATTCTGTTCTATTTAAGGAATTTCATGCTAATAAGACAAGAAATAAGTGCAGAACTAGATACCCTTTGACCCTGTCTCACCATTCAGTACAAATAAGGTGTTTTGCCTCAATTCATGCTCCTGTCCCTTAGTGTTCCTCCATGTCCAAACTAGGCTCAGCCTACATCAGAGCAAAATTCCTATTATTGGATCCAAAATCTCACCTAACATTTATTCCCCAAACATAAACAAGTTCCATCCATCCTGAGATCCATGGAGAGACATGTTGTAATCTGAAAAATTTGATCAACAAACTCAATGACAGAATGCATTTTAATTTCTGTCATCTGGTTTAAACCAGGCTGGTGTATGATTGTCAGTAACTGAGTCTGATTCCTCTGCTCTTTGAGCTTGATATTAACCTGGTCCTTTGAGCAAGGTGACATGGACAATCTGCAGGGAGTAACAAAATCCTCGTTTAAAATTTGCAGAAGAGAGTGAGAGATAAGGCAAGTAAACAATTCAAAACAATTTTAGATTGTGAGCTAGAGGGGCAGTGGTACTCACCTCTCAGGGCTCATAAAAAGTGGTGGCACGGTGGCTCAGTGGTTAGCACTGCCTCATCACAGCACCAGGGTCCCCCGTTCGATTCTAGCCTAGGGTGACTGTCTGTGTGGAGTTTTCACATTCTCCCCATGTCTGTGTGGGTTTCCTCCCACAGTCCAAAGATGTGCAGGTCAGGTGAATTGGCCATGCTAAATTGCCCATAGTGTTAGGTGCATCATTCAGAAGGAAATGGGACTGGGTGGGTTACTCTTCGGAGGGTCAGTGTGGACTTGTTGGGCTGTAGGGCCTGTTTCCACACTGTAGGGAATCTAATCAAGAATCCTTTGCTGCTAGAATTCCTCCCCTTATTTCAATGATCATATCTGATCCCAAAGTCTTGGGTGCCCAGCAGCAGTTCCCTGTCATGGACTTGCGACTCCTTCAGGCCAACCAGATTATAGATCTGGGCATTTATCTTTTAATTCATTGGTGAGGTGAGGGTATTGTTGACAGGACCAGCATGCATTTCCCAGTTTGGTCAGGTAAGTCAACAGGTTTGATTGAATCATTGGGATTGTTTAAGGTGATAAGATTGGGTGAGGGTCTGTGCCCCAAACTCAGTGGATTTTCCACTTGTTTTGAGTTTCAGAGGGACCTTACCCCGACTGACATCCCCCAGACCGGGCTACCTCATTAAAATAGAGAGCAGTAAGCTATGTACAAGGTCTCAGCTGTAGAAGAAGGAACAAACTGATGTTTCCACAGCACACTTCACAATCCCACGATGTCCCAAAACATTTCAACCAAGCGGTGAAGTACTGTAGAATCCCTGTATTTGCGGATTCGGTTTGTGCAATTTACATCTGCCTGAAAACATTTCATGGAACATTCCAGAAATAATTCCAGTAGGCTGACAGAGAGGTAAATTTCCCATTTAAATAATAGGGTTCGCTACTATCTGTGGTTTCGGGCATCTGCGGTAGGTCTAGGAATGTATCACTCGTGGATATGGGGGGTGACGTACATTTAAAGGTGTAATTAGTGTTGTAGAAAATGGGGCAGTCATTATGTGCACAACAAGATCCAACAAAAAAAGTACTTGCAATGTAATAAAGTTCAAATAATCCACTTTTAGTGATGTTGCTTGAGGGAACAACATTGAGCAGCACGCCTGGAAGATTCCCTGCTCATCTCTGAAATGCTGCTAAGGGTTCTTTGATGTTAACCTTCAACGTGCCTCCTCTGAAATCACAGCTGGCTCTTTAATAGTTAACACTGATATTTCAACAGTTTAGTCAGAGACTGGAGTTTGGATAATGTGGTGAAATTATTTAAGAAAGGCTATAAGGAAAAGGCAGAGAACTATATGTCTGTGATGGATAAGTTGTTGGAAGGGATTCTGAGGGACAGGATTTACATACATTTAGAAAGGCAAGGATTGATTAGGGATAGTCAAATCACGTCTCACTAACTTGATTGAGTTTTTTGTAGAGGTGACAAGGACGATTGATGAAGACAGAGAAGTAGATGTCTACATGGACTTCAGCAAAACATTCCACAAGGTATTGCATAATAGATTGTTTAATAAGGTTAGATCACATGGGCTCCAGGGGGAGCTAGCCAATTGGATTCAAAATTGGCTTGGAGGTAAGAGACAGAGGGTAGTGGTAGAGGGATGCTTTTTGCGCTGGAGGCCTGTGACCAGTGGTGGGGCACAAGGATCGGTGCTGACTCCACTGCTTTTCATCATTTATATAAATAATTTGGATGTGAATATAGGACATATGGTCATTAATTTGCAGATGATACCAAAATAGGTGGTCGTAGAGTCATAGAGATGTACAGCATGGACACAGACCCTTCGGTCCAACTCTTCCATGCCGACCAGATATCCTAACCTAATCTAGTCGCATTTGCCAGCACTTGGCCCATATCCCTCTAAATCCTTCCTATTCATATGTCCATCCAGATGTGTTCTAAATGTTGTAATTGTATCAGTATCCCCCACTTCCTCTGGCAGCTCATTCCATACACGTACGACCCTCTGCGTGAAAAGGTTGCCCCTTGGGTCTCTTTTATATCTTTCCTCTCTCACCCTAAACCTATTCCCTCTAGTTCTGGACTCCCCCACCCCAGGAAAAGACCTTGTCTATTCACCATATCCAGATCCCTCGTGATTTTTTAAACTTCTATAAGGTCACGGTCACCCCTCAGCCTTTGAAGCTCTAGGGAAGACAGTCCCAGGGCAAAGCAGGACAGGACTTTGCAGTTAATGGTAGGGGCCTGGGCAATATTGTCAAACAAAGAGATCAGGGGGTGCAAGCACATTGTTCCTTGAAAGTGGAGTCACAGGTAGAGAGGGTGGTGAAGAAGATGTTTGGCATGCTTGCCTTCATTGGTCAAAACATTGAGTACAGGATTTGGGATATCATGTTGCTCCTGTACAGGTCATTAGTGAGGTCATTTTTGGAATACTGCATTCAGTTCTGGTCACCCATCTTTCGGAAGGATGTTGGTAAACTTGACAGAGTGCAGAAAAGGCTGACAAGAATGTGGCTGAGATTGGACAAATTTCAGCTACAGGGAGAGGCTGAATAGGCTGGGGCTATTTTCCCTAGAGCGTCAGAGGCTGAGGCTGACTTTATAGAGGTTTATAAGATCACGATGGGCATGGGTCAGGTGAACAGCAAAGTTTTTTTTCCTGGGGGAGTCTAAAAACTAGACGGCATAGGCTTAAGGTGAGAGAGGAAAGATTTAAAAGGACCTGAGGGGTAATCTTTTCACACGGTGGGTATGGAACAAACTGTCGGAGCAACCTGGAGCTGTCCAAGCTGACTTCTAAGCATTTTGTCAAAAATAAAGTCTGGTCCTTGTTCATTAGTTTCTTCACCTTCTCTGATGTGAATAGACATTTAATGAGCCAACCACAATAACTCACAATAGTTCGAACAGCTAACGTTCCATTTTAGGAATTGTAACTTGTACTGTGAATAACTAAAAGATCAACATCTTCAAATTTTAAATTCCATAATTACCTTACCAATTACTGAAGAATTCCTGCCTTAAGCTTACAGTGGCTTCTCTCAAACATACTAACAAGGGAAGTTAAAGTTGTGAAGAGCTGAAAACTAGCCAAAAAGCAGTAAAAGCCAAACAGCCATTGAACTAGATATATTTGGCAGACTGGAGAGGCAATGTTTGTGCTAATGTAATGTATATGAAGGAGTTTTGAGAACAGTTGTAGCTCAGGTTGAGGTTCTGGATGTAGGTTTGCTCGCTGAGCCGGAAGGTTCATTTTCAGACGTTTCATCACCATACTACGTAACATCTTCAGTGACATCAGTGACCTAGTGTAGTGACGAAACGTCTGAAGATGAACCTTCCAGCTCAGTGAGCAAACCTACATCCAGAACCTCAATCTGAGCTACAAATCTTCTCAAAACTTACCAACTAGTTAACATCATAAGTAAACCTCCGGATGAAGCACTGATGGTATGGCCCGCTTTTTATTTATATGTTTGGGGTTCCTTGGGCTGATGATATCATTTCCTTGGGCTGATGATGTCAGTTATTGTAGTGATGTCATTTCCTGTTCTCTTTCACAGGGGTGGTAAATGCGATCGAAGTCAGTGTGTGTATTGATAAAGTTGGAATGCCATGCTTCAAGGAACTCTCGCCGTGTTTCTGTTTGGCTTGTCCTCGGATGATGTGTTGTTTCAGCCAAAATGGTGTCCTTCCTCATCCGTATGTAACGATACTAGTGAGAGTGGGTTATGTCTTTTTGTGGCTAGTTGATGTTCATGTATCATAGTGGCTAGTTTTCTGCCTGTTTGTCCAATGTAGTGTTTGTTACAGTTTTTGCAAGGTATTTAGTAAATGACATTAGTTTTGCTTGTTGTCTGCATAGGGTCTTTCAAGTTCATTAGCTGCTGTTTTAGTGTTTTGGTGGGTTTGTGGGCTACCATGATGCCAAGACGTCTGAGTAGTCTAGCAATCATGTAGGGTAGGGTAGAGTTTTTGTCTGTTATATGCGTTTGTTGCTGAGAAATCGGCAGACTGTGTAATATATATATACTTTTTTTCAGGGTGTCAAATTTAATTCACTAAATATTGCAAAGAAAGCAAAGGAGAATCTGATGATATTTACAATCAGATTTCTTTGATATCTTCCATTATTATTCCTCCACAAAAATACAAACCTATTCTTGTTCCCTACATTCCTGCAAACTATCACCGAATCTCTAACTTGCCTGTTATTACCAGGTCGTGAACATATTGCCATTCCATAAATCTGTGCTGCATCTTATTTTGCAACAGAAACTGGAGAGGGTTCAGAAATGATTTCCCATGATGTCACCTGGAATGGAAGGTTTGGGTCATAGGAAGAGGCTAGATAGGCTGGGAGTTTTTTCACTGCAGTGCAGGAGGTTGAGAGGTTTACCTTATAGAAGCTTTTAAAATCATGAGGGGTATAGATAAAGTGAATGACAAGATTTCAAGACTAGGGGCATATGGTCAAGGTGAGAGGAGAAAGACTTAAGAAGGACACGAGAGGCAACGTTTTTACACAGAGAGTAGTTCTTGTGTGGAATGAACTTCCAGAGGAGGTGGTGGATCCAGGTACGGTTTAAAAGACATTTCGATAAATGTCGATAATTTGTCAGGGGTAAGACGTAGAGTAGGGAATGGGCTACTCTACAAAGGGTCGGTGTGCATGTTTCCACACTGTTAGGAGTCTTTTCTATTCTGTTCTATAAGTACATGAGTAATAAATGCTTGGAGGGATGGGCCAAGCGCGATGAGTGGGACTAGTTTAGTTTGGGATTAAGGCCGGCCTGGACTGGTTGGACGAAAGGGTCTGTTTCCATGCTGTATGACTCTACATCTCTCTAAAAAAAAAGTGGTGGAGGCTGATACAATTCCAACATTAAAAAGCATCTGGATGGGTATATGAATAGGAAGGGTCTAGAGGGATATGCGCCAAACATTGGCAAATGGGATCAGGTCAGATTGGAGTTTCTGGTTGGCGTGGATGAGTTTGACTGAAGGATCTGTTTCATGCTGTATGATTCAATGACTCTATTTCCGTTGCCATGGACACTGACATGTCTATACCTGTACATGCAAAGTTAGGTTCCTTGCCTAAGCAGTAATTTCGAGCATTAATATATCTAGTGCCCCTTGCTGTATAATCAGCTTGTTTTCACATGTTGAGAATTTCCTATTTTTTAATTAAATGAAGACTTAAAACTGGAGTGGACTTCCACTCAGTGATATATTTTCTAATGTAATTATGCTCTCACTCTGGTTGCTTGTGTCAAACCTTTAGGTACACATCTTGGTGATACGGTCCTGTTTGCGAATGCTCAAGTTTCTCATTTTTCCCCAGCATGTTTGTACTTATGAATGTAGTTCCAGTGGGCTGGATTGTTAATGAATATTCATAATATGCTAATAAATGCAAATGAGCTTCTTGACCGTGAAGGTCAGGAAAGCCAATATGTTTGAATGGTTCTTAGTACTTTGTATTAAAACCTTTGCCTGCCATTGGGAACCTGAATTTTTACATCCTACCCAGTTCAGTTTCACTGTCCACCATTCTAAAAGCTCCAGGTGGGCCTAGAAGATTATGCCTATCATTTGGAAAGATCAATATTCATTTGACTTCCTCTATCATTAAAAGACTGCATTAACGAGTGAGGGTTGAAACTGTGAAGTTCTCCTGTCAGCTTTGGTCATCTGCAGACATCAGTCCAAATTCAATGTTACAGCCCCATTTACAACTCATATCAATGTTAGCAATGCAGTCTCGAGGTTCTAATCTTGGGACTGTCTGCAGCCAAAACCATTCACCTGACAACAGTACCAGAAACCTGTAATACAAACATTAAGACACAAACAATAGGGGTGAAGATTGTTTGTCCAAAGAGATGAATCTTTAGGATGTTATGGCAAGATATATGGTAGAATCAGGTGATCAGTATGGTGAGATCCATCACAATGTCAAAATCATCTCAGTACTTCTTACACACGTTTCTCAAGTCACATGACAAGATTCTCACAACACAACAGCGGGAGGCCAATTGACGCCCATTATTGCTTGCTGTACAGGTTGTTAACAGCCCAACTCATCACATAAATATTCCAGTTGTGATCTTACCAAACCTGCTTACAAACTAGCTTTCGAGAAAGCAGACTGAGGTCTTGGTGGTTTCAAATCATTGCTTGAGTGAGTGTGTACTTAGGGTAAAAAAGGCATAGACTCAAGCTTAGTGGTTGCACTTTAATATTTAATTGTTTGTCTTCTTTACTTATTACAATTACTTCTTTATTGAAAGAAGAGGAACAAGTGAAGCACAATCTGATCTGGAAGAGAAAGGTCCAATTTCGGGAATATTTGTGTCTTGAGGAATGAGAACTATGCAGTTCAATAGGTGTGTAGAAAGATATTGGCTGAAGAAGATTTCTGAGATATGGTGAGGGTAAGAACATGATAAAGGATATTGAATGCCAACAACAATGGGCTGAAGAGTTAGAATTGCTGGCAAGCATGCTCTCCACAGACAATGTTAAAAATCACACAACACCAGGTGATTCTATCACCTGATGAAGGAGCATCGCTCCAAAAGCTAGTGTGCTTTCAATTAAACCTGTTGGACTATAACCTGGTGTTGTGTGATTTTTAACTTTGTACACCTGACATCTCCAAATCATCTCCACAGACAGTTAGTACCACAGACAAGATACTAACTCAGGAAAGCAGTTCTGATGGAGGGTCGACATCTGAACATTGAATGTATCTCCCTTCCTCTATTAAATGTCCTGTCCTGTCAGCATTCTTTATTATAACTATGTACCTCATTGAAGTGAGACCCCTTTTTAAATAATAAATGAATCAGATGGATCTGTTCATTTTAATTGTTGAAATAGCATTCTCTTTATTTCTCTACATTTGTGCCCAATCTATTTTAGTACCTAAAATTTGTACAGAAGGACTTCGTACCTAAGATAGTGGCATGTGTGGCAACATTGAACACATTTCACTGTACTTTGTACTTGAGTATACATGACACTAAACCGAGTCCTAATTCTATCCTGCCTGAAACGTCGATTTTCCTGCTCCTCAGATGCTCCTGTCCTGTGATGCTTTTCCAGCACCACTCTAATCTTGACTTCAGCCCCTTGAGATTGTTCCACCTTTTAATACGATCATGACTGATCTCAGCTTGGCCTCAGCTCCACTTTCCTGCCTGCTCCTAATAATCCTTTAACCTATTACTAATTAAAAATCTTTTAAAAATTTATTCAATGCCCCAGTGTCCACCATAATCTGGCATTGTGAATTCCAGAGATATACAACTCTTTGAGAGAAGCAATTTCTCCCGACCTCTATTATAAATCTGACACCCCATGTCTAAAACTACGATCTCTCATTCCAGCTTGCCCTCCAAATGATAACATCCATTCTATGTCTACTTTGTTAATCCTCATCCCCTTTACCATCTTGCCGATGTCGTAGAGAATTACCACGGGAAACGCAGAGAGTTCTTCAAGTAGATGATCTTTTATTTTCAAACAAAAGCCGTGACAACCAGGAAGCGAATTCTTGATTGCCCCGTACCTCAGGGTCCATTTTTTAATATACATTTTCGTTATCATGTTTTCTTTGAGTTTATCAGCATGTCCAACAGTGTTAGTCAGGGCTATCTTTCTGCCATTATGCAACAAGCCAATGATGTTAGTTCAAGTTATCTCTCTACTTCTTCCACTATGGTTTTTCCTACTTCAAACTTAATTCATAACATAGTGATTATTTACTATTACATCTCCCACAATGGTCTCCCTATTTCAAGCTTAATCTTACTCTATTATGTAACGATTAGATGTTTACTATTACATCTGCCACAATGGTCTTTAGCCCTAGGTTGACCCATTACCTCATGCTAACATTTACTTATATGTCACGTGCTTTGATTAACCTGATTATGCTGCCATTGGCACCTAACCTAATTATACTACCATTGTTCTATACCCGATATACCGCCATTGTTCTATACCCGATTGATGTAGTGTTCTGATTGATGTAGCATTCCACAGACCCTTGTAACATTCCACCAGTCCTCGTGTTTACCTCTTCACATGTCCTTATGCTCTTCATTTTCCATACGTACTTCAAATAAGTCTCTTCTCATTCTTCTATACTGCTCAGTCTCCCCTCATTCAGTTGATATGGTGGCTCAGTGGTTAGCACTACTGCCTCACAGCACCAGGGATATGGGTTCAATTCCATGGCTAATTATTTGTCAATTGGTTACAAAAATTGGCTTGATTGAAGCAGACGGAGGGAAATAGTAGAGGGCTGATTATCATACTGAAAATCAGCTGCCAATGGTGTTCCGCAGAGATCAGTGTTGTGTCCACTGTTGTTTATCATTAAATAAATGATTTGGATGAGAATTCAGGAGGCATAGTTAGTAAGTTTGTGGATGACATCAAAATTGGTGGTATAATCGACTATGAAGAAGGTTATCTAAGATTTCAAAGAGATTTGATTAATTGGGCCAATGAGTTGAAGAGTGGTAAATGGAGTTTAATTTCAACAAATTTGAGATGTTGCATTTTGGTAAAGCAGACTAGGCAGGACTGATACAGTTAATGGTAGAGCCATGGGTAGTGTTGTTGAACAGGGACCTAAGGGTTCAGGTACACAGTTCTTTAAAAGTTGCATCACAGATAGACAGCATGGCTCAGAAGGTGTTTAACATGCTTGCCTCCATTGCTCAAGCCATTGAGTGGAGGAGTTGGGACTTCATGTTGAGGTTATACGGGACATTCATGAGACCACTTTTGGAATACTGTGCACAGTTCTGGTTCCCCTGCTACAGAAAGGATATTATTGAATTACAGTGGGTTCAGAAAAGATTTTCCTGGATGTTGCTGTGATTGGATGGATTGAGTTATAAGGAATAGCTGTATAGGCTGGGACTTTTTCACTGGAGATAGGAAGTTAAGGGGTGACCTTACAGAGGTTTATAAAATCATGAGGGGCATAGGTAAGGTGAATAGCAAAGATCTTTTTCCTGGAGTGGTTGTGTTCAAAACTAGGGGTCATATTTTTAAGGTGAGAGGAGAAAGTTTTAAAATGGATTTGAAGGACAAAATGTTCACATAGTGGATAGTTCATAAATGGAATGAACTGCCAGATGAAGTGGTAGATGCAGGTACAGGTACAACATTTAAAAGATATTTGGACAGGTACGCGAACAGAAGAGGCTTACAGGGATATGGGTCAAACACAGGCAAGTGGGATTAGTTTGGTTTGGGAAACTTGGTCAGAGTGGACAAGTTGAATCAAAGGGTCTGTTTCCATGCTGTACGACTCTTATCTCCACCACCTTCTGAGGCAGAGCTTCACAGGTTCACAACCGACTGAGCGAAAAATATTATTATTATTTCTATCCTGAAAAGGTGGTCACCAATTTTAAAACAACCCTCTCTACTTCTGTCTGACACAGAAGAGAAAACATCCTATCCACACCCATTTCCCCATCAAGATTAGATTAGATTCCGTATAGTATGGAAACAGGCCCTTCGGCCCAACACGTCCACACCGACCATCCGAAGAGTAAACCACCTAGACCTATTCTCCGAGCCTATATTTAGCCCTGACTAATGCACCTAACACTCTAAGCAATTTAGCATGGCCAATTCACCGGACCTGCACATCTTTGGATTGTGGAAGGAAACCCACGCAGACACAGGAAGAATGTGCTAACTCCACGCAGACAGTCGCCCAAGGCAGGAATTGAACCCAGGTTCCTGGTGCTGTGAGGCAACAGTGCTAGCCACTGACCCACTGTGCCACCCACAAAGATCAAGGGTAGAGTTTCTATAATTAACGGTCAGGCCTTGGGTAGTGTTGTAGAACAGGGGGACCTAATGAAGTTTGTATATAGACAAACTAGTTAAAACAGCATTTGGCACATTTTCATTCATTGCTCAGCCCTTTGAGTGTAGGAATTGAAAAGTCATGTTAAAGTGATCCAAGACATTGGTGATGCCTCTTCTGCAATCCTGTGCCCAGTTCTGGTAACTCTGTTTTAGGAAGGATATTATTAAGCTGGTGAGAGTTCAGAACAGATTTACCGGAATGTTGCCGAGTATGGAAGCTTTGAATTATAGAGGAAGGCCGCATAAGTTAGGACATTTTTTCACTGGAGTCTAGGAGGTTGAGAGGTGACCTGATTGAAGTTTAGAAAATAATGCGAGGTATAGATGGAGTTAATGGTAGGTGCCTTTCCCCTCGGATGAGGGATTTCGAGACTTGAGGCACATTTTTAAGGTGAGAGGAGAGAGATTTTAAAAAGATATGAGGGCCAAATTATTTACACAGAGGGTGGTTCGCTTGTGGAATGAACTTCCTGAGGCAGTGGTGGATGTAAGTACAATTACAAAGTTTAAAAGACATTTGGATAAATACATGAATAGGAAAGGTTTGGAAGGATGGGGCCAGAAGCTGGCAGGTGGGACTAATTTAGTTTGGGATTATGTTTGGCATGGATTAGTTGGACAAAAAGGACTGTTTCCATGCTGTATGATTCCAAATCTAAGTCTAGAAAACCACCATTCAAGATCGTATCCATTTCAATCAAGTCACCCTTCAATCTTCTAAACTGTAGTGAAACCAAGTCCAACCTGTGTGTCCGTTCCTGGTAAAACAGCTCATTCATTCCAGTTCCAAATCGAAGAGTGTGGCACTGGAAAGGCACAGCAGGTCAGGCAGCATCCGAGGATCAGGAGACTCGATGTTTCACACATAGGACTTTCATCAGCAATTCATTCCATTTATCATCCTGGCAAACTGTCTCTGAACCACCCCCACCACATTTCCATCCTCCCTTAAATAAAGTAACGGAACTACACATAGTATTTGTCTCACCAATACCCTGTAAAATTGGAGTATAGCAGCTTTACTCTTGTAATTAAAAAGAGATGTGGAGTAACCCAGCAGGTCTGATAGCATTGTGGAAAGAGAAACAGAGTTAATGTTTCAGTCTAATGACTCTTCTTTGGGATTTACTTTTATGTTCAATACTTCTTGAAATGAAGGGAGCATTCCATTATCCTTCTGGTGTGCTGGGTTATATAAAATTGACTTGTTACACTAATCCACACAGAAAGATCATGGACATCTTTAAAAATCACCTTAATATTATCCACTCTTTAACCAAATAATATGACTTCTAATATACAGCTGCATGTCAAAATTTGTTTGGCTACTTTCCTGTGAATGTTTTATAACATTGTTGGATACACTATATTGGTAAGTGATGTGCTGGGAGTTCATAACCTTGTTAACTGGCTGAAGGGGAGATCATTATCTGAGGGGTTACAATAGCCACTGGTTGGGGCAGATTGATAAGGAGACTGCAGGAGAAGACATCTCTATGTTTGCTGTTAGGTCAGACAACAAACACATGGCAAAAAGCTTCAGTGTCTGTAACA
This sequence comes from Chiloscyllium plagiosum, assembly GCF_037043375.1. NCBI lineage: Eukaryota > Metazoa > Chordata > Chondrichthyes > Orectolobiformes > Hemiscylliidae > Chiloscyllium > Chiloscyllium plagiosum. The sequence continues at coordinate 103,443,657 of NW_028270145.1, read as the reverse complement.
TCACGCAGCGGATTATAAAGTTACATTCTCAGGACACTGGATGACACAGTGTGTTAGAATGCTGCACTTCCAGCTCGGTGTGGTGGGTTTTGAACACAGATATACCTGATGGATGGGAATCTTGTGGCACTGCAGGCTGAGGTGAAGGCAGACTGAGGCAAATTAATCCCAGGTCCAGGACAAATTGACAATTCCATTAATAAAACTTAGATGTGAAAATCATGCTAAAAGAACACTCTTCAGATTTGTTGGCGTGATGATAATTCTTAATGTATTATTGTTTGAGAGCTTAGATTCAAAGTGGACGGACTATGTATAGCTTTAGATGATTTGTATTGCTCTATTGAGCATTAAGAGGGAAAATAGTGGTTTTTGTTGTTATGCTTGATTTATTCTCTGGAGATATATTTTGCTTCTGAGCATTTTAATGTTCTTAAAATGCTTGAGGTGAGTAGCTCAGTGCATTAGCGTGGAAAAAGGTAGAGGTTAGAAAACACAATTTCTGCTACCTAGAGACAGGAGTTGTGTCATACAAAGTCAGAACAATTTGGAAGAAATCAGGCAGCTTGCAACTTCATCCAGAGAGAAGAGGTTCTGAAAAATGGAAGTAATTTGAAATAACAGTTGCCAAGCAGTCTGAGTTGAAAAGAAATGCTGAGTGGTTTAGTAATCATTAAGTATAAAGCTTCAGAAGAAGAAAGCTGTTGAAGGGGTCAGAGTGAAAGTCATCCTACAAGGATGTTGGAGACACGTGTTTAAGGAACACCTGCCAATTAGTAAGTGAGAGTCGAGAGTGTGTTGCTGGAAAAGCACAGCAGGTCAGGCAGTATCCGAGGATGTTGCCTGACCCCGCTGTGCTTTTCTAGCAACATACCCTCGACTTTGATCTCCAGCATCTGCAGACCTCACTTTCTCCTAATTAGTAAGTGAGCTGAGTTAGCAGGTCATTTGAGAATCTTGGGAAAGTAAATTAAATAAAGAATGTAACATCATGTGAACGCATTTTTAAAAAAAATTCTTTCACAGAGTTTAGGTATTGCTGGTAAGGTGAGCCAAAAGAACAGGCTGCTAAATGAAACCACTATGTCAACTAAAACAGCTCACCATCACCTTCCCAAACACAACTAGGGGTAGGTGATAAATACTGGCACAGCCAGGGTTGCCCATGCATCATGAATCAATAATAAAAAAAGAAGCTTTTTGATAGAGACAGGAGTGATCCTTGAGATTTGAGTGCCTGTTGGGATAGTACTGGGGAAAGTAAGTTGAATTTTTCTTTCTGATGTTTGTAATAAGTAAATTTATAATAATAATAACTATTTTCAAATTGTTCTTGTATAGCATAACATAGTTTGAGTTGTATCTTATGTGTGTCATAGTATTTATGTTCTTTTGTTAAAGGTACATTGGCATCTTGTAAATAGTTTCAGTGACTGAACTCCACACTAACCTCAAAAAAAAAGAACAATTATGATCTATCAAACCAATTTTCATTCTGGAATATGATTAGAGTCATAGAGATGGATAGCATGGAAACAGACCCTTCAGTCCAACCCGTCCATGCCGACCAGCTATCCCAATACAATCTAGACCCACCTGCCAGCACCCGGCCCATATCCCTCCAAACCCTTCCTATTCATATACCCATCCAAATGCCTTTTAAACGTTGCAATTGTACCAGCCTCCACCACTTCCTCTGGCAGCTCATTCCATACACGTATCACCCTTTGTGCGAGAAAGTTGCCCCTTAGGTCTCTTTTATATCTTTCCCCTCTCACCCTAAACCTATGCCCTCTAGTTCTATGCCCAGGGAAAAGACTTTGCCTATTTATCCTATCCATGCCCCTCATAATTTTGTAAACCTTTATAAGGTCACCCTCAGCCACCGACGTTCCAGGGAAAACAGCCCCAGCCTGTTCAGCCTCTCCCTATAGCTCAAATCCTCCAATCCTGGCAACATCCTTGTAAATCTTTTCTGAACCCTTTCAAGATTCACAACATCTTTCCGGTAGGAAGGAGACCAGTGAAGGTGTACAATTATTTCTTAGCTTTCCTTCATTCTAGACCTGAGGTGAATTGCTTGAAATGCTAGCACTTAGACCACAAGATATAGCAACACAAGTAGACTATTCAGCCCATCAAGTTTGCTCTGCCATTCAATGAGATCACGGGTGTTTTGAAAATCTTCAACTTTACTTTCCTGTCTTTTTCCAGTAAACCTTGATCCTATTGCTGATTAAAAATCTATGTAAGCCTTGAATATAATTAATGACCCAGCTTTGACATCTCTCTGTCGGAAAGATTCTATCAATTTATTGCTCATAGTTGTTTGAGAGTTGGTGGGCTGCTTTGATGACTTACTACAGTCTGCTGAGTGAGAGAGGGAAAACCAGTGTGTTCAACATTCTAGAGCAGGCTGCAGCCACAGATACTGGTAAATGGCTTGGATCTGTTGGGGTGGGGGACTGTCTGTCAGGGTGGGGGAAGTTGGAAGATCTATTCCCTCAACCTCTGCAGGTGGGGCGTTTATGGATCTGGGATTCTGATGGACAGTGGCTGTTAGTAAGAAAGAAGTACAATTATTCACAAAGGTGAGGGAACTAAATGCAATGTTTCCAAGTTCACATACAACACAAAGCTGGGTGGGAGGGTGTGATGTGGGGAGGATGCAGAGATGCTTCAGTGTGATTTGTGCAAGTAACTGAGTGAGTGAAAGCTTGGCAGATGAAGTATAATGTGGATTTTAAAAACTCATTCATGGATGGTGGATAGCTAGGCCAGTATTTATTGCCGATCCCTAATTGCCCAGAGGGCAGTTAAAAGTCAGTTGGGGTATGGAGTCATTTGTAGGCCAAACAATGCAAGGATGACAGATTTCCTTCCCTAGAGGACATTAGTGAACCTGATGAGCATTTGCACCAATCAACAAAGGTTATATGGTTGTCTACAGTCAAGCATTTTATTCCAGATTTTATTAAATTCAAAGGTCATCATCCACTATGGTGGAATTTGAAACCATATTCCCAAACAATTGACCTGTGTTCAGATTCATAGTCCGGTATGCCCCATCCAGTACTGTTATGCCACTGCCATCCAAATATGGAGTTATCCACTTTGGTAATAAAAACAGGAAGGCAGGTTATCTGAATGCCGATAGATTGGGAAAGGGGCAAATGTATCACAACCTGGGTGTCCTTATGCATCAGTCCCTAAAAGGAAATATGCCATTGCAGTGGGTAGTGAAGAAGGCAAATGGTATTTGGCCTTTGTAAGATCCGGAATATCTGAGGAAGGATGTACTGGCTAAGGAAGCAGTTCTGCAATGATTTACCAGGCTGATTTCTGGATGGTCGGACTGATGTATGAACAGAGATTGGATTGGTTCGAACTATATTCACTGGAGTTTAGAAGAATGAGATGGCGAGGGAGGGGAAGATAGTGTGACCTCATAGGAACCCGTAACATTCTAACAGGATAGACAGGGTAAATTCAGGAAAAATGTTCCTGATGACCAGGGAGTGCAGACCAAGTGTTCCAGTCGTAGGATATTGGGTAAGCCATTAAGGAAACATCAGCAATATTTATTTGATATTTAATGACATAAGGGTAATTGTGCAAGGCAATGATTCTGAAAGAGTAAATATTCATGTTACAATGTCTCCACCCAAGGGTATGTGTGCATCAGCTGAATGGCTGGAGCCAAAGAATTTTACACTAGCTTTCAGAGAGAGCAGATGTATCTATACCAACCCCTTAAAGTCCTCAAGTCTTCTGCCTTGGGACCCTTCAACCACACGGCATCAATGTTGACCTCACCAGATTCCATATGTCTCAGAGCCAACCCTCCTTCTCACCACCTTCTTGAACTGTCCCACCTGTCCATCTTTCTTCCCACCTATCCATTGTACCCTCCCCTCCGACCTATCACCTCCACCCCCCCCACCCACATCAACTTACAGTCTTCCCAGCTATCTTCCCCATACCCACACCCTTTTACCATATCTCTCAGCCACCTTCCCACCCCACATTCCTGATGACGGGCTTATGTCCGAAATGTTGACTCTCCTGTTCCTCGGATGCTGCCTGACCTGCTGTGTTTTTCCAGCACCACACTCTCGACTCTGATCTCCAGATCTGTCGTCCTCACTTTCTCCTCCTCATAATGACACTTGATTAAATGTCGTAGTACTCACCGCAAGCTTGTAATGAGGGGACAAGTTAACTTAACTGACTAGATTTCAATGCAGGAAAAACACTGATAGCACAGATTTACCCCACACTCGCTGAGATTACCATGCTGGGCTTTCCCTCTCAACCCCTCCCCTTGCCTATGGTTTGGTGACCCTCAGGTTTAACCACCACCAATTGTCTCTAATGAGACAGCAGCCCCATGGTTTGGTAAGACCATGGCAACTTTACCTCTTACTTGCAATAAACCTTCATGTTATCTAACAGCAGTGCCTCTTTTGTCGATAGTTTATGTTAGTATATCTTCTGCCACAAAATAGGTCTGAAACAACAAAGATGAATTGGTGATAGCAATATTAGAGATGAAACTGGGATCATTGCAATTTAAGATTTTAAAACTTTTTCAAATGTCACCTGGGTCCTCATTTATTTTTGTGGGTTACAATTCGCCTCTAAACTTCCAAGAGTCTTTGAGATTAAATTAATTAATTATGTAAAGCCAAATCATTGTGTTTGGCAAAAATCCTTAGGTTAGCAATCCTGTGCTGTTGAAGTGTGCCCAGTGAGAACAAGCAGTTCCATTCACACAGCCCATTTTCAAAATCCCAGAATGTCCCAAAATAGTTTGCAACCATTTAAGTACTTTTGGCATCTGTTGACAAATGGGAAACATATCAGTTATTTGGTGCACAGCAAGCTCCCGCTGACAACAATCAGAGAAATCCTGTTACAGTGATGTGCCATAGGATTGCTGACTTCCACCCGAGAGATCAGGCTTAACATCTCATCCAAAGGATGGCTGAACAACATTGTGATGATGCTGACAGTAAAAGGTTTTAAGTGAAGTCGTAAGAGAGAGGCATAAAACTGAATACTGAAGGGGACTTAAATAAACAACTAGTTTTTTTTAAAGTTGCAACAATGGAAGCAACCCGCTTGGGTGTGACCATCTCTCACTGATCCACAATCTGGGTTTTGGTTTACTCAGTAGCATCAGAAGCCATTGGGGTCTGAAAAGAGTTGGAGGCTTCAGTAAATGATTCCTTGCTGCTATTCTCTCTGAGGAGAAAGTGAGGTCTGCAGATGCTGGAGATCAGAGCTGGAAATGTGTTGCTGGAAAAGCGCAGCAGGTCAGGCAGCATCCAGGGAACAGTAGAATCGACGTTTCGGGCATAAGCCCTTCTTTCCTGAAGAAGGGCTTATGCCCGAAACGTCGATTCTCCTGTTCCCTGGATGCTGCCTGACCTGCTGCGCTTTTCCAGCAACACATTTCCAGCGCTATTCTCTCTGAACCTTCTCTTGATGGTTTTTCCTCCTAGATTGGAGAACCGCATGTAAGAATCTGTGGCTGAGTTTGCCTTTTTGCGAAGGGGTGTGTTTATGGGATGTTATTATTTTGGAACACTTAATTAGTAATACTATCTATTATTCAGTGAAGGTTTCCAACAGTTAAGTTATAAATTCCTCTTTCTTTTGTTTGTATTTTAAATATAATGTTTAAACAAATTGTGTTTTGCTTAACATCAAGTAGTTTGACCAGTCTCATTGCAGCTGGAACATGACAATTCACATCTACCTTTAAAATAAGAAAAAGTTAAGGTTGTGGCTACTTCATTAAAATATTTTGAGGTGTTCTGGTCTGTTCCATTAGAAGCACACCCTAGGTTCCACAGTGAAGTATCAGCCTAGTCTTTGTGCTCAAGTCTGGAGCAGCAGCTGAACAGACGTCCACTCTCCCAGGGCTGCAGGGCACTATCCACTGATGCACAGCTGCCACCCTTTTATATAGCTATCACACTTGGGTAAACATTGAATGAGAACACTGCTCTGCAGTGATACCGCTGCTTTCAATTATTTTACATTTCACAATCAACTCTGCAACACAGTACTAATCACAGGTGGTGCCACAGAGCGAGTGAGCTCTGAAGAACTGGGATCAGTGAATTCAGTGTTATAAAGCAACTTCAGGCATTCGCAAGCATTCTAATTAGTCAGGAAAATCCTGAGCCAAGTTCAGAATTGTTTCAAATAATCCCACATTCACGAAGACTGAACACATTTGTGCATTCCTCCAGTCTTCAGCTAGAAGCAACAGATTTGCAACAGATTCAGCAATTCTAAACCAGAATGCTTCTATTTGCACAATCCCGTGAGGGTCACCTTTCATGCTTACTGAATGAGATTAACTAACTCCATCGCAAAATTACCTGCTAATGAGCATTCACTTCTCTCCCCATCACTTTCACTGCAATATTCAGGAGACAGAATCCTACAACAGAACATTTTTTCATCTGTCCGATTCCAGTTCTGAAGTTACCACCTCCAGGAACGTTAACCTCTTATTTTTCTCCTTGCCACTGCAAATTTTCAGTACAATGTTTCTTGTTTTTAATTCAATTTCCAGTTTGGTTTTTCTGTCCATACTGAGTATATATTGTGTGGAGTGTCTGCTGGATTAATGTTTAAACACGCATCTCTGAGACTGAAATTCACAAGCTCAACTCCAAAAAGACTTCTTATGCACTACAATCTAAACAGACGCTCCAGTGCAGTATTAAAAGAGTGCTGCACTGTCAGTGGCATCATCTTTCAATTAAGTGTTGAAGTGAGACGCTATCTACTCTCAAAAGTGGATGAAAAAGATCCCCTGTCATTACTTCAAAGAAGGAGATTTCTTTGGTTTCTTTGTCAATCTTAAGTTTCTCAAACAAAATAATTTACCTGGTCATTTCCATACTGCTTTTTGTCAAGAGTTATAAATTAGTTGCTGTGTCTCTTACATAATGCCACTGAGAACATTTCAAAAGTAATTAATTGGCTGTAAAAGTAAGTTGTGACTTCTGATAGGTGTCATATTTTGCACACTTGTATCTTTAGAACTTTCAGGCAAGATTAATATTTTAAATGGCTGATGTACATTTTAATGAAACTTTGAGTCAACAACACCTCTGTCCACAGACCTGCTATAACAGCACAGAGACATTTACAGGACAGTAAGGAGCCTTTAAATGTCAGTCAGTGTCATGGAGGTTTGAAATGAATTGCACTTATTTATATCATGATCTGTAGTAACTCTGACCATAATAGTATTCCAGTCAGAGTCTACCTTTCCATTACGACTGTACAGTGACAGCTCTTATCTCAAGGCAAAGAAGTATAAAGTAAACTCCATCTGACCCACTACTGTGAACTCAAACAGCTCTCATCAAAAAATAAATTCCTTTGCAATCATCGTGGGCTGTCACCTAAGATGACAACATGCATACAGGCCATTTGGCACAATCAGTCCTTGTCAGTGCTCCTCCTGCACGTGAACTGAAATCCACATACCTGACCAGCTTACATATATCCCTTGAGTTGTGTTCAGCAAGGTCACACATTATTACACCCTTGCTAAGAAGAAAGGGAACATCCAGGGAGTTAATTTTCACAAAGGTCAGCTCTGCAGATGAAATTCTGAATCACTGTAAAATAAACCTTCCATTTGCACAGTACAGGTTTAAGGTGATTGCCTGAGAGAAACCAGGGGGAGATTAGGAGAATATGTTTTTTTTTCCCCTGGGAATTGTACTGATTTGGAAGATGCTACCTGAAAGGTGGATGGGTGAAGATTTCAATCAGAACTTTCAGTGGGAAATTGAATAAATACAGAGTGGAACAAAGTGGATAGCTTTTTGAAAGAACTAGCACAGGCAGGATGATCACTTTTTGCGCTGTAGATTAGAACATATCAGCATCAATAGGACAGCCAATAACATTGATTGGTTTACAAAAGTGCTTCTGCTGAAGGAATGTGACGAGTAAGGAGCCAACCCAAAAAAAAGTAGGTAATAAACTCACGACTATTACTTGAGATGCAGGCAAACACAAGATACATTAAATAAAGCTAAAGTGATAAATTCATGGCTCAACGATTGGTGTGAATGGAATGGATTTCAGTTCATGGGGCACTGGCACCAGTGTTTGGGGAGAAGGGATCTGTTTCAATGAGATGGTCTTCATTTCAACTGCCAGCTTCAGTGTCCTGGTGAATCAGAAAATAACTTGGACTACGAGTGTTCTAAACTAATTGGAGGGGGGAGGGTTTGGGAGAGGGGAGATGTAGGCTTACCAAGCACAAGGATGTGGAAACATTGCATTGGATAATGATACCTAGATATCATACCTAATGATACCTGTAAGAAGAAGGATCAGATTGTACAATCATTGAAAAACCGTAGTGCATTGGAACAAAGGGGAAAAGTATTGTATAAGAAAAGACATGTGGTGTTTAGTACTAAGTAAGTGAGTTAATGGTATAATAATTGTTATGTATGTGGTCTTATAGCCATTACAGAGACATTGTTACAAAGAGATCAAAGCTTGGAATTAGGTATTCATGGATATATAATTCCAAAAGGGCAGGTAAGAAGGGGAGACTAGTGGGATACATTAATGTAAGTAGCACAGCAAGAAATGATCTTAATGGAACATGTAGAATTTATATGGGTGGAACTAAGAAATAATAAGGGGAAGAAGACACTGATGAGAGATGTCTATAGACCCAATAACAGTCACTATGCTGAGAATATATTAGCAAATGTGGGCATATTTAAAATGACAGTAAATTAGTCATGTGAGACTTTGATCTTCATGTATGTTAGGAAAATAACATTAGTAGAGGTAGCCATGAGGAAGAATGCATAGAACGTAGTTGGGACAGTTGCCCAGAATAATAGTTTGTGGATCCAACCAGGGATCAGGCTAGTTTGGTTCCGGTAATGTGTAATGAGGCAGGTTGAATTAATGATCTCAGATAGTATTCTCCAGGGAACCATGATCATAACATGGTAGAACTTAGCTTCAGTTGAGAAATTTGAGTCAGAAAGAAAGAAGAACAATTAAAAAAGAAGGTTACTGAGTTGGCTGGAATGAATCAGAAAGGAGTTTAATGGAAAAGATGGTGGAAGAACAATGACTAAAGATTTAAGAAAATAATACACAACTCACAATAAAATTACATGCCAGAGAGGAAGGGGATAAACACCCCTGGCTAATGAACGAATCTGAGGAGAGTATCAAATTGAAATAAAAAATGCGTAGAATATGGTAAAGATAAGCCAGAAGAAGGAAAGGTTTAAAAATATACCACAAAAAAGGACCAACCAAAAGGAAAAATAAATTTTGAAGGTAATCTTGCAAATGATGTCATTATATTTTGAGGATGGCAACCTCTAACTCATGGAAAACAAAAATGGACAAGTGAAGAGGATGATGCAAATAGTCTACAGAGGGATCTAGACAGATTAAGTGAGTGAGCAAAAACTTGGCAGATTGAAGAAAATGTGGAAAAATGTGAGATTATGACAGGAAGAATAGAAAAACTGAATATCACTTCAACAGAGAAAGCCCGCAAAAAGCTGCAACACAGAGGAACTCGGGAGTTCTTGTGCATGAATGTCAAAATACATCCGATGTCTGCAGTAATAGGCAAGGCAAATGGATTGTAGGCCTTTATTCCAAAGCAATTGAGAAAATAAAGTGGGAAGTCTTGCCAAAAGTATACAAGGTAATAGTTATACCACATCTAGAAATACTGTGAACAAACTTAGTTCCCTCACTTCAGGCAAGATATACAAGAGGCACTCCTGTGAAGGTTCACTGGACTTTGAGTATGGAGACATTGTCTCATGAAGAGAGGTTGAGTAGGTTGGGCCTATACTCATTCTGGCACCTTGTGCTCTACACAATTGGAGCAGGCAAAGAGGTAATGTGATAGATGCTAAGGAACGAAGGAAATAGAGTGGTTGCCTGAGGAGAAGGATGAAGACACGGGGGGGAGCAAAGTTCTCCTTGTGAATGACAGAGCTCAGTTTCATTTGGCGCAACAAGGCAAGTGGCAAACTGAAGTCACCAGGTACCCAATATCATTGATAAAGTCAGAGAGTGATACAGCATGGTAACAACCTCACGAATGTGTGTCGTTTGAACATTCTCCCTGTGTCTGTATGGGTTTTCTCTGTGTGCTCTGATTTTCTCCCACAGTCCAAACATGTGCAGGTTAGGTGGATTTGCCAGGCTAAGCTGCCCCTAGTGTCCAGGGATATGCAGACTAGTCGAGTTAGCCAAGGGAAATGCAGAGTTACAAGGATGGGGTGGGTCTGGGTGGGATGCTATTCTGGGGATCGGTGTGGACTCGATGGACTGACTGGCTTGCTTCTACACTGTAGGGGTTCTATGATACTCCGTAAAGCAGAATTCACAGTAAATGAATTTACTCAGTTAGAAGAAATATCTGTTTAACTGATGCCAAACAGCATCTGGTCAATGTTCTCAACAAGTCAAAACTGTTTATAAACTACAGCAAATAAAACTCATAGTAGCAACCAAGATTCAAAGCCTGTTCCAGAGATATGTAATAATATCTCTGAACTGATTGCATATTTTCCAATCAGGAATAACAACAATTTTGCTTTTCTTTTCTCATGGCGTAGGGATAGAGTGTGACCCATTGTACTCCCGCCTCTGAGCTGGAATACCAGTCCAGGGTATGGTGACCATAAGACCATATGACATAGGAGTGGAAGTAAGGCCATTCGGCCCATTAAGTCCACTCTGCCATTTAATCATGGCTGATGGGCATTTCAACTCCACTTATCCACATTCTCCCCATAGCCCTTAATTCCTTGCGAGATCAAGAATTTGTCAATCTCTACCTTGAAGACATTTAACGCCCCGGCCTGCACTGCGCTCTGTGGCAATGAATTCCACAGGCCTACCACTCTCTGGCTGAAGAAATGTCTCCTAATTTCCGTTCTAAATTGACCCCCTCTAATTCTAAGTCTGTGCCCATGGGTCCTAGTCTAATGGAAACAACTTCCCAGTGTCTACCCTTTCTAAACCATGCATTTTCTTGTAAGTTTCTATTAGATCTCCCTGCAACCTTCTAAACTCTAATGAATACTTTTCCAGCATCCTCAGCCATATATCATATGTTTGACCTACCATTCTCCATCCCCACCACCATTCACTTATTGTACTCTTTGCTACCTTCTCCCATTCCCCACCCCACCACCCCCATTTATCTCTCAGCCCTGGAGGCTTCCTTCCTCTATTCCCGATGAAGGGTTTTTGCTTGAAACGTCGATTTTCCTTCTCCTTGGATGCTGCCTTACCTGCTGTGTTTTTTTAGTACCATTCTGATCTACGTTCCAGGGATCATCCATGTGAATCTCCACTGGAATGCCCCAATGCCAGTCTGTCCTTCTTGAGATGTGGGGCCCAAAATTGGACACAATATTCTAAATGGGGCCTAACCAGAGCTTTATAATGTCTCAGAAGCACATCACTGCTTTTATATTCCAACTTTTTTGAGATAAATGACAACATTGCATTCGCTTTTTTAATCATGGACTCAACCTGCAAGTCAACATTTAGAGAATCCTGGACTAGCATTCCCAGATCCCTTTGTACTTTGGCTTTATGAATTTTCTCACCTTTTATAAAATAGTCCCTGCCTGTATTCTTTTTGCCAAAGTGCAAGACCTAGCATTTCTTCACATTGAATTTGATCAGCCATTTCCAGCTCCACTCTCCTAATCTGTCTAAATCTTTCTGCAGCCTCCCCAACTCCTCAGTACTACCTGCCTGTCCACATAACTTCATATCATCAGCAAACATCAATAGAATGCCCCCAGTCCCTGCATCCAGATCATTTATATATAAAGTGAACTACTGCAGCCCCAACACTGAACCCTGTGGGACCCCACTTGTCACCAGCTGCTATTCCGAAAAAGAACCTTTTATTCCAACTCTCTGCCTTCTGTCAGACAGCCAATCCTCAATCCATGCCAGTAGCTCACCTCTACACCATGGGCCCTCACCTTACTCAGCAGCCTCCCATAAGGCACCTTATCAAAGGCCTTTTGGAAACCTAGATAGGTAACATCCACTCAACCTGAGCTACAAACCTTCACAAACCTTGCAACTGGGTTTCCCTGGTCTAATCTACCAGGGAATCAAAAGATTCTAACAGGTTTGTCAGGCACAACCTCCCCTTACTAAATCCATGCTGACTTGTTCTAATCCGACCCTGCACTTCCAAGAATTTAGAAATCTCATCCTTAAAGATGGATTCTAGAATTTTACCTACAACCGCGATTAGGCGAATCAGCCTATAATTTTCTATTTTTTTGTCTTGATACTTTCTTGAACAAGGGAGTTACAACAGCAATTTTCCAATCATCTGAGACTTTCCCTGACTCCAGTGACCTTTGAAAGATCTCAACCAACGCCTCTGCTGTTTCCTCAGCCACCTCCTTCAGAACTCTAGGATGAAACCCATTGTGGCCAGGAGATTTATCAATTTTTAGACCTTTTAGCTTTTCAAGTACTTTCTCCTTTGTAATGGCTACCATAGTCAACTCTGTCCCCTGACCTTGCCTTTCTGACATGCCCTAACTATTTCCTGGTACATCTTGCACCCCTCTTCCTGACCACTGTTAGAAGGTCTGTACATAACTTCCATTATGTTCCTCAACTCCACTCACACAGACTCAACATCATCTGACCCTACGCCATCCAGTGTCAGAGGTTTAATTTCATTCTTAACCAACAAAACAACCCCTCCCCCCTCTGCCCACCTTCCTGTCTTTTCGATACATTGTAAATCCTTGGATGTTTAACTGCTAGTTCTGAACCCCATGCAACCACATCGCTGTGATGCCCACCACATGATAATCATGCAAGAGCCCAATCATTTAGATATGCCCACATTGTCACTATTGAGGTAGCAGAGTAGATACTGCTCTCGTGAAGGAATTTGTGATGTCTTCTCCAACACACAATAGTATGACTTACCAGTCTTTTCTAAAATTCTTTCATGGGACGTGGGTTAAACTGACATAGCCAGCATCCACTATCAATTCCTACCTGCCTTGAGAAGGCGAAGATGAGCTGCTTTGTTGAACCACCCTGTTGTAAGTACATCAAATGTGCTAATCGGGACAAGTTTCCAGACTTTTGCCACAGTAACCATTATGGAGCAGTCACATACTTCCAAGACAGGGTGATGTGTGACTTGAACAGGATGATGGAAGAGAGAGAGTATTCCTCCATACCCCAGTATTGTGCTTTGTAGATGGTGGACAGGCTTTCATAAGGCAGAAGTTGAGTTAACTGCTGTCAATTTGTATCATCTGTCCAGCTTTTGTGACCACAGTACCTCTATGGTTAGTCCGTTTCGGTTTCTCATCATTGAGAACTCCTATGAAGTTGATAGCGAAGAACTCAATGATGGTAATGACACAGAATACAGGTGATGGTATTCCTATGTATCTGCTGCCCTTGTCCTTATAGATAGTAGAGGTCATGTGTTAGTAAGGTGCTGACTAAGAAGCCTTGCTGAATTTCTAAAGTGAATCTTGTAGATGAGACACACCGTTATTCTTTTTGGAAGAATGATTATTTCAACTGGAGTATCTTATGATAATCAATTGGGCTACTTTGTCCTGAATGATGTCAACTTCCTTGAATTTTGTTGGAACTGCATTCACTCACGCAAGTGGGGAGTGTTCCATCTCAGCACTGACTTGTGACTTGTTAGTAATGGGCAGGCATTGACCAGCTGCAGGATTCATCATCTCAAGCTTACTCTTGTAGCCACAGTAGTTATATTGGCTGGTCCCATTCAATTTCTAGTCAATGCTAACTCCCAGAATGGTGCCAGTGAGGGATTCAATTATAGTCATGCCATTGAATGTCAAGAGGTGATTCTCTTCTGTTGGACACTGACATTGTTTGGCATTTGTGTAGTATGTAGGTTACTTACCCCTTACCAGCCCAAACCTGGATGTTGTTCTGAGGAAAGGTCATTCAACCCAAAAGGTTAACTCTCATTTCACTCCACAGATGCTGCCAAATCTGCTGAGCTTTTTCAGCAATTTCTATTTTTATCTCTGATTTACAACATCCGCAGTTCTTTCAGTTTTCAAACCTGGATGTTGTCCAGGCCTTGCTAAGTCTCCCAATAAAAGTAAAATATTGATCATCTGGTTTGATTGTTGAAGGGAATTACCAAATCATCTCCATTCTGGATAGGAATAATATCACTATATGCAACTTGAAACTATCAGGTCTAATTATCTTCTCAAGTCTCCCATAGGGCCTGAACTCTACAATCTCCCATTTCAGGCAAGAAGCTATGTCAGGAGATTGATCCAGATAACAGCACAACTGGAAGGTAAGCAAAGCATTGGTCGAAGAAATCATGATCTTATGCAACTGGTCTGTTTTCCCTGGAGCGTCGGAGGCTGAGGGGTGACATTATAGAGGTTTACAAAATTATGAGGGGCATGGATAGGGTAAATAGGCAAAGTCTTTTCCCTGGGGTCGGAGAGTCCAGAACTAGAGGGCATAGGATGAGGGTGAGAGGGGAAAGATATAAAAGAGATCTAAAGGGCAACTTTTTCACGCAGAGGGTTGTACGTGTATGGAATGAGCTGCCAAAGGAAGTGGTGGAGGCTGGTACAATTGCAACATTTAAGAGGCATTTGGATGGGTATATGAATAGGAAGGATTTGGAGGGATATGGGCGGGGTGCTGGCAGGTGGGACTGGATTGGGTTGGGACATCTGGTCGGCATGGACAGGTTGGACCAAAGGGTCTGTTTCCATGCTGTACATCTCTATGACTCTATGACTCTGTGACACAACTTGAAATAGTCCAGTTCATAGAGTGGTGTCATGAAGCTCTGTAATATCTGTGTTACTAGTAAACACTGATCTAACATTGCAAATATATAAGTGATTTTTGCCACATTTGATAAATCTTAATAAGATCAAAAATGAAGGCAAATATTGCTGTAATTCTAAACCAAGTGCAGAAAGAACTGTTGAATATGTTAATGATTTCAAGGTAACTCTACATTGAAGTCTTTTTGTTAAGATAGAGGTATGCTCACTATAGTCATACCAGAATGCTGCTTTTGCAGAGAGAGACAACTGGTGGTGATTCAACCTGACACCTCAGGGAAGAATTTGAGAAGGAATCTCTATCAGGATAACTTAAGCTGGTGTGGGAATTGAATCCAAATTGTTGGGCTTACTCAGTTTTGCAAGCCAGTTGTTTAACCAACTAACCCGCACACTCTCCCACCTTTTATAGATGCCCAGAAAATTAACTTGACTCATAAAGTGTGACATACTGAATTCCATCTAATTTAAGTACTGCCTCACTGCTACAAATGGTGTGAAAAAGAAAAACTGTGTTTTTGTTTTTGCTGCTGTTTACCTATTTTTTACTATCTATGCTACTTAACTCTGTGATCCGCTTGTATTGCTCACAAACCAAAGCTTTTCACTATGCCTCAGTACACGTGACAACAAATTCAATTCAATTTAATTCAAACTTGCATTTGAATAGCAACCTCAGGATCTGTCAAAGAACTTTGTAGTTATTAAAGAATCTTTGAAGTGTGGAATAATCAGGTAGTCAAATCACACTCAGCCAGGTCCCACAAACACCATTGGGAAAAGTGGTGACATCAATATTTTATTGATGCTGATTAGCAAGTCAACATAACACTTTGCTTGTGACATATTGTTTGTTAAAGGGAATCGAGAATAATATTATCAGGCAAATAATTGTGCTTGTTCACATTGATTATGTTAATGCAGGTGTACTATTTAGATCAATATATGGGAAAAGGAAGTGCAAGCGATTTTTGTCGATGGTCAAATGATAATGTAACATTGCGAAGAAAATTCTTATTTTTAAAATAAACAAACAATGTTGGTTTGAAAGCTAAAATTGTGAATGAAAAGCCACTGACCTCCAGCAAATTATTTTTGCAACATCCCCCCACCCACTGCTGTAGTGAGTCTGGGTTGCTTCACATCTCCTTTCTCCACTTCTATGGATCTTGTACGTGCACAGGCTGAAACTGTGGGGCTCTCACTTTTCTTGATCTAGCACAACATGACAATGCAATTGATTAGACGTTGTGTTCATGTCCCAATCTGTATACTCACCTCAGCCTGGACAGGAAATTCATCATTTCATTCGACAAAATAACTTTGCACAGAAAGTAGGACTGTGAGAAGGAGATAGCTGGAGAAACAGACCCTGATATAGGTCAGCTGTGGCTTAGTCGTTGCATTCTTCCTTAGATTTTGACTTCTTTGGGATCCATTTAATTTAACCACATGATTCCAGCCTTAAACTCTGAATTAGTCTTATTCCAAAATAGTAAGTCAACTGTACCAACATTTTCAACTTACTTGCAGCTAACAATAGCTCAACTGGCAAGGAAATATTTACATTTTCTGAGATTTTCTAATTATACTAGGCAGTAATCATTGTCCTTAATACAAAATTGGCATAAAGATGAATCCACGCTCAGGCCTTTCATAGAGGGAAGACAGTAAGAACTGGTGGGAAGTTTTCAAATGTATCCTTGTGGCCAAAGTAGGGTCAAATGTTGTCACTGACCATGCTTCTGTATCAGGTATATTCTCTCTACTCATTATCTCAAGGCAGGTCTCCACAGGCAAATGCTCCCTCAGTGTAATTTAAGATGTGCCTTTGTTTATTGTATATCAAAATCATTTTTTTAGATTAGATTAGATTACATTACATTACATTACAGTGTGGAAACAGGCCCTTCGGCCCAACAAGTCCACACCGACCTGCCGAAGCGCAACCCACCCATACCCCTACATTTACCCCTTACCTAACACTACGGGCAATTTAGCATGGCCAATTCACCTAACCTGCACATCTTTGGACTGTGGGAGGAAACCGGAGCACCCGGAGGAAACCAACGCCGACACGGGGAGAACGTGCAAACCCCACACAGTCAGTCGCCTGAGGCGGGAATTGAACCTGGGCCCCTGGCACTGTGAGGCAGCAGTGCTAACCACTGTGCCACCGTGCCGCCCATTTGCATCAAGCTAGTGATTAAATAGGAAATCTTTGCTGTGATTAAAAAAAGAAATTGCTGGAAAATTTCAGCAGGTCTGGCAACACCTGTGGAGAGAAATCAGAGTTAATGTTTCTTGTCCAGTGACCCTTCTTCAGAACACTTATTATGATGTACATGGTTGTTTGATCTCACCTGACCACAAAAATGGATAAATAAATGGAAGTAATCACTCAGTGGAGACTTCTGTAATATTATGCTTAGCTATTGTGACAATGCTGTGGCTTTACGAAGTTCTGAGGAAGAATCACCAAACCTGAAATGTTAACTCGGATTTCTCTTCACAGATGCTGCCTGACCTGCTGTGCTTTTCCAGTGCCACACATTTTGACTCTGATCTCCAGCATCTGCAATCCTCACTTCCTCCTTCATTTGAACATGAAACGTTAACTTTGATTTCTCTTCACAGATGCTGCCTGACCTACTGACCTTTTCCAGCAACTTCTGTTTTTGTTTGTGCTTAAAAAGCTTCTGTTTTTGTTTGTGTTTTGCCCTGGTTTCTTTCAGAGGGAGAGATTGGGGGACATGTGTCAAGCAGTCTGTGAGAGAATAAACAACTTGTGAAGCCTTTTTTTTTAAAAGCTGGAACAATAGGAGTAGTCTGGCTGGGTGTGGTCAAGCTCCCACCCACAGAACCAGGAATTTTAGATTTAGATTTCAACACTTGTTGGTAGAGTCTCAGCAAATTTGGAAGGCAGTACATCTCTCCTAGCTGCTAAACTCTCTCTCTCTCTCTGAATTTTCTTTGGCTGTTTTCCTCCTGGGCTGCTATATTGCGTGTCAAGCAATCTGTTTTCTGAGTTTTCCATTTGCCAAGGCTTTGTTTATAGGATGTTACTACATTGGAATAATTATTTTGTAATAATTACTGTAGATATTATTCTAACTTCTCCAATGGAGTTATGTTATTTCAAGTTCCTCTTCCTTTTGTTGTATTTTAACAATAGGGTTTGAATACATTTTGTTTTGTTTAACATTGAGTAGTTTGACCAATCAAATTGCACATGGAACACAGCACCTTTACCTTTAAAATAAGAAAAAAGTTAGGGTCAAGGCTATCTTCTTACTATATTTTGATGAGGTCTGGTTTGGCCCATAACACTATCACCATTTTGAAGATACAATAGCAATGGCAACGTGTAGTTCATTGAACTTAACTATAATGTGCATCAAACACACACAATGGAACTGGACTTGAGCAAGGTCAAAAAAGAATTGAAACGTTTTTGCCTCTCACTTTAATTCCTGGTGTTCAGTACAAGTGGAGACAATGGAGCTGAATATTGGATGGAATATGTAGCAGACAATTGACGTAATATAGCCTATATTATTACTCCCCAAGGGTTAGTTTTCTCTGCAATGTTCTTGACAAGGATCATAATGCATTGTCAAAGGTTCTGTGCATGCTGTTAAACTAAGGATCAAAAAGTTTGGTGCTGGAAAAGCACAGTCAGTCAGACAGCATCCTAGGAGCAGGACAGTCAAGATTCGAGGATAAACTCTTCATCAGGAGCTTACACTTGAAATGTTAATTGTCTTGCTCCTCGGATGCTGCCTGATCAGCTGTGTTTTTCCAGCACCACATTTTTTGACTCCATTCTCCAGCATATGCAGTCCTAACTTTCTCCTCGCCTTAAACAAAGGCCTCATTTGCCCCATCAAGTGAATTTAAACATTCCCTGTCACCTTTTGTAGAAGTTGGGGAATTCCCGCTGGTGTCCTGGTCGAAATTTGGTCTATTTGGCCCATCCTGATGAAGGGTTTTTGCCCGAAACGTCGATTCTCCTGCTATTCAATGCTACCTGACCTGCTGTGCCTTACCAGCATCACACTCTCGACTCTAATCTCTAGCATCTGCTGTCCTCACTTTCACCATAGTGCTCCAAACCTTTCCTGTTCATAAACCCATCCTGATGCCGTTTAAATGTTGTAATTGTACCAGCCTCCACCACTTCCTCTGGCAGCTCATTCCATACACGCACCACCCTCTGCGTGAAAAAGTTACCCTCAGGTCCTTTCTAACACTTTCAATTCTCACCTTCTAGTTTTGGACTCTCTTAATCTAGGAAAAAGACCATAGTTATTCACTCTATCCACACCCCTCATGATTTTATAAACCTCTGTAAGGTCACCCCTCAGCCTCCAACGTTCCAGGAGAAATAATCCCAGTTTATTCAGCCTCTCCCTATAGCTCAAACCCTCCAACCCTGGCAACATCCTTGTAAATCTTTTCCGTAGCCTCTCAAGTTTAACAATATCTTTTCAGTATAAGAGCAACCAGAATTGTACGCAGTATTCCAAAAGTGGCTTAACCAGTTTCTTGTGCAGGCACAACATGACATCCCAATTCCTAAACTCAATGCACTGATCAATAAAGCAAGTGTACCAAACACCTTCTTCATTATCCTGTCTACTTGTGACTCCACTGTCAAGGAACCATGAACCTGCACTCCAAGGTCCATTTGTTCAACACTCCTCAGGTCCTTAACATTAAGTTTATAAGTCCTGCCCTGATATGCCTGAACAAAATGTAAATCTCACATTTTATCTAAATTAAACTCCATCTGCCACTCCCCATCCTTCATCCCATTTAATCAAGGTCCCGTTATACTCTGAGGTAATCTTTTTCATTGTCCACTACACCTCCAATTTTGGAATCATCTGCAAGATTACGAACTATACCTCTTATATTCGCATCCAACTTATTTATATAAATGACAAAAGCAGTGGGGCCAGCACCAATCCTTGTGGCACACCATTGGTGACAGGCCTCCAGTGAGAAACTCAATAAATAAGGCCAAGTTTTGCTCCTTCTCTTGTAGGTATGTCCACATGTTGAATAAGAACATTTTCTTGTGCACACTTAATACTTAAAAAATCCTTCTCTGTCCAAAATCCCATTCCTGATGAAGGACTTACTCCCAAAAGATCAATTCTCCTGTTCCTTGGATGCTGCCTGACCTGCTGTGCTTTTCCAGTGCCACACTTTTCGACTCTGATCTCCAGCGTCTGCAGTCCTCACTTTCTCTCACTATGGAAGCCCCAGTCTATGTTTGGAAAGTCAAAATACCACCCTGCTATTCTGACAGAAAACTAAGTTCTCCTTACAAAATTGCTTCTCAATTTCCCTCTGATAACGTTGGGGGTGGGGGCTAAAGCACAATGCCAAATAAGGTAATCATCCCTTTCTTATTTCTCAGTACCACCCAAACAACTTCTCCAGAAGTCCTCCCTGGAATATCCTCCCTAAGTACAGCTCTATCTTTGACTTCTTTCTCCCTCAGCCTCTCTCTAACTTTAGAAAGATTGAAAAACAGCAAGAAACACTTCATTTGAAAATTTGGAACTTGGCAAAGGTAACATATGGGCAGGTCAGTCAAACTGAAAACATATGACACTTTTAAAATAAATTCCGATAAAGCCTTCCCAATGCTTTTCCTTTATTCTTTCATGTGATGTGAGCAGTGCTAGCAAGGTCAATATTTGTTGTCCATCATTAAGTACCCTAGAATTGAGTGGTTTTCGGGGGTAATTGAGAGGGCAGTTAAGAATCAACAGGTTACTAAGATTACTAAATAATCTAATCTAAGTAAATCTTGCTAATCATGAGGTATTTCGAACTGCAGCATGAATTTCAGCCCCTCAAAACTTGTACCTGTGTGTTCGTCAACCCCCTAATTTCAGCTTTAAAAAGCTGTCTTCAAAATCCGACCTATACATGAGTATGTACAGTTTGGAATACCTCATTATTAGCAAGATTTGATTTGATCGCACAACTAATCCCAGGTAAAGAAGGAAAACACAATGAATTACAGTAAAGGTAATTACTGGATAAAATCAAGAAACCGGTATGCAAATTTAACATGTCAAAGATTCATTGAAATCCTGCAAAATCACACTGTTCAACATCGTCATGACCTGGTATAATGGCATACTTAAAATGAAGCACTTATTAATTTCTGAATGTGTAACCGTCTTGAATTTTCCTGTCAAATTCTTTCATTTCCCTCCCATTTACTCTTGTATGTTATGAACCTCAGCAGTGTTTACACATTTGCCAAAGAATTAAAGATATACTGGTATGTAGCTAATATGTCTCACTTTTATTCAGATAAAAAAGCACAATTAAAATGATTAACTTTTTAACAATATTAATCTTTCGATATATAGTGAACAAAGTGCAATAAGTACCGATAGACTTAGTACCGGTCTGAATGAATGAATGAATCAAAACGTGCTGTGGTAAACCAAGTGCGGTAAGTGGAGTTATGAATGAATGAATAGAGATGCGATATAGTAAACAAAGAGCAATGAGTAGAGTTACCAGAATGAATGAATGAATGCGATTTAGTAGGGTCAACGTATATTTGAGATATATGGAAAATACAAGATTTTTGGCCAAAATAAGGGATCAATTTATACATGAGATCGACATATACATGAGTATGTACAGTCATCTAATGGCCATTATTATTTGTACCCACTTTATATTCCAGATGTATTATAAATTGATCTTAAACTCCGCCAGCCTGTGTGATGGGATTTGAATTCTGAGCATTATCTCTGAGCCTACGAATTACTAGTCCAGTGACACTGTTGTATATGGGATTGAAAGGGGTAATTCTTGATCAAATGCACTAGGGAGCACTCATTGTATTGAGGTCCCTAGGACTTGGTCAGAGTAAAGAAGGAGCCGGTAGGAGATGGTACTAATACAGGTCATACTCATTAACTTTGTAAATAGTTGCAACAACACAGCAACATTCCTATTGTTTACTCAGCAAGACCAAAAGGTTCGATCAGAGAGGTGTCTAATCTCAGCCATTTCGGGCTACTTTGAGCATCATGGAATTGAGCTGCACAATGGACATAACCAGCCATGAGCACTGGGGAGATGATGGTCGAGTGGTATTATTACTGACCTGCTAGTCTCGAGGACCTGGAAATGTTCTGGGGACCTGGGTTTGAATCCCACCACTGATTTCAATTTTTTTAAAAAAATGGAATTAAGGATCGAATGATGACCACAAATCCATTATTGATTGTTGGGAAAAAAAACTCATCTGGTTGTCTAATGTCCTTTAAGGAAGGAAACTGCCATCCTTACCTGGTTTGGCCATTCGGATGGGCAATAAATGCTGCCCACCCAGCCAAACCCTTGTCCCATGAACAAATAAAGAAAGAAATGAATTATTTGATCTTTCCTTTTGCATAACTGGTTATGAACCATGATTTGCTCAATTCAAAATTGTTTGGGAAGAGACTACTTAAATATTCAGAATAAATTTGCTTGTCTATGTTCACATAGTGTCGAAGTGTCCATACAGAAATGAGTACAGACAGCATAGCGTCCATTGTGCATTCAGTCCTAAAATGGGGTCTGCTCTGCAAACACAAACTTACAACATAGAGGGACATTCAGACCTGGTTTTCAAAAGGTTAAGATTGACCATCTCTCGAAGTGAGATTATTCAGCTTAATGTTCTTCACGTTCGGGAAAAAACAAAGCCTTCATTATATAAAAAATTAATAATCATTAGACATTTGAACGTGCTTAATTTACAGGCAATAAAATATCTTAGAAAAATTGTGGAGGCATGGTGGCACAGTGGTTAGCACTGCTGCCTCACAGCACCAGGGACTCGGGTTCAATCCCTGCCTTGGGCAACAGTCTGTGTGGAGTTTGCGCATTGTCTGCGTGGATTTCCTCTGGGGGCTCCAGTTTCCTCCCACAGTCCAAAAAAATGTGCAGGTTAGGTTAATTGGCCATGCTAAATTGCCCGTAGTGTTAGGTGAAGGGGTATGGATCTGGGTGGGTTGCTCTTTGGAGGGTCGGTGTGGACTTGTTGGGCTAAAGGGCCTGTTTCCACACTGTAAGTAATCTAATTATAGTTACTGTAGGATCTCTTACATAGACCTGGGCACACAGAATGCACCTTAGTTTGTGATTATGTCCAAAAAGGCTGCACTTTCTCATGACTACACTGACATGTCAGCCTTGATCTTTCTGTTCACTGCAACACAAACCCAAAACTTAGCAACTCACAGTGGATGACAAGTCAGCCATAGAGAGACAAGAGTGAGGCGGCAGCTCAGAGGTTAGCACTAGGACCTCACAGTGCCAATGACCTGGGTTAGATTCCAGCCTTAGGCAAGTGTCTTGGTGGGGTTTGCAGGTTTTTCCCCATATCTGTGTGGGTTCCCACTGGGTGCTCCGGTTTCCAAAAATGTGCAAGTTAAGTAGATTGTAATTGCTAAAAATTGCCCTTTTGTGTTCAGGGATGTAGAGTTTAGATGGGTTAGCAATGGTGAAGAGCCCATGTGGGTATGCTGTGGGTCAGGATTTCTTCAGAGGGTCAGTTCACACATAAGTAGCCTTTATCTGCACTGTAGGGACTCCAAAGGTGGGGTCGGATGTTGGAAGGAGAGGGAAACAGCTCTTTGTCAAGAAGCACTGAATGAAACTAAATTAATTGAAAAACTACAGGAATTCAGCTCTTGGACCTTACGAAGCCATCAGCAGTTTTCAGTTTTACAGTTGCACCAAATGACATTGCTGCTTGACAGTTCTATTTCCAGTTAGAGCTGATAAGCAGTGATGGACAACTAGCAGCAAGCAATTTACATCTCTCCGCAGAGAAAGGAGATGCCATCAACATATTCCCATTATCCGTTGCTTTTATTTCAGAGAATCATGGTTCCTTATAATTACATATGTATGTCTGTTTGGCGGTGTATATGTATGTGTGGGTGGGAGTGTGGATGGGTGTGTGTATAAATGTCTGTGGGTGTGTGTGTATGGGTGTGGGTCTGTGTTTGGGTGTGTGTGTGTATGGGTGTGGGTGTGGGTGGGTGTGTGTGTGGGTGTATGTGTGTGTATATGAATGAGGGCGTGAGTGGGCGTGTGTGGGCCTGTGTATGGATGTGGGCAAGGGTGTTTATGAGTGAGTGTCTATGGAGGTGGGGGGGGGGGGGAGTAATGGAGGTGTGGAGAAGTGATTGATTTTCTATATTAGGGTGGCACAGTGGTTAGCACTGCTGCCTCACAGCATCAGGGACCCAGGTTTGATTCCAGCCTCGGGTGACTGACTGCGTGGAGTTTCCACGTTCTCCCTATGTCTGCGTGGGTTTCCTCCAAGTGTTCCAGTTTCTTCCCACAATCTAAAGTTTGCAGGTAGGGTGAATTGGCCATGCTAAATTGCCCATAGTGTTCAGTGATGTGTTGGTTAGGTGCTTTAGCCGGGGAAATGTGGAGTAGGGGAATTGATGTGGGCGAGTTATACTTCAGAGGGTCGGTGTGGACCTGTTGGGCCAATGGGCCTGTTTCCACACTGTAGGGATTCTGTGAATTACAAATAAGAATGTCAAGAAAACAAGTGGCTATGTGTAGCTGGATTGAATTTGCTTAAAGGAGCTAGGCCTACAATAAATACTTACTGCACCAATGCAGAAATGAATAAAGTGAGAGATGGAAGAAGAGAGGCGTGAATGAATCTGCCAGTGTGCGACAGGGTGATAGTGGCAATTATCTTAAAGTGCTTTTGAATGCCCATTCAGCCACACTTTGCAGAATTGGGTTCCATTATTTTTGTGGTTCAAAACAGCCGGTGGCCATTTAGTGGCAGCGTTGTTGAGACTAAAAGGCTGACACTGGGGCTGCAATCCCGAAAAATAAAGGCCATTTGGAACCACTTGTGTCTGAAAAGCTATTTAAATGAAAATGAGGGCTGGGCACCATGCACTTTTAAAGCAATGCACCGATTGGTTGACATTATTCCTCTAGGAGAAAGTGAGGACTGCAGATGCTGGAGATCAGAGCTGAAAATGTGTTGCTGGAAAAGCGCAGCAGGTCAGGCAGCATCCAAGGAGCAGGAGAATCAACGTTTCGGGCATGAGCCCTTCTTCAGGAATGAGGAAAGTGTGCCAAGCAGGCTAAGATAAAAGGTAGGGAGGAGGGACTTGGGGGAGGGGCGTTGGAAATGCGATAGGTAGAAAGATGTTAAGGTGAGGGTAGACATTTACTATAAACCGACTGGCTCCCACAGCTACCTAGACTACACCTCCTCCCACCCTGCCCCCTGTAAAAACGCCATCCCATATTCCCAATTACTTCGTCTCCACCGCATCTGCTCCCAGGAGGACTAATTCCAATACCAAACAACCCAGATGGCCTCCTTCTTCAAAGACCGCAATTTCCCCCCAGACGTGGTCGACGATGCTCTCCACAGCATCTCCTCCACTTCCCGCTCCTCCGCCCTTGAGCCCCGCCCCTCCAATCGCCATCAGGACTGAACCCCACTGGTCCTCACCTACCACCCCACCAACCTCCATATACATCGTATCATCCATCGTCATTTCCGCCATCTCCAAACGGACCCCACCACCAGGGATATATTTCCCTCCCCTTCCCTATCAGCATTCCAAAAAGACCACTCCCTCCGTGACTCCCTCGTCAGGTCCACACCCCCCACATACCCAACCTCC
This sequence comes from Chiloscyllium plagiosum, assembly GCF_037043375.1. Classification (NCBI taxonomy): domain Eukaryota; kingdom Metazoa; phylum Chordata; class Chondrichthyes; order Orectolobiformes; family Hemiscylliidae; genus Chiloscyllium; species Chiloscyllium plagiosum. Next base: position 103,418,027 of record NW_028270145.1, on the reverse strand, counting down.
ACTCCCGGCACCTTCCCCTGCAACCGCAAGAAATGCAAAACTTGCGCCCACACCTCCCCCTTTACTTCCCTTCAAAGCCCCAAGGGATCCTTCCATATCCGCCACAAATTCATCTGCACCTCCACACACATCATTTACTGCATCCGCTGCACCCGATGTGGCCTCCTCTATATTGGGGATACAGGCCGCCTACTTGTGGAACGTTTCAGAGAACACCTCTGGGACACCCGGACCAACCAACCCAACCACCCCGTGGCTCAACACTTCAACTCCACCTCCCACTCCACCAAGGACATGCAGGTCCTTGGACTCCTCCATCGCCAGACCATAGCAACACGACGGCTGGAGGAAGAGCGCCTCATCTTCCGCCTAGGAACCCTCCAACCACAAGGGATGAACTCAGATTTCTCCAGTTTCCTCATTTCCCCTTCCCCCACCTTGTCTCAGTCCCAACCCTCGAACTCAGCACCACCTTCCTAACCTGCAATCTTCTTCTCGATCTCTCCGGCCCCACCCCCACTCCGGCCTATCACCCTCGCCTTGACCTCCTTCTACCTATTGCATTTCTAATGCCCCTCCCCCAAGTCCCTCCTCCCTACCTTTTATCTTAGCCTCCTGGGCACACTTTCCTCATTCCTGAAGAAGGGCTCATGCCCGAAACATCGATTCTCCTGCTCCTTGGATGCTGCCTGACCTGCTGCGCTTTTCCAGCAACACATTTTTAGCGCTGACATCATTCCTCCCACTTCCCAATGTCCTGTGATATCCAGTTATTCCTAACTATTAATTTATTCCTAACACTGAACCATGAAGCAAAACACAGATTTATAACCAGCACATTTCGGATTTAATCAGTTGACCAGGAATGCTGCTGAATCTCCAACTCCCCACTAGAGGGTAGTACAATCATTAATCCCACAGCTTTAAAGATTGTTTCTGTAGTTTTGAGTATTCTTGCAGCTCTGTTCAGTCTGATGATGATTAAACGGGGTGACATGATTTACATATGTGTCACTCACTGCTAATGGAAGAAATGTTATCAGCTGCGTTTGATCAATATGTTACCTTTTACTCGGATGCAGTTCTTGATTTGCGTGTACAGTAAAGGTATCTGAACCTGTGTTGACGAACTGCAAAGCTGTGGAGCTGATGGTGTTGGGCTGGGGTGGACAAAGTTAAAAATCACATGATACTAGGTTATACTCCAACAGGTTTATTTGAAAGTACAAGCTTTCGGAGCACTGTTTTTTTTGTCAGGTAACAACCTAACGAAGGAGCAGTGCTCCGAAAGACTGTACTTTCAAATAAACCTGTTGGACTATAACCTGGTGTCATGTGATTTTTAACTAATAGACAAGAAAGTAAGCATTCATTTAGTACCTTCCCCATCCTCCAGAAGTTCATCTTACGCACTTCTGGACAACACTCTCAGCTGAAATGTAGGAAATGTGACAAATTATTTTCATAAGGCAAAGGCCCCTCAGCCATGAGGTAAAAAGTAATCACTTTTACATGGCTGTTTGTTTTTTAGTGTTAAATGCTGACCAGAAACTGAGGGATAACTTCCCAGCTCTTCTTTGACATAAGGCCATCAGGTCTTTCAGCACAGATTCCTGACCTATCAATAAGCTGCATCACAAAGCTGCCTAATTTAGCAATATTGATTCCATTTTCCTGTACTTAGGCAACTGTAGAAGCTGAAAGTTCACTTTAGAAGTTTACTTTGAAACAGTAAACAATGCTTTTGCCTTAAACAGTAAGATAATATTCAGGTCAATACTATGGGCTTGCTATTTGCTTGTATTCTTTAATGATGTGCACTCTGGAAAAAGGATGAGAAGCAGGAGGATCACACAGATGGTACCAGCTCTTAGATCTGTTCGAAATATACTCATAGACTCAGAGTGATACACCACATAAACAGACTCTTTGGTCCAGCCTGTCCATGCCAAACAGTCCATGCCAAAATCATAACATTCACAAAGCAATCTATCAAGGTTCTTTTTTGAAAATAAGTAAGGTCTCCTCAACATCAAGGCAGATAGAGTCATTGAGTCATTCAGCACGGAAACAGATCATTTGCTCCAATCAGTCCATGCCGAACATAATCCCAAACTAAACTACTCCCACTGGGTCCGTATCCCTCTAAACCTTTCTTATTCATGTACTTAGCTAAGTGACTTTTAACTGTGCCCACATCAACCATTTCCTCAGGAAGTTCATTCCACACACGACCTTCCCTCTGTGTAAAGAAATTGCCCCCCCATGTCTTTTTAAAACCTCTCTCCTCTCATTTAAAAGAACATGACCCTTGGTCTTGAAGTTTCCCACCCTAGGGAGAAGAACCTATCATTAACTCTACCTCTACCTGTGGTGATTTTATAAACCTCTTTAAGGTCACCCTCAACTTCCCATGCTCTAGTGGAGAAGAGTCCCAGCCTATCCATCCTTTTTTAAAACTCAAGCCTTCCATACCCGGCAACATCCTGGTAAAACCCTACTGAACCCTCTCGAGCTTAATACAGGTAATATCCTTCCTATAACAGGGTGACCATAACTAGTTAACAAGCAACCAATTTCACTCCTACCCCGTTCCCCCTGTTCCCCCCACCAGTGGACCAGCTGGTAACAATCTCACCTCCAAATCATCAGGCAATAAGAAATGTTCTATTCACTTGTATGATATGGGTGTTGCTGGCTGGGCCAGCCTTTATTGCCCATCTCTACTTGCCAGCAAGAAACTGATGATGAACTGCCTGTCTTGAAAGCAGTCCATACCCACAATGTCCTATTTCCAGGATTTTGACCCAGCCACAATGATGGAATCATGATATATTTCCAAATCAAGATGGTGAGTGGCTTGGAAGGGAACAGGAGTACACCATTTGGCTCCTCAAGTATGGTCCGCTATTCAAGAGGATCATTGTTGATCCGATACATTCCTCACGTCCAATTTTCTGCATTTTCCTCATAACCTGAGGCCCCTACTGAACAAAAATCTGTGTATCTGAGCCTTAAATATATAGAAGGAACTCTGCTCCCACAGGTCTCTGGAGTAAGGAGTTCCCAAGACTCACAACTCTTTAAGAGAAGAAATTCCTCATCTCAGTCTTAAATTAGCAATCTTTTATTCTGAGATTAAACCCTCTGCTTTGAGACTCTCCCATGAGGGGAAACATCCTCTCAGCATTTACCCTGTCAAGCCTCTTAAGAATCCTGCAATAATTCAATGAAATCACCTTTCATTTTCTAAACTCCAGTGAGTAGAATCCCCAATCAGTTTAGCCTTTGCTCATCAGAGAATCTCTCCATGTTGGGGTCATCCTAGTGAATTTTCTCTGTAATAGCTCCAATGAAATAATATATTTCCTTTGATAAAGTGTTTAAAACCACTTAACAGTACTCAAATGTGGTCTCACCAGTACCTTGTACAGTTGTAGTAAGATTTCCTTATTCTTAAAATCCAGCCCCCTTGAAACAAAGGCCAACATTCCAAAATCCTTCGTCATTGTCTGCTGGATCTGTGTGCTAGCTCTCTCTATTCCCTGTACCTACAAGTCCCTTTGTGTTGCAGATTCCTGTAGCTTCTCTCCATTTAAGTAACACTCTGCCCTTTTGCTCTCCTTTTCAAACTGAACATCTTCACATTTTCCCACATCGATTCCGTTTGTCAGCTCATTGCTCACTGACTTAATCCATCAGGAGATTCTGGATTCACACTCCACTTAGCCACTTGAGAACAGAAATCATGGTGAACACTCAGTGCAATACTTGCCAAATCATTGCTTTCAGCTTTCTCTTCATGTCAAGGATGGCATTGACTGAGGGCTGCACCTTTCTGCTGTGGGTCTTCAGTTGACCAATTGTTGACCCATAGATCCTTAAGCGAATAGGGCAGGATGCCCCATGAGGGATCTTAGAATTTGTTTCCAATTCTTTCATTCCTTGCCCTCTCTCTCTCTGTCTCATCCAGATCAGAGCAGGGGCAGCCAGTAGCCTGGGACGGCGAGCAGGCATGGAGCCAGAGTGGAGGCAGTGGCCAATGGTAACTGAGCACGGTGGGGAAGCCTGGACCCTGGAGCAGAGTGAGGATGATGGCCAATGAACATGGAGCAGAGTGAGGGTGGCGGCCAATGAGGACAGAGCAGAGTAAGGGTGGCGGCCAATGAGCATGGAGCAGAGTGGGGATGGCGGCCAATGAGGACAGAGCAGAGTGAGGATGGTGCTCAATGAGGATGGAGCGAAGTGAGGATGGTGGCCAATGAGCATGGCGCAGAGTGGCGATGTCGGCCAATGAGGATGGAGCAAAGTGGGGATAGCGGTCAATGAGCACGGAACAAATTGGGGATGGAAGTCATTGGACCAGGTCCAAAGATGGCTACTGATTGGGAACTGTTTGAGCCTGGGCAGATCACAGAGAGACTATAATGTTTATCATTTTAGCTTTAATTTGTGTTTTCCTATATTATACTATGAATATCTGTTATGTGATGTAACTTTTTTTCTTTATTTTCTCTGTGTTTTTGTACCTCGATATTTGTACCTAAGATGGTGCCGTGGTTTGACAACATCGTACACTTTCCGCTGTACCCCTGTTCTTCCGTAGCTTGAATACATGTGACAATAAATCTAGTTCTGAATCTAATTCTAATCATTAAGATGTTTGAGCTCAAAGTGTGATGCAGCTTAAAGAACAAGCAGTTGTCATTTGGAAAGAAGCTTCTCCCAGACCTTCATGTCAATTCAAGGGGAACTTCAGAATGTCTTTATACTCCCCAGAATACCAGAGTTGAGAATACAGGTTGTGGCTTGGGAGACAGTTATCATCCATCGGGTCAATGTCCAATTCAATGTTAATTTGTTTTTAAGAATTTTTACTTGGATGCCTGTACTTCAAGAAAGCATTTGTTCAGATGGCTGTCCCATTGAAACCACAGAATGTGGCAGAAGCACTGCTGCTAGAATTTATTTTATGCTCTTACATGCTGATATACAATCTAGGTCACACTGTAGCATTGGTACGTGGTGAAGATAACTCTGATAGGGCTTTTGTTGACTTGTGAAGGTCTTTGCTGCTCAACGTTCAATGTGATGTGGCAAGTCAAAAACTGAGGAAGTGTTACTATGTCAGAGGTACTGTCTTTTGGATATTATAGGGAGGTCTCGTCTGCATTTGTGGGATGTAAAAGATCCAGCAACATCATCTCAATGTAGAACAGGGAAGTTAGCACTGGTGTTCCACACGGTTAAGGTGAGTAGTATGGAGAGCGGGCGTATTGAATATGTTGTTGAGTCTCTATGGTATGCCGTGATCAAGGTAAGGAAGTATTGTTGAAACCATACAAGGTAGTGATGAGAGTATTGTGCACAGTTTTGGTCCCCTTATTTGAGGAAAGATGTATTGACATTGGATGCAGTTCAGAGAAGATTCTCTAAATAGATCCCAGAGATGAGGAGTTTGTTGTATGAAGAGAGATTGAACAGTTTAGGCCTATACTCTCTGGAATTTAGAAATGAGGGGCGATCAAATTGAGGTATTCAAGATGAAAAAATGTATGGATTAAATAGATATGGAGTGGATGCTTCTTGTTGTGAGGCATTGTAGGATGAAAGGTCATAGCCTTAGGATAAGGGGTAGCAAATTTAAAAACAGTTGAGGAGAATCTACCTCTCCCAAAAGGTTGTGAATTTGTGGAATTCGCTCCCCTAAAGTGCGATGGATGCTGGGACAGTGTGTAAATTTAAAGAGGAGTTAGACAGGTTTTTAATTGGTAATGGTTTGAAGGGTTATGAAGAGAAGGCAGGAAAATGGAGGTGAGGAGTATGTCAGCCATGATCAAATGGTGGAGCAAACTCGATGGGCAGAATGGCCTAATTCCGCTCCTGTATCTTGTGAACTTAGTCCACAATAGTCATACCATGAAAGGTTAGGATGACAGTAGTTCTAGACTGATATCAGATTCCCTACAGTGTGGAAACAGGCACTTCGGTCCAACAAGTCCACACTGACCCTCTGAAGAGTTACCCACCCGGACACATTTCCCTCTGACTAATGCATCTAACACCAATGGCAATTTAGCATGACCAATTCACCTGGCCTGTAGGACGAAACCGGAGCACCTGGAGGAAACTCATGCAGATATGGGGAGAATGTGCAAACTCCACACAGACAGTCACCCAAGGCTGGAATTAAACCTGGAACCCTGGTGCTGTGTGTTAGCGGTGCTAACCGCTGAACCACCATGCCGATGCTGACTACTGAATCATTGTGTTAATAAATACTGTCTGAAGAAGCATCCTGAGTTCTGGTCTGAGCTTATCTGACAGATGAACAAAACAAGTCGAACTCACACTGGGAGTAACCAGTGTTGCACCACTGGTTTTTCACAGTACATACATGTCTTGTGAGAAGTTGATTAAGATGGGAGGTACAGTGCACTGTTATATAAATGCAGGACTTTCTTTATCTATATGACAAAGTCGTATGAAAAGAGATTGAACAGTTTAGGCCTATACTCTCTGGAATTTAGAAGAATGAGGGGCGATCAAACTGCAGTATTCCCCTTTATCTCAGCATGCAGGCTAGATGTACGTATAATCCATGCTACACTTTTGTATCTTGCATTATTAAACCCATTTAAGGAGTGTTATGCTGTAGGGTGCAATGGAGGTGAGCAACAGTTTATAACATGAAGCTCAGTCCCTGCCAGAACTCCATCCACATTCACAAGGTAGCTGGGCATAGTTCACACCCACGTCTCACTTTTGTTACCTCACTGTTCGTTGAACAAAACAGGGAGATTGAAGTTCTCCCCATACAGAGTGATGGCAAAATACAAGATCAGTCCTAATGTGACTGCATTGGAATCTTGGGCTAATCTGTTAAATGCACAAATAATCCAGTGGCATCTAGTGGGACATCCCAGGTGTTGCTCTCCTCCCCCATTTCTTGTGTCTGTTCTGTCAGCCAGGATTTGTCTCCTCTTTACCTCAGCTCAAAACTAAACAATGTTCGTCATTTCATTATTTTCAGACGATCAAAATTCAAATCACCGTGTTGCTGGGCTGACAGATACGATTAATGTTCAAGTTATTTCCCCTCACAAGAAACCTTCATTTTTGTAAATCCAGGAACCACCTACGCTGAAGTTTCATTAGCTTTGTTTTGTTAATAACATGATTACGCCTGCAGACTTCAGGTAAATTTCCCTTAGTGCTTAAAATTACAACTCATATCGATTTATTTTATCAAGTCCAATTACAGAAACGATTTTGCGCAGATCTGATGGTCTCAGATGGTGGTTTTACATCAGACAGAAGTGCTTGCAATAAGCTTTGCATGCTGTGCTTTAATTCTCAAAACGGCTGGATTTTCAGTTCTCCCATCAGTATTCATGAAGAAAATGAACGACACTGTCACCTGTTAAAGAGAAGCATGAAAAATCCATTTGCCTCTGTTCAGGAGCTCAATTTGGTTAATGAGGAGAGATTGGAAGAACTGGCCTGTATTTCCAAAAGTTTAGAAGAGTGAGAGGTGATCTCATTGAAACTCACAAACTATTTTGCACGGCTTGACAGGATGGCTGTAGGTAGGATGTTGCCCCTCACCGAACCTAAGAGACAGTCTCAGTCTCCCTTGAGGACTAAGATGATGAATCCAAAGCTGATGAATCCAAAGCTGATGAATCTTTGGAATTCTCTACCACAGAGTTCTGGAGGCCTGTTGATTCAGGGTAATCAAGGCAGGAATTGGCAGATATCTAAATATTAAATATGTCAATCGATATAGGGATAGTGCTGGAAAATAGTGTTTAGGGAGAAGATCACACATGATCTCGTTGAATGGCAGCGATATTGAGAGTCTGAATGGCCTACACTTGGTCTTATTGATTTCCAAGATGGTGGCGGAGTAACAGTGCAGCATGTGGGCTCCTGTCCATCTGCTCCATCCACTCTTACTTGTTAAAGATTTGCTTTTTTTTTCTTACTTTAATCTCATTGCGTTCTGCGGAGAGATTGAGGCAGGGCAGGGGACAGTGAGACAGCGAAGGGGGGAGCAAGAGAATGAGCCCAATCCAGAGGAGAGCGAGCCCAGTGTGGAAGAGAGTGAGCCAGCATGGGGAAGAGCTGGAGTAGGCTATTCAGCCCATCATGCCCATTTTGCCATTCCATATGTTCGTGCTGATCAAACACTGGTAAGCCTTTAACTCCCATCGCCAGAACCCTATATTTCACTGTTGATCAAACATCTGTCAATTTCTACATCCTCAAAGATATTTCCATTCAATCTCTGTGGTCAAGAATTTCAAAGATTCACAACTCTTCAAACTGATATTAATGTATTTCTTATCTTAGACATAAGTGTGTTTCCCTCTTTTTTTAAACAGTGCCCCTTGTTTTAGACTTCCATAGCAGGGGAAATATCTTGCTTGCATCTATGCTCTCTATCTCTGTCAGTATTTTATAAGTTTCACTGAAATGACCTCTTGTTCTTTGAATCTCTTGGGTTTGCCGAATCCTTCTTCAGACGACAGCCTCATTATTCTTGGAGCAAATCTGGTGAACCTCCATTACACTCCCTCGATGGCAATAATATCTTACCTGAGAAAGAGAGACCAAAACTGTATATAGTACTCCATGTGTGGTCTAAACAAGCTGCTATGCAACTGAAGAAAGACTTCACTACTCCTATACTCAAATCCCCTTGAAGTAAGAAATCAAAAAACTTAGGATTGATGAGGGCAGAGCTGTGGATGTGATCTATATCGACTTCAGTAAGGCGTTCGACAAGGTTCCCCATGGGAGACTGGTTAGCAAGGTTAGATCTCATGGAATACAGGGAGAACTAGCCATTTGGATATAGAACTGACTTGAAGGTAGAAGACAGAGGGGGTGGTGGACGGTTGCTTTTCAGACTGGACACCTGTGACCACAAGGATTGGTGCTGGGTCCACTACTTTTCATCATTTATATAAATGATTTGGATGTGAACATAGGAGGTATAGTTAGTAAATTTACAGATTACACCAAAATTGGAGATGTAGTAGACAGCGAAGAAGGTTACCTCAGAGTACAACAGGATCTTGATCAGATGGGCCAATAGGCTGAGGAGTGGCAGATGGAGTTCAGTTAAGATAAATGTGAGATGTTGCATTTTGGGAAAGCAAATCTTAGCAAGATTTATACACTTAATAAGAAGGTCCCAGGGATTGTTGTTGAACAAAGAGACCTTGGAGTGCAGGTTCATAGCTCCTTAAAAGTGAAGTCGCAGGTAGATAATATAGTGAAGAAGGCATTTGGTATGCTTTCCTTTATTGGTCAGAACATTGAGTATAGGAGTTGGGAGGTCATATTGTGGCTGTACAGGACATTGGTTAGGCCACTGTTGGAATATTGTGTGCAGTTCTGTTCTCCTTCCTATCGGAAAGATGTTGTGAAACTTGAAAGGGTTCAGAAAAGATTTACAAGGATGTTGCCAGGGTTGGAAGATTTGAGCTATGGGGAGATTCTGAACAGGCTGGGGCTGTTTTCCCTGGAGTGTCGGAGGCTGAGGGGTGACCTTATAGAGGTTTGTAAATTCATGAGGAACATGGATAGCATAAATAGACAAAGTATTTTCTCTGGGATCGGGGAGTCCAGAACTAGAGGGCATAGGTTGAGGGTGAGATGGGAAAGATATAAAAGAGACCTAAGGGGCAGCCTTTTCACACAGAGGATGGTACGTGTTGGAATGAGCTGCCAAAAGAAGTGGCAGAGGCTAGTACAATTGCAACATTTAAAAGGCGTCTGGTTGGGTATATTAATCCAAATTGTTTGGAGGGATATGGGCTGGGTGCTGGCAGGTAGGACTAGATCAGGTTGGTACATCTGGTTGGCATGGACAAGTTGGACTGAACGGTGTGTTTCTGTACTGTATGACTCTATGACTCTATAAAAAGGACTCAATTAAGTTAGGATATCTCATTGGCAAGGACGGATTGGACTGAACTATCTGTTGCTGTGTTGTACATCTCTACGACTCTATGACTCTAGTCTATCATTAATTGCCCCAAATCCAGATAGAATTCGACCTTGGCACTGTGTAAGGTTCTAAAATTTTGAATTAAAATGAAGGCACTATCTTTCATGCAGATCATATGAGAGTGAAGGATGAGACATTGTAAAATCCATTGCATTATCTTCACGCTATGTAGATCTTGAAGGAAAAGTGTTTAAAAGGAATTCTACTACTGCAGCATTTTAATCACACTTGTGAGTTTCAAGTCCAGAGGCCCAAGATAATATTCTTCTTCTGAAGAATAAATGAAGCTGACAATTTAAGCTGAAATGAATCACTAGGCAGAAGCTAGTCTCAGTGATGGTAATAAAAATGCATCCAGGTCACTAATGTCCTTTAGGGAAGGAAATCATTACCTGGTCTGACTCAAATGTGACTCCAGACAACTGCTCTCTGAAACACAAACCAACAACCTGTGAATTGCTGGAGATCACCGTGTGGGCAGCACGGTGGCACAGTGGTTAGCACTGCTGCCTCACAGCGCCAGAGACCCGGGTTCAATTCCCACCTCAGGTGACTGACTGTGTGGAGTTTGCACGTTCTCCCCGTGTCTGCGTGGGTTTCCTCCAGGTGCTCCGGTTTCCTCCCACAGTCCAAAGATGTGCAGGTCAGGTGAATTGGCCATGCTAAATTGCCCGTAGTGTTAGGTAAGGGGTACATGTAGGGATATGGGTGGGTTGCGCTTCAGCGGGGCGATGTGGACTTGTTAGGCCGAAGGGCCTGTTTCCACACTGTAAGTAATCTAATCTAATCAGGAACAAAAACAGCAGGTCTGGCAGCATCCAAGGAGAGAAATCAGGGTTACTATTTCAGGTCGAATGATACTTCCTCAGAACCGTCACTCGACCCAAAACGTTAACTCTGATTTCTCTCCACAAGATGTTGCTGGACCTGCTGAGCTTTTCCAGCAGCTTCTGTTTTTGTTACCATCATCTTGTCAAAAGAAGTTAGCTTTGGGGAATGATAACAGTAAACTCCATATTCATTGAAAGAATTCAAAAGCATGCAATTGATGCAATTGAGTCAAACTGGTCATTTTTGTGATTGTGATTGTGTGTGTGTGTGTGTAAGAGATTGCATTTGTGTGTATACATATGAAAGATTGTGTTTGTGTGCAATATTGTGTGTGTGTAAGAGATTGCATTTGTGTATATGCATATGAAAGATTGTGTTTGTGTGCAATATTGTCTGTGTGTGAGCGTGTATGAGATTATGCTTGTGTGTATGTATGTATGTGTGAGATTGCATTTGTGTGTATGTGTGTGTGTGTGTGTGTGTATGTGTGTGAGATTGTGTGTGTGTGAAAGAGATTGCATTTGTGTATATGTGCATGAAAGATTGTATTTGTGTGTGATATTGTCTGTGTGTGTGAGGTTGCATTTGAATGTGTGACTGTGCATGTTTGTGAAATTGTGATTGTACTTGTGTCTGTGATTAGGTTTTTATGTGTGTCTGGGATTGTGTGCATGTATATGATTGTGTTTGTGTTTGTGAGTGATTGTGTGTGTATGATTGTTTGTGTGTCCGTGTGCTTGTGATTATGCTTGCATGCACGCAAGCGCAAGTATGTGTGTGGGTGGGTGGGTGTATTAATGAGGTCAAATTCAGTTGTATTTGCCAATGTAAGTCTTGAATGGACAGGGTTTTGCAGGAGATGGTGCATGGATCAGGCTTTTTAAATGAAAATTTCAGCTTTTGTTTATTGGGAGGGTAACATTTCTGCTTCCATTTTGTAGCATAATTTTGATAGATAATTTTGTCCACTACTTCTTTCTTGTCCAGTCATCCCCTCCATGCTCTGCTGTAATGGTGGAAAGACACCTCCAGTGGCCTCTTGAAGTTTTCTTGTAATCCAGTGTCTTGTTCAGGAAATTAAGATGCTGGTTGAAGACAAACCTCAACTCCAGTGCTGCTCAACGGCTTATGGATACTCTAGATTCATGCTCTTGGAGAAACCATTTAAAAGAGATATCTTCACACTCAGCATGGGCTGGCAGGCAGCAGAAGTAAAGTGGAAAGTTACACTTGAAACAAAAACACAGGAACATAAAACCAAGTTGTGTCCCTATGCATTCTTCTGTTCCATGACTTGGCAGAGCATTTTAGCTATCGTTTCACGAGGAGAAATCATTCTTTGTAAGATGCCCAGCAATTAATAAGGAAAGTAATTCCAGGATAATGTATTATGTGTAATAGTCACTGTAGTTGAATGACTGCCACAGTATTAGTGACAAATAACGGCTATCCCAGTGGAAATCTACCAGGTTTAACTCAACGGACGCCATCTGGTTCATTGTTTAGGCAGAAGATTATTTTGTTGCCAAAAAGTAAACCTTGCAAGTGTTCAAAATTCATCTGTTCTCCACTTGTCACTCAACAAAATGTGAGTGTTTCCCACTCACTGTACCTAACATCGATGCTCATTGATTTAATTTTGTCCTTGATCATTTATGTCGTATAATAGAGCTTAACTTCTCAAGGCAGTACTCAAACTCAGGCACTGAGCCAGATAGGGATGATGACTAGATGCTAGGCTTTAAGCAGCATTTAGTGGAAGAAAGAGATATAAAGAAGTTTAAGAAGGGAATGTGAGTTTTTACACAGATTTAAGATAATTGGCATAACAGCCAGGGGTAGATGAAAAATTAGATGAAAAATTTAGATGGAAAATTATAGGGCAATCAGCTTAACCTCGGTTGTTGGTAAAATTCTAGAATCCATCATTAAGGATGAGGTTTCTAAATTCTTGGAAGAGCAGAGTCTGATTAGAACAAGTCAACATGGATTTAGTAAAGGGAGGTCATGCCTGACAAACCTGTTGGAATCTTTTGAAGAGGTAACAAGTAGGTTAGACCAGGGAAACCCAGTGGATGTGGTCTATCTAGACTTTCAAAAGGCCTTTGATAAGGTGCCACACGGGAGGCTGCTGAGCAAGGTGAGGGCCCATGGTGTTCGAGGTGAGCTGCTGGGATGGATTGAGGATTGGCTGTCTAACAGAAGGCAGAGAGTTGGGATAAAAGGTTCTTTTTCAGAATGGCAGCCGGTGACGAGCGGTGTCCCGCAGGGTTCGGTGCTGGGGCCACAGCTGTTCGCATTATATATTAATGATTTGGATGAGGGAACCGGGGGCATTCTAGCAAAGTTTGCCGGTGATACGAAGTTAGGTGGATAGGCAGGTAGTACTGAGGAAGTGGGGAGGCTACAGAAGGATCTAGACAGGTTGGGAGAGTGGTCCAGGAAATGGCTGATGGAATTTAACGTGAGCAAGTGCGAGGTCTTGCACTTTGGCAAAAAGAATAAAAGCATAGACTACTTTCTAAATGGTGAGAAAATTAATAAAGCCAAAGCACAAAGGGATCTGGGAGTGCTAGTCAAGGATTCTCTAAAGGTAAACATGCAGGTTGAGTCCGTGATTAAGAAAGCGAATGCAATGTTGTCTCTTATCTCAAGAGGGTTGGAATATAAAAGCAGAGATGTACTACTAAGACTTTATAAAGCTCTGGTTAGGCCCCATTTGGAGTACTGTGTCCAGTTTTGGTCCCCACACCTCAGGAAGGACATACTGGCACTGGAACGTGTCCAGCGGAGATTCACACGGATGATCCCTGGAATGACAGGTCTAACATATGAGGAACGGCTGAGGATACTGGGATTGTATTCGTTGGAGTTTAGAAGATTAAGGGGAGACTTAGTAGAGACGTACAAAATAATACATGGCTTGGAAAAGGTGGATGCTAGGAAATTAGACGAGGAGACTAGGACCCGTGGACACAGCCTTAGAATTAGAGGGGGTCATTTCAGAACAGAAATGCGGAGACATTTCTTCAGCCAGAGAATGGTGGGCTTGTGAAATTCATTGCCACGGAGTGCAGTGGAAGCCGTGACGCTAAATGTCTTCAAGGCCGAGATTGATAGATTCTTGTAGTCTAGAGGAATTAAGGGCTACAGGGAGAACGCTGGTAAGTGGAGCTGAAATGCGCATCAGCCATGATTGAATGGCAGAGTGGACTCGATGGGCCGAATGGCCTTACTTCCACTCCTATGTCTTATGGTCTTATGGTCTTATGAAGAGAAAAATGTTGACTGAGTGAATTGTTACAATCTGGAATGCACTGCCTGAGTCAATAACAACCTGCAAGGAGGAATTGGGCACAGGTTTAAACAGTAAAAAAACAGCTGAGGAGATGGCCACCAATTGTGTAACCGTTAAAATCCAGGATGCTTAATAAACTGTAATATGGTTAGTGCATATCGACAGTAGACCATACAGCACTCTGCCCTGTACAAAATTCTTAAAGCCCCTTAAGCCTCCCTTGACCCCACTCCCATTTCCATGCATAACTTTGTTTAACTACTAAGTCATAGAATTATTCAATACAGAGAAGGGCAATTCAGTCAATTGTGCATGTGGATATTTTTAACCAACCTGTTCAGGCAACGAATATAATGCATATCTGAGACAGGTGGGATTTGAACCAGGACTAACTGTGCCAGAGGTAGGGTCACTAACATTGCACCATAAGAACACTCAAACCATACCTACTTTGTTTCATGACTGGACTACTGCCTCAGCTTCTTCTCTCTCAGCTGTTTTTTTACTGTTTAAACCTGTGCCCAATTCCTCCTTGCAGGTTGTTATTGACTCAGGCAGTGTATTCCAGATTGTAACAATTCACTCAGTCAACATTTTTCTCTTCATCTACCCCTGGCTGTTATGCCAATTATCTTAAATCTGTGTAAAGCTGTTTCTCTGGTGACATGTTAAGAGCTCTTAGTGGCATAATCAAAAAGCTGCTAAAAATAATCAGATTGGTCACTCAATGATACCTTCCTGTCACTAATCATGTCTACTGTTACATATTCATTCTGGTTAAGTTATAAAAAGAGCTTTGCTGCTCATTATAATCTCTCGCAGTCTGTCAGGTTTCTGGGTTTTTGCAGAAAATAACAGTATTTTACTAATGCAAGCAGGTGGCAAGCTGGTAATGCATTTTCTTTTACAGAATACACCACATGTGTCTCTGCTGCACAGCAATTCTGTGGATATGTACTATTACAGGAAGTTTAGTGTGATATTCACATACTTTCTTTTTAGGCCTTGTTATGTTAGTTAGAAGAGAGGTTTTATTCCCCAGCAGGCACTGGATAAAATGGAGATTATCCACTATTGTCAAGATCGACAAAATTGGGTCAGTAGGACCTCATCCCTATGATTTTCTCATGACAATGGAACACTCTGTAAGAATGAATGGTGCTGTTTAATCTACCATTGTCCCTTTTGTAACAGAGGATAACTGAAATAAATCAAAGCCATTAGAAAGAAAGAAGTTGCAATTATATAGGAACATCAAGGTCTTAGTGCGCCCCAAAGATGTACTTTTGCAGTAAACTCTCTGTTATAAAGTAGGAAATGCAACAATCATGAAGCTGCCACAAACAGGTATGTGATAAAGCCAACATGTTCTGGTGTCCCTTTTATAGGATGTATTGGGGCAGCACCTGGTCAGAGGTGGCACAATATGGTCACCCATTGGCTTAGATATGGTTGCAATAACAGGACTAACTTGCCTGAGCCAGTATTAAGGTGAGGTCATAAGTTAGCACAACGGTAGCTTTGAGAAGGAGTTACCTCAAGGTGAGAGGGTCTACTGTGAACAAAGAATCTCACAATTCAACATACGGGGAGTTCTGTAAAAACAGCAGCTTCCAGATAACTGTAGGAGATAGTTCAATAAGAGATGTGTTAGAACAGACAGCCTGAAGTTTGTAGCAAGCATTAAAGAAAAGTTGGATCCCACAGCAACTGAGACAAATGATAAGTTTCAGATTCTGTCTGATAAAAATCTGAGAGATCAGACAAGTTCATTCAGCTGTGAGTTTTAGTCTTATAAAGGAAAAAAATGCTGTCTTATTTAGTGAAAAAGAGTTAATCAGAGTAGGGGCAATAAATTACAGCTCAGAAGGCAGTGTGTGACTAGAATGAGTTACAATGCAGCTGCAAGATAGAAGGGCAGTTCTAACTGTGCCTTCAAGTTCAGGTGGGACTGAAACTGCACACAACTCATTAACTAAAGAACATTAACAACATAAACATAAAACTTAAAATATAACTAACTTTATAGAAGAACTAATCTTATGAATCTTATAGCAATTAGTAAGAACTGACTTCCTTTTCTATCTCCTGCGATTAGGACAGTGGGAAATATACGATTAGTAACAGAATTTGAAAGGTATAAGAAAGAGTATAATGAATAACGGAATCTTAGCAGTCCTGAGAAATAAGCAAGTCTGGGAAATGGCTGAACAAGAGTATAACCATTAGCTTTGGAACGTGAATTAATGGGATGCATTGTAAAATCCCGAAGCCTGATGATTACAATGTCTGGTAATCATCACAAGATCATGGGAACCTAGGGCTGTCCATAGGGGTGGCCACCATTGATCAGGTGTTTCACAGATTGGATGTATCGATGAAGGGGGATGGAACAATGACAATGTTGCGTGTAATTATTGTAACCCGAAATGGATAAATCTGCTGTGTCCCACCATGGGACATCAGAGCGTCACTGACCTCTCTTCTGATCTGAGCAGGATTTAAGAGGGTGACTGGGCATCACCTAAAGGCCAGATTCAGAGTGATCTCTGGTCTCTCCCTCACATGTGGTAAAGAGTTTTAATAAAGATTGATTGTACCACTGAACACAGAACTTGAGGCTGCTCTTTGACATCTCTCCCCAACAAGATGGGCATTATTAAGTTGGTGAAGGTTCAGAAGAGATTTACCAGGATATTGCCAGAAATGGAGGGTTTGTGGTATAAGGAGAGGCTGGATAGGCTGAGACTTTTTCACAGGAGCGTAGGAGGTTGAGAGGTGACCTTATAAAGGTTTATAAAACAATGAAGAGTATAGATAAGGTAAAGGGCAGGTGTCCTTTCCTTAGGGTTGTGGATTTCAAGACCGGGGCATATTTGTAAGATGAGAGGAGAAAGATTTATAAAAGACACGAGAAGCATTTTTTTTATATACAGAGAGTGGTTCATGTGTGGAGTGAACTTCCAGAAGAAATTGTGGATGCGGGTACAGTTACAACATTTGTAAGACATATAGATAAGTACATGAATATGAAATGTTTGGAGGGATATGGGCCAAGCGCAGGCAGGTGGGACAAGTTTAATTTAGTTTGGGATAACGTTCGGCATGAATTGGTTGGATTGAGGCGGTTCTATTTCCGTGCTGCATGACTCTACGATTCTATGAGCTGCTTAATCGTGGAGAGATATCGGTTGCAGAAAGCTATTGGTCAGTACTCCCCTAGTACCAGAAATGTTTTGCATCCAAAGCACTCGAAATGTTAGCTTGTTCTCTGTCCATGGATGCTGTCTGACCTATTCTGATATCCTGTATTTGTTGTTTTCAGCACAGATTCTAGAAGCAGTAGTTTGCTCCTATCTTTTACACCCACCTAATGAATCAAAATGAGTCATGCTACAATGATTCATTCAAAAAACACAACCTACCAAATAGTGCAGCAATCTCAGCAGAGGAGTAGTATGGTGGCTCAGTGGTTAGCACTGCTGACTCAGCACAAGGGGCTCAGATTTGATTCCAGCTGTCTGTGTGGAGTCTGGGAATTCCTAGAGGCATGGCATTCATCCACAAACTCCATCAACAAACACATCGACCTGGACCCAATATACCAACCACTACAGCGGACAGCTGAAACTGACAACCGGAAGCGGCAGGGACAGACCACTATAAACACCGGAGGAAACATCAAAGAAGTGCTTCGCAGGAGGCTCCCAAGCACTGATGATGTCGCCTAGCCAGGGGACGAAACGTTTGCAACAAAAACTTCCAGCTCAGCGAACAGAACCACAACAACGAGCAACCGAGCTACCAATCTTCGCACAAACTTTGCACATTCTCCCCGTGTCTCTGTGGGTTTCCTCCATGTGCTCCGATTTCCCGCCACAGTCCAAAGATTTGCAGCTCAGATGAACTGGCCATGCTAAATTGCACATTGTGTTAGGTGCATTAGTCAGAGGGAAGTGGGTTACTCTTCAGAGGGTCATTGTGGACTTAGAACATAGAACATAGAATATTACAGCACAGTACAGGCCCTTTGGCCCTCGATGTTGCGCCGACCTGTGGAAACAATTTGAAGCCCATCTAACCTCCCCGATTCCATTCTCGTCCATATGCCTATCTAATGACCATTTAAATGCCTTTAAAGTTGGCAAGTCTACTAATGTTGTAGGCAGTGCATTCCACACTCCTACTACTCTCTAAGTAAAGAAACTACCTCGAACATCGTTCCCTCAATTTAAAGCTATGTCCCCTCATGCTAACCAACACCACCCAAGAAAAAAAGGCTCTCACTGTCCAACTTATCTAATCCTCTAATTATCTTGTATGTCTCAATTAAGTCACTTCTCAAACTTCTTCATGAAAACAGCCTCAGGTCCCTCAGCCTTTCCTCATAAGACCTTCCCTCCATACCAGACAACATCGTAGTAAATCTCCTCTAAACCCTTTCCAAAGCTTTCACATCCTTCATCTAATGCAGTGACCAGAACTGTACACAATACTGCAAATATGGCCGCGGCAGAGTTTTGTACAGCTGCAGCATGATCTCATGGTTCTGAAAGATGTCTCTCTCTCACCTACAACATCCTTCGTCACTATCCACAACTTTACCAACCTGAGTGTCATCTGCAAATTTACTAACCCATCCTTCTATGTCCTCATTCCGGTCATTTATATAAATGACAAACAACAGTGGACCCAAATAGATCCTTGTGGTACACAATTAGTAACTGAACTCCAGGATGAATATTTCCCATCAACCACCACCCTCTGTCTTCTTTCAGCTAGACAATTTCTGATCCAAACCACTAAAACACCCTCAATTCCATGCCTCTGTAATGTGTGCAATAGCCTACTGTGGGGAACTTTATCAAATGCCTTACTGAAATCCATATACACTTGTTGGGTTGAAGGGCCTGTTTCCTCATTGTAGGGAATCTAATCTAAAAAGTCATATCAGCCTAGATTTTGTTTTACTCACGTCTCTAGTTGGAACTGTGAATCCACATTAAACCTTCTTAGTCAGTAGTGAGACTATTACTACTGACCCCCAACCTGCACCTAAATCCCTGACAGCATTCACACATGGGTAGGCTACAAATGTACAAGGTAGGCAGAAGTTCTTAGTTTCCATGGATCTGTGAGACAAATGAACACATGCATTATTTTGGGTGAGGCTCTTAGAAGCTCAAAGAGTTAACTGAAATCAAAAAATGAGCTCTGTCTGCAAAGATGTAAAGGGAAAAGATAATTAACTGCATATCCAGTCTTTGTAAGCATGTATTTAAAGAAGTAATGTGAATGTACTCTTAAGTTGAGCCTAATGTACCATAAAAAAGTCATGTAAGTTATGGTTTAGTGGAAATGTAGCTTGATTAGTAATCGAGATTTCCAGGCTAATGTTATGGGGAATGTGAGTTTAAATATCATTGTAACAGATGTGAGATGAGAGGGACAGCCCTTCACATCAAGACCACATTCAACCGAGTGTGGCATCAAGGAGCCCTGGCAAAACTGGAATTTTTGGGACTCAAGGAGCAAAATCACTCCTGTTGGTGTCATACCTGTGTGACAAAGCTGCTCCTTTAACAAGGTTAAGTTAACCTTGTTTTTTATCAGACAGGTCCTAAAAGACATAAACTCCAAAATGTCTAAATTGAAGGGTTTTTGGGTCAGAGCTGAAAATGTGTTGCTGGAAAAGCGCAGCAGGTCAGCCAGCATCCAAGGAACAGGAGAATCGACGTTTCGGGCATAAGCCTGAAGAAGGGCTTATGCCCGAAACGTCGATTCTTCTGTTCCTTGGATGCTGGCTGACCTGCTGCGCTTTTCCAACAACACATTTTCAGCTCTGATCTCCAGTATCTGCAGCCCTCACTTTCTCCTCGAGGGTTTTTGGGTCAGTTTGAACAGATACTGCCTCAGGCAAAAGGCTTTCAAGTTTTGAAAAAACATTTCTTGCGCAATGAAAAGGGAGTAGTCAGTTCTCCCGGCTCAGCTTTTCTCTGGTGTGAGTTGGTTTTAGCACGGTAGTGTTGAAAATGCTGTTGGACCCAAAGAAGCAAGTCCAGGCTGGTACTCTCTCTCTGACATCTCTCTATAAGACCCTGTATTTGATTTTACCTTTTGTGCTAAGGAGTGTTTATGGGGATTGTTGCAAGTATTGGGAGCAGCACCATTAAGTTGGGATAATCTATTGAGTTTTTGGATAGGTTAAGTTATTCTACATACTGTTCTCTTTTGTTTGTATTTCATTCGATAATTCTGTTTTATTTACAACGAAGTGGTTGGGCCAGCTGCATCTGTCCTGGAATATCCACTTTACACCTGCTTAAAATAACTATCAAAGTTAGGGTCTGGGCTACTTTCTTGAAATATTTTGAGGGGGTCTGGCCTGGTCCAAAACACCTGACAAATAGGAAGATCATTGTGATTGTTGGAGGTCAGTCATCTCAGCTCCAGGATATCTCTGCAGGAGTTCCTCAGGGTGGTGTCCTAGGCCCAACTATCTTCAGCTGCTTCATTGGTCTTAGTGCCATGTAATGAGCCAGACTTTATAAAAGATCTTAACGTCAGGGCACACTTAGGAGACAGCAATCAGAAGATGGTAGATTTCAGTCTGCAGTTCGAAAGAGAGAAGGTGTAATTGGATATAATGGTGTTATAGTTAAATAAAGGCAATTACAGGGGCAGGAGAGAGGAACTGACGAAAATCGACTGGAATCAGAGCCCAGTGGGGAAAACAGTAGAGCAACAATGGCAGGAGTTTCTGTCTGTAATTGAGGATACAGTACAGAGGTACATCCCAAAGAAAAGAAAGATTACCCGGGACTGGAAGGGTGGTGGGGTGAATTAGATAACCATGGCTGATGAAGGAACTCACGAAATATATCACAGAAAAAAGAGAGAGTCTATAAAAGTGGCCAAGAGCACTGGGAAATCAGAAGATTGGGAAGACTGCAAAAACCGACAGAGGATAACAAAGAGAGAAATAAGGAAGGAGAGGATCAAATGTGATGGTAAGGTATCCAGTAATATTAGAAATGATAGTAAAAGTTTCTTTCAATATATAAGAATAAAACGAGAGGCAAAAGTAGAGATTGGGCCACTCCAAATTGATGCAGGAAGGCTAGTGCTGGGAGGTAAGGAATTAGCTGAAGAACTTAATAAGAACTTGGCGTCAATCTTCACTGTGGAAGACATAAGTAATATCCCAACAAGGGGCAGAGTTGAGTATCGTGGCCATTACAAAGGAGAAAGTACTCAAAAAGCTAAAAGGTCTAAATATTGATAAGTCCCCTGGCCTGGATGGGCTACATCCTAGAGTTCTGAGGGAGGTGGCTGAGGAAATAGCGGAAGCGCTGATTGTGATCTTTCAAAAATCACTGGAGTCAGGGAAAGTCCCAGATGATTGGAAAATCACTGTTGTAACTCCCTTGTTCAAGAAAGGATCAAGACAAAAGATGGAAAATTACAAGCTGGTTAGCCTAACCTCGGTTGTAGGTAAAATTCTATAATCCATCGTTAAGGATGAGATTTCTAAATACTTGGAAGTGCTGGGCCGAATTAGAACAAGTTGGCATGGATTTAGTCAAGTCATGCCTGACAAACCTGTTAAAATTCTTTGAAGAAGTAACAAGTGGGTTGGACCAGGGAAACCCAGTGGATGTTGTCTACCCATACTTTCAAAAGGCTTTGATAAGGTGCCTCACGGGAGGCTGCTGAGTAAGGTGAGGCCCATGGTGTTCGAGGTGAGTTACTGGCATGGATTGAGGATTGACTGTCTGACAGAAGGCAGAGAGTTGGGATAAAAGGTTCTTTTTTGGAATGACAGCTGGTGGCAAGTGGTGTCCCGCAGGGTTCAGTGTTGGGACTGCAGCTGTTCACTTTATATATTAATGATCTGGACCAAGAGACTGGGGGCATTCTGGCAAAGTTCGCCGATGATACGAAGTTAGGTGGACAGGCAGGTAGTTTTGAGGAGGTGGGGAGGCTGCAGAAAGATTTAGACAGTTTAGGAGAGTGGTCCAAGAAATGGCTGATGAAATTCAATGTGAGCAAATGTGAGGTCTTGCACTTTGGAAAAAAAAACACAGGCATGGTCTATTTTCTAAACGGTGAGAAAATTCATAAAACCAAAGTACAGTGCTAGTCGAGGATTCTCTAAAGGTTTACTTGAAGGTTCAGTCCATGATTAAGAAAGCAAATGTAATGTTGTCATTTATCTCAAGAGGGTTGGAATGTGCTACTGAGTGATGTGCTACTGAGACTTTATAAAGCTCTGGTTAGGCCCCATTTGGAGTACTGTGTCCAGTTTTGGTCCCCACACCTCAGGAAGGACATACTGGCACTGGAGTGTGTCCAGCAGAGATTCACATGGATGATCCCTAACATACGATGAACGGCTGAGGATCCTGGGATTGTATTCGTTTGAGTTTAGAAGGTTGAGGGAAGGTTTAATAGAAACTTACAAGATAATGCATGGCTTAGAAAGGATGGATACTGGGAAATTGCTTCCGTCAGGCGGGTATACTAGGACTCGTGGGCATAGCTTTAGAATTAAAGGGGGTCAATTTAAAATGGAAATGAGGAGACATTTCTTCAGCCAGAGAGTGGTAGGCCTGTGGAATTCATTGCCATGGAATACAGTGGAGGCCGGGACATTAAATGTCTTCAAGGTAGAGATTGATAAATATTTGATCTCGCAAGGAATTAAGGGATACAGGGAGAGTGAGGATAAGTGGCGTTGAAATGCCCATCAGCCATGATTGAATGGTGGAGTGGACTTGATGGGCTGAATGGCCTTACTTCTACTCCTATTTCTTATGGTCTTATGGTCTAATCAATGATCTTCTCTCCATTATAAGATCAGAAGTGGGAATACCTGCTGAAGATTTCACAATCTTCAGAAATATTTGTGACTCCTCAGATACTGAAGCAGTCCATGTTCAAATGCAACAGATCTAGACAATATCCAGGATGGTGTTGACAAGTATGAAGTAAGATTTGTGCCATAAAAATGCCAAGCAATGACCATTTCCAATTGGAGACAATCGAACCCCTGTTCCTTCACGTGTAATGATGTTACCATCACTGAATTATCTCGCTATCAACATACTGGGAGTTACTAATAACCAAAAACTCAATTGGACTCGCCACATCTGAAAGAGTTTCTGAAAAAGAGTCACTGGACTTGAAACATTAACTCTGCTTTCTCCCCACGGGTGCTGCCAGACCTGCTGAGATTTGCCGGCAATCCCAGTTTTGCTCCAGTCTCAAATTGGCCATTTTCAGAAACTTTACACAATGGACCTTTTTGATGAAAGGGTTCATGACTCTGCTGTTGAAGTTTCTCCTATGCTTACTGCAGAATGTATTCATTACAGCAACTGAGAGTGAGCAGTAGATGGTTTGGCTGGAAAATCTAGAGACCTGAGAAGAGTTTATGCTCGAAACATCAACACTCCTGCTCCTAGGATGTGCTTTTTCAGCACCACATTTTTGACTCTGATCTCCACTGTCTGCAGTCCTCACTTTCTCTAAATCCAGAAATAGGCTGAACAAAATAATAAATGCTCCACTTTCTTAGATAGTTTTGAGCTTCTTCAAAAATGTTTGCTCTGTATAGAGTCATAGAGTCATAGAGATGTACAGCATTGAAACAGACCCTTCGGTCCAACCCGTCCACGCCGACCAGACATCCCAACCCAATCTAGTCCCACCTGCCAGCACCCAGCCCATATCCCTCCAAATCCTTCCTAATCATATACCCATCCATATGCCTCTTAAATGTTGTAATTGTACCAGCCTCCACCACATCCTCTGGCAGCTCATTCCATACACGTACCACCCTCTGCATAAAAAAGTTGCCCCTTAGGTCTCTTTTGTATCTGTATTTTTTGGAAAATCCTGCAATGAGGTGAAGTTAAGCATCACTGTCACTGCTTTCTTTGCAATACGGTAAAAAAGAATTTGGGAATGTTGGCCACACATGAGCCACATTCTTGGCACATCTAAAGGCAGAGGCTATATGAAGTTACACATTGTCCTTGCAGTGCCCAGCAAGAAGGTAGAGGCATAAAAGTCAAAGGCAGAGACTCTCATTGCCAATTCCAACTCAACGGTTGGAAATGGGTGTAGACATCTGCAGAGCTGAACAAACAATGCAACTGCTTCCACCTCCAGTCTTTTCTGCCGTACCAAAATGGTATATTGGAATAACAAGAAGGGGGCATGTTTGACTATATATTGGATCAGAGAAGTGGGAACATTTCTCTTTGGAGAAGAGCAGGCTGAGTGGAAATTTGGTAAAGACATTCAAAATCATGAGGTGTGTCGGGAAAAACTCTTATTTTGCAGATGATTCAACAACCAATAACCACCAAAGTAAGATTTTATTGAATCATTCATTAGATGAGGACATTGCTGGCTAGACTAGCATTCATTCCCATATTTAATTTCCTTTCAAATAAGTGGCTTGTTAGGCTATTTCAGAAGGAAGTTAAGAGTCAATCGCATTTTTGTGCATCTGGTTTCACGCATAGGCCAGACCATCTGGAAAGGGTAGCAGATGCACTTCCCTAAAAGGACATTTGTGAACCAGATGAGTATTTACAATAACTATCAACCTTTCAACTATCTGTCAATTCCAGAGTTTTTTATTGTTGTTGTATTCAAATTTCACCATCTACCATCATGGGATTCAAAGGTGCAAGGTTAGGGGAAAAGGTGAGAGAATGGAGTTACCTGAGTTGCTTGTAGAGAGCTGGAACAATATTTTGCTTCCTTCTCTGTTTGTAACTGTTCTATGATTCTATAAGTGTCCTACACTGGTGCCACCAAGTCCTATTTTCAATTATTCTGTGTTCTCCTTTATTGTTTTGATTGAAATCATGAAAGGGATAGCAGAAAACAAGTTCTGTTTTTGCAATTATATGGCAGAGCTTTAAGACTAGCTGACTGACTGAGAAAGGAGCGGGGGCTCCAAAAAACTTGTGGTTTCAAATAAACCTGTTGGACTTTACTCCAGTGTTATGTGATTTTTGACTTTGTCCATCACCAGCACTTTTACATCATGAATACCTTTAAGAAATCCTTACCAGATTAAAAAAAAGAACCATAGTCATTTGTTGTTTAAATTCTATTTGAGGCCTGATGTAAGTAATGTTTTCAATCCAGAAGAGTGTCATTTATCTGATTCTGAGAGTTTTCTGCAAAGCTTTGATTTACATTATGATACAAAATAGACTGTGAAGTTGAGCATCGGTAGCTAGTCAACATTGGTGTTTCTCTTTTCTTCAATTCTACAACATGATTGCTGATGTCGCTGTTAAATCATCACATACAGTACTGTAACTAACCGTACCTGCACAGGGACCGGTATCCCATCATCAAGTCATCCTTTATTTACATGTGCACAGTACAGCCAGTTTGGAGCCAGTCTTAAGAATGACAAGACTCTCTGAGATTCCTGTTTGTCTCTGTCAGCCAGGGCTCCCCAACTGATCAGTCCTCAGCAGAGGCCTCCAGACCTACCCCTCTCTGAGGATGAAAGATCAGTCCTCAGCAGAGGCCTCACCTTCATTCCCCTATGCTCTCGGATTAATGAGTTCAACACACGGCGTGACATCGAACAATTCTTCCACCGCCTTCGCCTCTGCGCCTACTTCTTCAACCAAGACTCTCGCCCACCCTCTGACGACCCCTTCTCATGCCTCCAACACACCCCATCCACCTGGACACCCCGTGCTGTCCTCCTACCTGCCCTCGACCTCTTCATAGCCAACTGCCGCCGCGACATTAACCGCCACCTGAACTCCCCCACCCCTCTCACCCACTCCAACCTCTCACCCTCGGAACGTGCAGCCCTCCACTCCCTCCGTTGCAACCCCAACCTCACTATCAAACCAGCAGACAAAGGAGGCGCGGTAGTAGTTTGGCACAGACCTTTACACCGCTGAGGCCAAACGCCAGCTCGCAGATACCTCCTCCTACTGCCCCCTTGACCATGACCCCATCCCCCACCACCAAACCATCATCTCCCAGACCATCCATAACCTCAATACCTCAGGGGATCTCCCATCCACCGCCTCCAACCTCATAGTCCCACAACCCCGCACCGCCCGCTTCTACCTCCTGCCCAAAATCCACAAACCTGACTGCCCCGGCCGACCCATTGTCTCCGCCTGCTCCTGCCCCACCGAACTCATCTCCGCATACCTCGACACGGTCCTGTCCCCCTTAGTCCAAGAACTCCCCACCTACGTTCGGAACACTACCCATGCCCTCCACCTCCTCCATGATTTTTGCTTCCCCGGTCCCCAACGCCTTATTTTCACCATGGACATCCAGTCCCTGTACACCTCCATCCCTCATCACGAAGGACTCAAAGCCCTCCGCTTCTTCCTTTCCCGCCGTACCAACCAGTACCCTTCCACTGACACCCTCCTTCAACTGACTGAACTGGTCCTCACCCTGAACAACTTCTCTTTCCAATCCTCCCACTTCCTCCAAACGAAAGGAGTAGCCATGGGCACCCGCATGGGCCCCAGCTATGCCTGCCTCTTCGTAGGATATGTGGAACAGTCCATCTTCCGCATCTACACTGGCCCTACCCCCCACCTTTTCCTCCGCTACATCGATGACTGTATCGGCGCCGCCTCGTGCTCCCACGAGGAGGTTGAACAGTTCATCCACTTCACCAACACCTTCCACCCTGACCTCAAATTCACCTGGACAGTCTCAGATTCCTCCCTCCCCTTCCTCGACCTTTCTATTTCTGTCTCAGGTGACCGAATCAACGGACATCTACTACAAACCGACCGACTCCCACAGCTACCTGGACTACACCTCCTCCCACCCTGCCCCCTGTAAAAACGCCATCCCATTCTCCCAATTCCTTCATCTCCACCGCATCTGCTCCCAGGAGGACCAGTTCCAATACCGTACAACCCAGATGGCCTCCTTCTTCAAGGACCGCAATTTCCCCCCCGACGTGGTCGACGATGCCCTCCACCGCATCTCGTCCACTTCCCGCTCCTCTGCCCTTGAGCCCCGCCCCTCCAACCGTCTCCAGGACAGAACCCCACTGGTCCTCACCTACCACTCCACCAATCTCCATGTACAGTGCATCATCCGCTGTCATTTCCGCCACCTCCAAACGGACCCCACCACCAGGGATATATTTCCCTCCCCTCCCCTATCAGCATTCCGTAAAGATCACTCCCTCCGTGACTCCCTCGTCAGATCCACACCCCCCACCAACCCAACCTCCACTCCCGGCACCTTCCCCTGCAACCACAGGAGGTGCAAGACTTGCGCCCACACATCCCCCCTCACCTCCCTCCAAGGCCCCAAAGGAAACTTCCATATCCGCCACAGATTCACCTGCACCTCCACACACATCATCTATTGCATCCTCTGCACCCGATGTGGCCTCCTCTATATTGGGGAGACAGGCCGCCTACTTGCTGAGCGTTTCAGAGAACACCTCTGGGACACCCGGACCAACCAACCCAACCACCCTGTGGCTCAACATTTCAACTCCCCCTCCCACTCCACCAAGGACATGCAGGTCTTTGGACTCCTCCATCGCCAGACCACAACAACATGACGGTTGGAGGAAGAGCGCCTCATCTTCCGCCTAGGAACCCTCCAACCACAAGGGATGAACTTGGATTTCACCAGTTTCCTCATTTCCCCTCCCCCCACCTTGTCTCAGTCAAATCCATCGAACTCAGCACCGCCTTCCTAATCTTCTTCCTGACCTCTCCACCCCCACCCCAGTCTGACCTATCACCCTCACCTTGACCTCTTTCCACCTATCGCATTTCCGACGCCCCTCCCCCAAGTCCCTCCTCCCTACCTTTTATCTTAGCCTGCTGGACAAACTTTCCTCATTCCTGAAGAAGGGCTAATGCCCGAAACGTCGATTCTCCTGTTCCCTGGATGTTGACTGACCTGCTGTGCTTTTCCAGCAACACATTTTCAGCTCTGATCTCCAGCATCTGCAGACCTCACTTTCTCCTCCCCAACTGGCCCAGGTTAACAACCCCAATCAGGAATCGCATTCTCAATGAGATCCACCTTGCCAATCTCACTCTAATCGCTACAATATCATTACTCTACACTCGGCACTTGTTGAAGTCTAGAACCAAGCTTCAAAAATTGCTTTAAGCTGTCTTTCCAGAGTGCGGAATGAAGCTATCATACATTTTATGCGGTTTAGTGCACCGCTCATGCCAATAGGGTAGGAAGTTCCAGAATAATGCACAATCAATAAGGTTGCAATGAATTCAATACTTTGTGGATTCCATGCTATCAAGATACTGCTCCTCCTCCTGATGTCCTCTAATGAAAACTGAAAGAACTACAGATGTGGTTCGTGATGTCCTTTACTTGATGTAGAGCCCTGACTGCATGACAATCAGAAGCTGGATTGCACTATAGAGGATAAGAGTAGGCCATTCATCCCTGTGTCTGTTCTGCCATTCAATTCAACAATAGTTAATCTGTACATTCATTTCATCTGCCCACCTGACTTCATTAGGCTTAATAACCTTTCTAAATATGCTTTACTTATTTAATATTCATGAATGGAGGACAAGTTAATATTCATCAATGAAATGGGTTGTGGCACTTCCACGCAGATCTTAAACAAAGACTTTGCCCACATCTTGTCAATCACTAGTATTAAACTGACATTATCCCAGAGCAAGGACACACCAGTAATTGAGAGAGAAGAGGACTGGAAAATTATCAGCACAAAACTGCTTTTTGACCAGCCATTTGAAACTACACAATTGCACCCAGTTGCAATCTAATTCCATTGACCTCATCTGACATGACCTCAGGATAAACCTAAAAAAAGATGACTGTATTCCCAAACCTGTCATTAAATTCCAACAGGCCACACTGACATTATGTTAAGAGGAGATTTGAGAGCAGGTTTTCTGCCTGTGCCTTTCCATCAGCAGCATAAATGAACAGGAAATTATGGATGTCCACAAGACCAGGCCATTCAGCCCCTCAAGCCTGCTCTACCATTGGAT
This sequence comes from Chiloscyllium plagiosum, assembly GCF_037043375.1. Lineage (NCBI taxonomy): Eukaryota > Metazoa > Chordata > Chondrichthyes > Orectolobiformes > Hemiscylliidae > Chiloscyllium > Chiloscyllium plagiosum. The sequence continues at coordinate 103,388,836 of NW_028270145.1, read as the reverse complement.
AAGATCATAGGTGATCTAATTCTGACCACAAATCCACAGTCTCACATATAGCCCGATTGCCTCCCCTTCCCCTACACCCAGCAAGAAACTATCTATGTTTGCCTTAAAATATGCAAGGACTATGTTTCCACCATGTATTCAGAAAGGGATTTCCAAGTGTTTGAGACACCAATACCCATGTACTGAAACTGACAGGAGCAGACATTCTGAGTTTTACAACTGTTTTACTGTTGAATTGTATACTAACACTGAATAGAACATTTTCCTTCTGGATCCTCTCCCTACTACAACGGACTGAGGGATCCTGGGGTGTTGGTCCACAGATCCCTGAAGGCAGCATGTTGGGTTAATAGAGCGGTTAAGAAGGTATATGGGAGACTTACCTTACTCAGACGGGGTATAGATTATAAGAACTCAGAGATCATGTTAGAGCTGTACAAACTTCGGTGAGGCCATAGCTGAAGCACCATGGGTAGTTTGTGTCACTGTGCTATGGGAAAGATGTGAATGCTCTGGAAGGGGTGCAAAGGACATTCACCAGTATGTCACCTGGGATGGAGCATATTAGCTATGAGGAGATGTTGGAGAAACCTGGGATGTGTTCTTTAGAGACAGGGCACCTGGTAGATGGGCAAAACCGCTGTCTCCCTTGGTGGAATAGACAATAACCAGGGGACACAATTTCCAGGGGATGAAAGACTGGTGGAATAGAGCATATTTGAGGAGATTTCTTTTTCACTCAGAGGGGGTGGGGAGAGCAGTTGAGGCAGGAAACCTCACAACCTTTAAAAAGTATTTGGATGAGGATTTGAAGTGTCATGACAATCAAGGTTCTGGGTCAAGTCCTGGAAATTGAGAAAGTTCCAGATGCCCACAACTGTTTGGGTAGCAAACATTTTCCTTAAATCCCATCTAAACCTCTTTCTCTTTATTTTGAAATATCTCCCCTTGTTTTGTGTCAACTATGGGATTAGCAGGGTTTGATTTCCAGTATGTTATCCCAGTGAGGCATAACAACAATTAATGAAGTCTTATCAAGGGAGATGGTGGGCTATGGTTTCCTCTGGCTGAAGACCCATTCAGACCTGAGATGTGGAGACATTTCTCCACTCAGAAAGCTATGAAACTTTGGAATTCTCTACCCCAGAAGATAATGGATAGTTTATTCAGAAGTAAAGCCTATATATTTTTGGACATTCAGATTATGAAGGACAATGGGAATATGGTGAGAAAGTGGAGTAAAGTTTTAAAATCAGTCCAAGATATAATTGAATGATAATGCATTTTCCAGGGATTGAATGTTTTTGCTCCTTATTGAGGACGTTGTTAGATAAGCCAGTAATTATCTCCCATACTAAATTACCCAGAAGGCAGTTAGGAGTCAACTCCATTGCTGGAGTCACATGTAGGTCAACATTCCATCAAGGCTGTTAGTGAGCTATATGGGTTTTTCCCAACAATCAACAGTAGATTCATGATCATCATTAGACTCTTATTTCCAATTTTTTATTGAATTAAAATTCTACCATCTGCTGTGGTGAGACTCAACTGGGTCCCCAGAATATTACCTGGGTCTCTTGATTAACAGTCCAGTGATCAGACCACTAGGCCATCACCTTCCCATGTTATGTTTGATTAGCCATGATACGGAAGTGCCGGTGTTGGACTGAGGTGGACAAGATACGGAAGTGCCGGTGTTGGACTGAGTTGGACAAAGTTAAAAATCACGCAAGTTATAGTCCAACAGGTTTATTTGGAAGTACAAGTTTTTGGAGGGCTGCTCCTTTCTCAGGTAGCTATGTTTTAACCTTAACTCATCGACCTGCTTTGTTTCTAGTAATCAATACTCTTGCCCAACAAAAATCAATCAATCTCAGTTATGAAATTTTCAATTGACACCCGGGCAGCATGGTGGATATGTGATTAGCACGGCTGCCTGACATCATCAGGGACTGGGGTTTGATTCCAGCCTTAGGTGACTGTGTAGAGTTTGCAATTTCTCCCCATATCTGTGGTGTTTTCTGCCTTGTGCTCCAGTTTCCTCCCATAGCCGAAAGATGGTGACATCTTACAAAATGTCGATATTACAGAGGAGGAAGTGCTGGATGTCTTGAAACGGTTAAAGGTGGATAAATCCCCAGGACCTGATCAGGTGTACCCTAGAACTCTGTGGGAAGCTAGAGAAGTGATTGCTGGGCCTCTTGCTGAGATATTTATATCACCAATAGTCACAGGTGAGGTGCTGGAGGACTGGCGGTTGGCTAACATGGTGCCACTGTTTAAGAAGGGATGTAAGGACAAGCCAGGGAACTATAGACCGGTGAGCCTGACCTCGGTGGTAGGCAAGTTGTTGGAGGGAATCCTGAGGGACAGATGTACATGTATTTGGAAAGGCAAGGACTGATTAGGGATAGTCAACATGGCGTTGTGTGTGGGAAATCATGTCTCACAAATTTGACTGAGTTTTTTTGAAGAAGTAACAAAGAGGATTGATGAGAGCAGAGCAGTAGTTGTGATCTAAATGGACTTCAGTAAGGCGTTCGACAAGGTCCCCCATGGGAGACTGATTAGATTAGATTAGATTACTTACAGTGTGGAAACAGGCCCTTCGGCCCAACAAATCCACACTGACCCGCCGAAGCGCAACCCATTCCCCTACATTTACCCCTTACCTAACACTACGGGCAATTTAGCATGGCCAATTCACCTGACCTGCACATTTTTGGACTGTGGGAGGAAACCGGAGCACCCGGAGGAAACCCACGCAGACACGGGGAGAATGTGCAACTCCACACAGTCAGTTGCCTGAGGCAGGAATTGAACCCAGGTCTCTGGCGCTGTGAGGCAACAGTGCTAACCACTGTGCCACCCTGCCGCCCAAGGTTAGATCTCACGGAATACAGGGACACCTAGCCATTTGGATACAGAACTGGCTCAAAGGTAGAAGACAGAGGGTGGTGGTGGAGGGTTGTTTTTCAGACTGGAGGCCAGTGACCAGAGGAGTGCCACAAGGATCAGTGCTGGGTCCTCTATTTTTTGTCATTTACACAAAAGATTTGGATGCGAACATAAGAGGTACAGTTAGTAAGTTTGCAGATGACACCAAAATTGGAGGTGTAGTGGACAGCGAAGAGGGTTACCTCAGATTACAACAGGATCTTGACCAGATGGGCCAATGGGCTGAGAAGTGGCAGATGGAGTTTAATTCGGATAAATGCAAGGTGTTGCATTTTGGGAAAGTAAATGTTAGCAGGACTTATACACTTAATGGGAAGGTCCTAGGGAGTGTTGCTGAACAAAGAGACCTTGGAGTGCAGATTCATAGCTCCTTGAAAGTGAAGTCACAGGTCAAAAGGATAATGAATAAGGCATTTGGTATGCTTTCTTTTATTGATCAGAGTATTGAATACAGGAGTTGTGAGGTCATGTTGCAGTTGTACAGGACATTGGTTAGGCCACTGTTGGAATATTGCGTGCAATTCTGGTCTCCTTCCTATCAGAATGATGTTGTGAAACTTGAAAGGGTTCAGAAAAGATGTACAAGGATGTTGCCAGGGTTGGAGAATTTGAGCTATAGGGAGAGGCTGAACAGGCTGGGGCTGTTTTCCCTGGAGCATCAGAGGCTGAGGGATCAACTTTAGAGCTGTTCAAAATTATGAGGGGCATGAATAGGGTAAATAGGCAAAGTCTTTTCCCTGGGGTCGGGGAGTCCAAAATTAGAGGTCATAGGTTTAGGGTGAGACGGTAAAGATATAAAAGAGACCTAAAGGGCAACTTTTTCACGCAGAAGGTGGTACGTGTATGGAATGAGCTGCCAGAGGAAGTGGTGGAGGCTGGTACAATTGCAACATTTAAGAGGCATTTGGATGGGTACATGAATAGGTAGGGTTTGGAGGGATATGGGCTGGGTGCTGGCAGGTGGGGCTAGATTGGGTTGGGATATCTGGTCGGCATGGACGGGTTGGACCAAAGGGTCTGTTTTCATCCTGTACATCTCTATGACTCTATGATTTTATGTGTTGGTTATGTAGATTGACTATTCTAAATTGACCCATAGTGTCCAGGGAGGCGTAGGCTAGGATGGCTGGCCATCTTAAATGTGAGATTATAGAGATAGGGTGGGTTTGGGTGGAATGCCATCTTGAGGGCCAACACGATGGATCAAGTAGCCTTTATCTACACTGTAGGGATTCTATGTCCTTTGTCAAATTACTCACAAGCATCCTCACTCGAATTTAAGTTTCGGTCTATTTTCCTGTACCTCTCTCACCAGATGTAAACTTGACCTATATCCTACCTCCATCAACTGGTTCTCTCTGAGCCCAGTACTCACCTGGAAGGAGCAGAGTGGGAGCAACCGATGGGCTAATAATGAGCAGGAGTTTGTCACCTTACGACTGTCAGAAGTTGAGAAACCTTGTGGTATAAGGTAATGGTTCTGAAAGAGTTAATGATGCAGACTGCTTTAAACTCCACCCACTCTGATGATGTTACTTGGCCATGAGTCGGAAAGACAGAACATCTCTGTCTCCTTATAGCGCTCATCACAAGTGGGGCTGTGATGGCCGAGTAGTATTATCACTACTAATCCAGAGACCCCAAGTAATGTTCTGGGGCCTGGGTTTGAGCCCTGCCATGGCAGATGGTGGAATTTAAATCAATAAATATTGGGAATTAGGAGTCAAAAAATGGCCACACAACTATTGTTAGGAAAATCTCATCTGGTTCACTGATATCCTTTTGGGAAGGAAACTGCTGGCCTACATGGAACTCCATAACAATCGCAATTTGGCAGACTCTTTACTGCCCTCTGGGTAAATAGGGATGGGTAAAAGAAAAAGCCAGCCTACCCAGTGACCCCCACGTCATGTGAATAAATGAAAACAAATGTCTCTTTTACTAATGTATGTTGTCCCTAATTGCTCCTGTGCGACAATCTATATTTTGAATGACATTACATTTTGGTAAGTCTCGTTGTAAAGCTTCCAGACTCTTAGGTCCAGCCAAAGAGAGAAGACGGTTAGTAAACCACCCAAACATAATCAGATTGAGGTTGGCATTGCAACAAATGCAATGAATGACCACTACTCAGGTATCTCTGCCCCATTAAGAGTCAGTTTCTCCTGAGCATGCAGGAACCTGACATCAAGACTGTAACAGTGTACACAGAAAGCATTTGGCAGCAGCAACATTGAAAGAGGGATTTTCCTGGAGTCAACCCTATAATGAGCCAGCTTCAAGCTTTTTGTCCAATAAAGGATCGAAGGCCAGCTCCTGATGATTCTGAATCAATCCAGTCTGAAGCCTTAGCAGCCTTCTGCAGGGGATCTCGGATTGAGAAGGCACCAAAACATTAAGCTACTTTTTAAAACAAATAAAAAAATCAGAATTGTTAAGCATCACATGTATCAGTGGAGCAACCCTCAAGTTAGTTTTTTATTACTCATTATGGGCATTGCTAGCTAGATTAGCATTTATCACCCATTCTTAATTACTCAGAATCTGGAGTCATAACTAAGGCCAGACCATTTGACGACAGCAGAATTCCTTTCCTGAAGTACATCTGCGAAGGAGATGGATGTTTTATGACAGCCACCATTAAGCTAGAATTTTAAATTGAATTTAAATTTTCATGTCCTGGTCATGTGAGATTTGAAATCAGCCCCCCCACCCCCCCCCCCCCCCCCCACCCCCCCCCCCCCCCCCCCCACCAACATTAACCTGAGTTCAGGATTACTAGCCCAGTGATGTTATCATTATGCCACTGCGTTGGCTGACTGGAGCCGCATTGACTGTTTTTCACAGGTGTGGCCCAAGCCCCTCCATCTTTGTGGAGCACAGCCTTCCACATCGACAGCTTCCCTAGACTGTTACAGGACCGAAGGCTGCATGAAGCTGCCAGATTCCTGAGATTGTTCCATCAGCAGCAAAATTACTGAATGGTCACAACATTCCGATACTTCTGTCCTGGAACATACTAATCAACTGCCCACCCGACTAGCATGGCAGGAAATCTATTTCTCAGCCGGTTACTGGAAAGAGTTATTGGTGGCATCTCCACCTGTTTTTCTTGATTCTTTGCTTCAAAGGTAGACAACCTGGAACTGGTAGATCTCAGTCCATCGTGCAACATAATATTTAGAGCAGAATGGGTAAAGGTCTTAATTTCCCATGAAGTTGTCAGGCAGAAACAATTAGATATTCAATCATGTGCAACAGATCTAGAGCTACACAAACGTTTAAGCATAGATTCTATATTTTCTATTGTCCTCTTCCTAGCAGTTTCCCTTTTGGAAATTAGAATCCTAGTAAAATTAAATTATTTTCATATTCTATATTTAGCTTTCACAATGTAGCATCAGACTAATTTAACTGTGTTAAAGTATGAACATGGCACAGCAGGTCAGGTGGCATCCAAGGAGCAAGAGAATTGACGTTTTGGGCATGAGCTCATGCCCGAAACGTCGATTCTCCTGCTCCTTGGATGCTGCCTGACCTGCTGCATTTTTCCAGCAACACATTTTCAGCTCTGATCTCCAGCATCTGCAGTCCTCACTTTCTCCTAAAGTATGAACATGCCTTGATAAGCATAACCAAATTTCTACCACATAAAAACAAAGGCTAAGTTACTAGAATCATCAAAGTCACCAATGTCATGGTGTTTTATTAAACTGATGACAAAGATCAATTGCACCTACATCACTATAATATCTTCACAACCTTTGGGAAAATGAGATGTCTTCATCTTAAAAGGAGGGACAACTATCCTTCAAATGGAGGTGGAAATGGGGACAGCATTCAACCAGATGTCATGATAACTGGCCATCCAGGTAATTGACACAGCATAAATTGTCAACCCCCTGAAATAAGGCAACTAAACAGGGGGAGGTAAGGAGAGAAGAAAAGTCCGTGGGAATGACCCACACCTCCATGGGAAATGTCTAAGAGGAGTAAAAAATAATCACCAAAAACTAGATCCAAAGATATCAAACATCAGGAATGAACACCAGCCACAGAAGCTATAGGGGTCCAACACATCTCTGCTCCTCCATTCTTTAGAATGACATTAGATTCAGTAAAACATTCTTGTCTTTCATAAGTTGTGTATTTATTTTCTTGTTCTAATTATCTCACTCCTTGGAGACAGGATCTCTGAGAAAGGATTTCAAAATCATAAGCAGGCTGCATAGAGTAGATAGGGAGAACTTGTTCCCACTCATTAAAGGAACAATAAAGGAAGGGAATAGATTTAAAATGATTTGCAAAAACAAGATATGAGAAAAGTAACTTTTTGACTGAGCGACTAATTAGGATATAGATTGTAATGCCTCAAAGTGTGGTGGAGGCAAGTTCAATTGAAGCATTCAGGAGTGCATTGGATGATTATTTGAATAAAATCAGTGTGCAAGGGCATGGGGAAAAAGCAGTAGATTGGCGCAAGTTGATAATGTTCATGTGAAGAACCAGTGCAAGCACAATGGGTCAAATGGCCTCCTTCTACAACCTACGATGATTCTATAAATTATCCTTCGTATCCATCCTGCTGCTTCTTAACAAATACAATAAACTATCTGAGTTTCTTTTTCCATATTGTTGAAGAGGAGAGTGTGAAACGGATTGGTAAGCTAGAAGAGGTACTTGTTAGGAAGGAAGATGTGTTGGGCATTTTGAAAAACTTGAGGATAGACCAGTCCCCCGGGCCTGACGGGATATATCCTAGGATTATGTGGGAAGCAAGAGAGGAAATTGCAGAGCCGTTGGCAATGATCTTTTCGTCTTCACTGTCAACAGGGGTGATACCAGGGGACTGGAGAGTGGCGAATGTTGTACCCCTGTTCAAAAAAGGGAATAGGGATAACCCCAGGAATTACAGGCCAGTTAGTCTTACTTTGGTGGTAGGCAAAGTAATGGAAAGGGTACTGAGGGATAGGATTTATGAGTATCTGGAAAGACACTGCTTGAGTAGAGACAGCCAGCACGGATTTGTGAGGGGTAGGTCTTGCCTTACAAGTCTTATTGAATTCTTTGAGGAGGTGACCAAGCATGTGGATGAGGGTAGAGCAGTGGATGTAGTATACATGGATTTTAGTAAGGCATTTGATAAGGTTCCCCATGGTAGGCTTATGCAGAAAGTCAGGAGGCATGGGATAGAGGGAAATTTGGCCAGTTGGATAGAAAACTGGCTAACCGGTCGAAGTCAGAGAGTGGTGGTAGATGGTAAATATTCAGCCTGGAGCCCAGTTACAAGTGGAGTTCCGCAGGGATCAGTTCTGGGTCCTCTGCTGTTTGTAATGTTTATTAATGACTTGGAAGAGGGAGTCGAAGGGTGGGTCAGTAAATTTGCAGATGATACGAAGATTGGTGGAGTTGTGGATAGTGAGGAGGGCTGCTGTCGGCTGCAAAGAAATTTAGATATGATGCAGAGCTGGGCTGAGGAGTGGCAGATGGAGTTCAACCCTGTCAAGTGTGAAGTTATCCATTTTGGAAGGACAAATAAGAATGCGGAATACAAGGTTAATCGTAGGGTTCTTAGTAAGGTGGAGGAGCAGAGGGATCTTGGGGTCTATATTCATAGATCTTTGAAAGTTGCCACTCAGGTGGATAGAGCTTGTAAGAAGGCCTATGGTGTATTAGCATTCATTAGCAGAGGGATTGAATTCAAGAGTCGCGATGTGATGTTGCAGCTGTACAGGACCTTGGTAAGGCCACATTTGGAGTACTGTGTGCAGTTCTGGTTGCCTCACTTTAGGAAAGATGTGGAAGCTTTGGAGAGGGTGCAGAGAAGATTTACCAGGATGTTGCCTGGAATGGAGAATAGGCCATACGAGGATAGGTTGAGAGTGCTAGGCCTTTTCTCACTGGAACGGCGAAGGATGAGGGGTGACTTGATAGAGGTTTATAAGATGATCAGAGGAATAGATAGAGTAGACAGTCAGAAACTTTTTCCCCGGGTACAACAGAGTGTTTAAGGTGAAGGGTGGAAGGTATAGGGGGGATGTCAGGGGTAGGTTCTTTACCCAGAGAGTGGTGGGGGCATTGAATGCACTGCCTGTGGGAGTGATAGAGTCAGAATCATTGGTGACCTTTAAGCGGCAACTGGATAGGTACATGGATGTGTGCTTAAGCTAGGACAAATGTTTGGCACAACATCGTGGGCCGAAGGGCCTGTTCTGTGCTGTATTGTTCTATGTTCTATGTTCTATAAATGATTAGACAACTCTGACCACAAACACCCAAATTCTAACACGTCTCTGATGGTATATGTACATATACAGTGGGCTTCAAGTAGACAAAATACACTATGGTTATCTGCCTTGGAAGACATTCACGAAATTAGTGAATGATTTGTGATTTGAAACTTCTCTAGGTAGAGGTCCAAATCCCATTATAATAATTTGAGAAAATAGTTGATCTCTGTGTTTCCCCAAGATGGAAAGTTAAGATCCGAGGATTGACATTCCTCAATTGTCAAGATTAGAGTGAAGCTGGAAAAGCACAGCAGGTCAGGCAGCATCCAAGGAGCAGGAAAATCAACGCTTTGGGCAGGAGCCCTTCATCAGAATTGAAGCTAGAAGCCTCAGGGGTGGAGAGATAAATGGGAGGGGGTGGAGCTGGGGAGAAAGCAGTTGAGAGTGCAATAGGTGGATGAAAAAAGGGGTAAAGGTGATAGGTTGGAGAGGAGCGTGGAGCGGATAGATGGGAAGGAAGATTGACAAGTGGGACAGGTCATGAGGATGGTGCTGAGATTGAAGTTTGGAACTGGGGTAAGGTGGTCGTGGTGGTGGTGGGGGGGGGGGGGGGCATTGGGAAATGAGGAAACCAGTGAAGTCCACAATTGAATTCCTCAGTAGTGTAGATCTTCTGAATGGAGACACATATCTGAATTCATTTCCTCTGCTCTGAATGAACTGTGAGTATCCACAGGGATTTATTAGAGGAATAGGCAAGTGTACAAATGAATTTAATTTTACAATTGGACAGTTTGCAGAAGTGATAGTGCTGATGGCCGGGGGGGTATATGGGGGGATCTTGGGGAGTAATTTTAGAATGTGTCATATGGGTGGCACAGTGGCTAGCACTGGTACCTTGCAGTGCCAGAGACCTGGGTTCAATTCCTGCCCCAGGCAACTGACTGTGTGGCGTTTGGACATTCTCCCCGTGTCTATGCGGGCTTGCTCTGGTTTTATCCCACAGTCCAAAAATATGCAGGTTAGGTGGATTAGCCATGCTGAATTGCCCGTAGTGTTAGGTGTAGGGGAATGGGTCTGGGTGGACTTGTTGGGCCGAAGGGCCCGTAAGTAATCTAATCTTAAAAAAAAATTAATTATAAAGTGAGGGAAAATTATAAAAATTGACAGAAAATGATCCTAGAATTGTTACAGTGCTGCTTTTTCTGTCAACATGAGAAAGATGTATTTTCTCATATGGTTGAGCTATCACAGAGGAGTTTGGCTTGATATTCCCATTTTGCATGATACTAATAACTTCTCTCATTAAAGGAAAAGAACAAAAGGCATCATTAGATGAGAATGATCCACTGGAGATTAGACAAAGAGCCTTGTATTGTAGGAAAACAATAATGAATATCCCATCATTAACAGACCCCCTCATGGTGACAACAGCATGAGTCTCATTGGGTGGAATGTATTTTGAAAATTGGATCGGAATTTCCTGAGCAACAGGCATTGTGATCAGTGTTTTCTTTGTAACAAAATATGTTAAATCTCTTGAGGAGCTTTCACTCTATATGGAGATAAAAGATCTGATAAAACAAAAACAGGAGAGGAAATTAACATATCTCTCAATTTTTCAGTTTTTAATTGGGCTTGAGAGAAACAGCAGTGGTGTTCCAGTGTAAGGCATCCATAAGAGCAAGGCAGGTTGAAAAGTAGGAGCACAGAGTACAATAACAATGTAGTCATTATAAAAGAAAACATGTGCTTGACCTTAACAGCAGTAATGTGTTCAATTCTGAGCATCATACTTCATGAAGGATGTGAAGATTTTAGAGAGTTTGCACAAAAGAAATGAGAATGTTTCTAGAGGTAGGCCATCTTTAAATATGTAGATAGATTGGAGACATTGGGGCTGCTGTCTTTGGAGAAGGGAAGGTTGAAAGGAGATTTGATAGAGGTGTTCAAAATCAAGAGGAAACTGAAAGTAGGCAGAAAAAAAACTGTTCAAATTGCTGAAAGGATCAAGAACTAGAGGACAATGATTTAAGATGACTGGCCAAGGACAGAATAGTGATTTGAGGAAAATCCTTTTAAAACTGCACAGGTTCCGGTATGAGAGTTTGGAGGAGGCAGATTTAATCATGACTTTCAAAAGAAAATTGGGAGAAAATCTGAAGAGGAAATATTTGTAGTGCAATGCAGGAAGGTGGAAGAGAATTGCTCTTACACACAGTGACACCTATACAATGGCCTGTGTAGTCTCTTCCTGTAGCTGCTCTGTGATTCGAGGTGAGTCTGCTTTGTTGTTGCATGCAGTACATACTAATCCTCTTCAGGTCCTGAGGTCTGTTCTTGTCAGCCTCTCGGCCAACATTTACTGAAGCACATAACTGTTGCAATTCAGACATTTCCTTGTCCATTTAATTTCCATGAATCTTTGCACGGTGCATTGCTGTAAATTAGAGATCCAAACAACAGCTAAGATCCTTGTGAACAGGACAAGAAAGTCTCCTGAGTCAATCAGATGAAAAATCTCAACCCGCTGCAGGGTCCAAAGCTGAAAGCCTATTGCAACAATATCAAGTCAAGCCCAGTTAACAAAATAAAGACAGTGAAAAACATTATTGGAATAATAGACCGAGTAGGAAGAGGATAGAGTAGAACATTTGAACATTAATTAACTTTCTTAATAATTAACAGTTCTAAGGGTTAAAGGGATCAAAGAGTATGGGGACATAGCAGGAACAGGGAATTGAGTCAGAGGATCAGCAATGATTATATTGAATGCCAGAACAGGCTCAAAAGGCCAAATGGGCAAAAGTGAGGACTGCAGATGCTGGAAACCAGAGTTTAGATCAGAGTGATGCTGGAAAAGCACAGCAGGTCAGGCAGCATCTGAGGAGCAGGAAAATCTACGTTTCAGGCAAAAGCCCTTCATCAGGAATAGAGGCAGGGAGCCTCCGGGATGGAGAGATAAATGGGGGCATGGTGGGGCTGGGGAGAAGGTAGCAAAGAGTACAATAGGTGAATGGGGGTGGGGATGGAGGTGATAGGTCAGGGGGAGGGTGGGGGAAGGTTGCAAAGAGTACAATGGGTGGATGGAGGTGGGGATGAAGGTGATAAGTCAGAGGGGAGGGTGGAATGGATATGTGGGAAAGGAGATTGGTAGATAGGACAGGTCATGAGGATGGTGCTGAGCTGGAAGTTTGGAACTGGTGTAAGGTAGGGGGAGGGAAAATGAGGAAACTGGTGAATCACAAAGAAGGGCTTATGCCCTTGATCCTCCTGCTCCTTGGATGCTGCGTGACCTGCTGCGCTTTTCCAGCAACACATTTTTCAAGTCCACATAGATGCCCTGGGGTTGAAGTGTGCCAAGGCGGAAGGTGAGGCATTCTTCCTCCAGGCATTGGGTGGTGAGGGAGTGATGGTGGAGGAGGCCCAGGATCTGTATGTCCTCGGCAGAGTGGGAGGGGGAGTTGAAATGTTCGGCCACGGTGCGGTGGGGTTGATTGGTGCCGGTGTCCCAGAGATGTTCCGTAAAGCACTCTGCTAGGAGTCGTCCAGTCTCCACAATGTAGAGGAGACGGCATTGGGAGCAACGGATGCAATAAATGACATTGGTGGATGTGCAGGTGAAACTTTGATGGATGTGGAAGGCTCCTTTGGGGCCTTGGATGGAGGTGAGGGGGTAGGTGTGGGCACAGGTTTTGCAATTCCCAGGTAATGTTCTGGGACTCCACGGCCAATTGCTGCTATGGCAGATGGTGGAATTTGAATTCAGTAAAAAAGGAAATCTGGAAAGAAGGATCTAATGATGGCCATTAATCCATTGTCAATTGACAGGAGAAAACCCATCTGGTTCACTGATGTTCTTCAGGGAAGGAAACTGCCATCCTTACCTGGTCTGGCCTACATGTGACTTCAGACCCACAATGTGGTTGACTCTTAACTATCCCCTGGGAATTGAGAAGGGCAATAAATGCTGACGTAGCCAGTGATGCCATTGTCAAGTGGATGAAGAACATCAAAAATTCCTTATAGTGATTTCCATATTTTTCACCGTTCTCAAGGTAAAGATCTTGTTTTCAGAATTCCATACTGGATTTATTGACAACTTTCTTAAATTTATGCACTGTATTTTTGGAGTCACCCACAAGTTGAAATATTTTTTCAAAGATTTTTAACAACATAATTAAAACCTTAAATTAATTTTCAAGACCAGAAAGGTTATTTTTGCCTACTTATGACTTAATATTACTTAAACTAATATGGCTGAGTTCAAATGTTCTGTGTTAAGCTTATTGCAAATCTATTGTGCAATACTGCAACTTCATGCCACTGAATGTATTTCCATTGCATGGCAGTTAAATGAAATGTGTTTTATTTAAGTAATGTTGAAACAGTGTACCTTGTGTCACAAAGCTGGTCCCTTTTCTCTAGGATACTGTGTCCTTGATTTTTTTCAGAGGGGTAATAAATGGGCTGGGCTCCAATTTGACTAGTTTGGTACAGAAATGAAAAGGATTTTGAAAGGCCTTCCGTTTATATGTGAACAGATGAGACTTCAGGCCAAAGTGGTCATGTTTTAGAAGTGACCAATAAAATGTAAGGGGAGTGGTCAGCTCTCTCGCTGAGCAGTTCAGTTCAGTCCAGAACTAGTTAGGGGTTTAACAGTGAGCTGTGTGGAAACAAACTCTCTCTCTCCTTCTGCCCTTCTAACGACAACCTGTAAGCATTGTTCCATTTGTTACTGGTCTTTAAGCAGGTTTGTTGATTGGGACTGCCGTGTATATTCAGAAGAGCATAATTAAGTTTAGTTTGGATAGATTGAGTTCCGTAGGGTTTTTTTATTCTGTTCTTTGTGCTTTATTGTGTAATTTTGGGAATAAATTTCTGTCTGTTTTAAACCCTGTTAGTCAACCTACCTAATTACTCTGGGTAATCTTCACTGTACAGTTACCAAAACAAATTGCAAAGTTATAGAACATAGAACATAGAACAATACAGCACAGAACAGGCCCTTCAGCCCATGATGTTGTGCCGAACATTTGTCCTAGCTTAAGCATCTATCCATGTAACTATCCAATTGTCGCTTAAAGGTCACCAATGATTCTGACTAAGCCATTCCCACAGGCAGCGCATTCCATGCCCCCACCACTCTCTGGGTAAAGAACCTACCCCTGACATCCCCCCATACCTTCCACCCTTCACCTTAAATTTATGTCCCCTTGTAACACTCTGTTGTACCCGGGGAAAAAGTATCTGACTGTCTACTATATCTATTCCCCTGATCATCTTATAAACCTCTATCAAGTCACCCCTCATTCTTCGCCATTCCAATGAGAAAAGGCCTAGCACTCTCAACCTATCCTCGTACGACCTATTCTCCATTCCAGGCAACATCCTGGTAAATCTTCTCTGCACCCTCTCCAAAGCTTCCACATCTTTCCTAAAGTGAGGCAACCAGAACTGCACACAGTACTCCAAATGTGGCCTTACCAAGGTCCTGTACAGCTGCAACATCACCTCACGACTCTTGAATTCAATCCTCTGCTAATGGACGCTAATACACCATAGGCCTTCTTACAAGCTCGATCCACCTGAGTGGCAACTTTCAAAGATCTATGAACATAGACCCCAAGATCCCTCTGCTCCTCCACCTTACTAAGAACCCTACCATTAACCTTGCATTCCGCATTCTTATTTGTCTTTCCAAAATGGACAATCTCACACTTGACAGGGTTGAACTCCATCTGTCACTCCTCAGCCCAGCTCTGCATCATATCTAAGTCCCTTTGCAGCCGACAACAGCCCTCCTCACTATCCACAACTCCACCAATCTTCATATCGTCTGCAATTTTACTGACCCACCCTTCGACTCCCTCTTCCAAGTCATTAATAAACATTACAAACAGCAGAGGACCCAGAACTGATCCCTGTGGCACTCCACTTATCACTTGTAACTAGGCTCCAGGCTGAATATTTACCATCTACCATCACTCTCTGACTTTGACCGGTTAGCCAGTTCTCTATCCAACTGGCCAAATTTCCCACTATCCCATGCCTCCTGACTTTCTGCAAAAGCCTACTATGGGGAACCTTATCAAATGCCTTTCTAAAATCCATGTACACTACATCCACTGCTCTACCCTCATCCACATGCTTGGTCACCTCCTCAAAGAATTCAATAAGACTTGTAAGGCTAGACCTACCCCTCACAAATCCGTGCTGGCTGTCCCTAATCAAGCAGTGTCTTTCCAGATACTCATAAATCCTATCCCTCAGTACCCTTTCCATTACGTTGCCTACCACCAAAGTAAGACTAACTGGCCTGTAATTCCCGGGGTTATCCCTATTCCCTTTTTTGAACAGGGGCACAACATTCGCCACTCTCCAGTCCCCTGGCACCACCCCCATTGACAGTGAAGACGAAAAGATCATTGCCAACAGCTCTGCAATTTCCTCTCTTGCTTCCCACATAATCCTAGGATATATCCCGTCAGGCCCGGGGGACTTGTCTATCCTCAAGTTTTTCAAAATGCCCATCACATCTTCCTTCCCAACAAGTATCTCCTCTAGCTTACCAGTCCGTTTCATACTCTCCTCTTCAACAATACGGTCCCTCTCATTTGTAAATACCGAAGAAAAGTACTCATTCAAGACCTCTCCTATCTCTTCCGACTCAATACACAGTCTCCCACTACTGTCCTTGATCGGACTTATCCTCGTTCTCGTCATTCTCATGTTTCTCACATACGCATAAAAGGCCTTGGGGTTATCCTTGATCCTACCCGCCAAAGATTTTTCATGCCCTTTCTTAGCTCTCCTATTCCCTTTCTTCAGCTCCCTCCTGGCTATCCTGTATCCCTCCAATGCTCTGTCTGAACCTTGTTTCCTCAGCCTTATATAAGCCTCCTTCTTCCTCTTTACTAGATATTCAACCTCCCTCATCAACCAAGGTTCCCTCACACGACCATCTCTTTCCTGCCTGACAGGTACATACATATCAAGGACACGTTGCATCTGTTCCTTGAAAAAGTTCCACATTTCAATGACATCCTTCCCTGACATCCTATGCTCCCAATTTATGCTCCTCAGATCCTGTCTTACAGCATCGTATTTACCCTTCCCCCAATTGTAACACCTACCCTGTTGCACGCACCTATCTCTCTCCATAACCAAGGTGAAAGTCACAGAATTGTGGTCACCATCACCAAAATGTTCACCCACTAACAAGCCCATCACTTGTCCTGGTTCGTTACCGAGTACCAAATCCAATATGGCATTCCCTCTGGTCGGACAATCTACATACTGAGTTAGAAAAGCTTCCTGGACACACTGCACAAACACCGCCCCATCCAATCTACTTGATCTAAAGAGCTTCCAATCAATATTTGGGAAGTTGAAATCGCCCATGACGACTATCCTGTGGCTTCTGCACCTTTCCAAAATCTGTTTCCCAATCTGTTTCTCCACATCTCTGCTTCTATTGGAGGACCTATAGTAAACACCCAACAAGGTGACTGCTCCTTTCCTATTTCTGACTTCAGCCCATACTACCTCCAAAGGCAGATCCCCCTCAAACTGCCTTTCTGCAGCCATTATACCATTTCTAATTAGCAACGCCACCCCCCCCCTCCTTTTTTACCACCCTCCCTAATCTTACTGAAACATCTGTAAACTGGAACCTCCAACTACTATTCCTGTCCCTCTTCTATCCACGTTTCTGTGATGGCCACAACATCGTAGTCCCAAGTACCAATCCACGCCTTAAGTTCACCCACCTTATTTCTGATACTCCTTGCGTTGAAGTATACACACTTGAACCCATCTCTGTGTCCGCAAGTATTTCCTGTCAGTGCTACCTTCGCCACAGCCTCCCTACATTCTTGGACATCCTGAAAAACAGCTAACCTACTTGCTGGATTACAAGTCCGAATCCCATCCCCCTGCCAAATTAGTTTAAACCCCCCCGAAGAGTGCTAGCAAACCTACCTCCCAGGATATTGGTGCCCTTCTGGTTCAGGTGCAACCCGTCCTGCTTATACAGGTCCCACCTTCCCCAGAATGCAGTCCAATTGTCCAAATACCTGAAGCCTTCCCTCCTACACCATCCTTGCAGCCACATGTTCAACTGCACTCTCTCCCTATTCCTTGCCTCACTGTCACGTGGCACTGGCAACAACCCAGAGATGGCGACTCTGTCCGTCCTAGCTTTTAGCTTCCTGCCTAACTCCCTGAGCTTCTGAATGACCTCACCACCCCTCTTCCTACCTATGTCGTTGGTGCCAACGTGCACCACCACTTCTGGCTGCACACCTTCCCACTTAAGGATTCTGAAGACACGGTCCGAGACGTCTCAGACCCTGGCACCCGGGGAGGCAACAAACCAACCAAGAGTCTCACCCATGCCCACAGAACCGCCTGTCCGTCCCTCTAACTATAGAGTCTCCTATAACTAGCGCTCTCCTCCTCTCCCCCTTTCCCTTCTGAGCCTCAGAGCCGGACCTCGTGCCAGAGACCCGGTCACTGCAGCTTACCCCTGTTAGGCCATCCCCCACAACAGTATCCAAAGCGGTATACTTATTGTTGAGGGGAACGACCACAGGGGATCCCTGCACTGCCTGCTTCCTCCCCTTCCCACCTCTAACTGTTACCCAGCTACCTCTGTTCTCTGGCGTAACTATGTCCCTGTAGCTTCCATCTATCACCCTCTCAGCCTCTCGAATAATTCTCAGTTCATCCAACTCCAGCTCCAGTTCCCTAAAGCGGTCTGTGAGGAGCTGGAGCTGGCTGCACTTCCTGCAGATGAAGTCAGCAGGAGCATCGGTGGTCACCCTTACCTCAATCATCCTGCAGGAGGAACATTCCATTGCTGCACTGCCATAACTCTACACTTAGTCTCCAAAAACAAGAACACCAAGTAGCTTACCTTTTTTTTTTAGGTTAGAGGAGGAGGGAGGGTGGGAGACACTACACATGTAGTGTCTCGGGTTCCTTCTCTACTCAAATAACAATCACTTACCTTCCCGACCGGCTTTGCACTCCGACTTCATTTCCGCCCAGCTACCGCCGCTCTCTGCTGCAAAAAGACCGTTGGCATTATGGTCTGGGCTGCCTGCTTAAGAATGTTTTGAGTGGTCTCACCTAGTCCATAACATTTGGACAACAATGATTTTTGAGCTTATGTACACATGTGCCTCTTCCTGAAAAAAAAGATGAATTTATTTCAAAGGGCCCCAACTGAGGGCAGTCTGGCTAAATTTGCAGACAATACAAAGATAGGTAAAGGCACAGGTAACATTGAGGAGGTGGAGAGGCTGCAGAAAGATTTGGACAGGTTTGGAGAGTGGGCAAAGAAACGGCAGATGGAGTACAATGTGGGGAAGTGTGAGGTCATGTACTTTGGTCAGAAGAATAGAGGCATAGATTATTTTTTAAATAAGGAGAAAATTCAGAAATCTGAAGTACAAACAGACTGGGGGTTCTAGTCCACGATTCTATCAAGGTAAACTTGCAGGTTGAGTCCATAGTTCGGAAGGCAATTGCAATGATGTCATTTATTTTGAGAGGACTTGAATATAAAAGTAGGGATTTACTTCTGCGTCTCTACAAGGCTCTGGTCAGATCAATTTTGGAGTATAGTGTGCATATCTCAGGAGAGACTGGTCCTGAAGTGCGTTCAGAGGAGGTTCATGTGAATGGTCCCAGGAATGAAAAGATTAACATATGAGGAACGTTTGAGGACTCCTCATCTATACTCGATGGAGTTTAGAAGGGTAAAGGGGGATCCAGCTGAAAAGTTACCAAATACTGAATGGCCAGGGCAGAGTGGATTTTGGGAAGATATTTCCATTGGTCAGAGAGACTAACACCTGAGGGCACAGCCTTAGAGTAAAGAGAAGACCTTTTAGAACAGAGATGAGGAGGAACTTCTTCAGCCAGAGAATGCTGAATCTATGGAATTCATTGCCACAGAAGGCTGTGGAGATTGTGTCTTTGAGTACATTTAAGACTAAGATAGATAGTTTTATTGATTGTCAAGGGGGCCAAGGGATATGAGGAAAAAAACAGGGAGAGTGGAGTTGAGAAATCTATCAGCCATGATTGAATGGTTAAGCAAATTCGATGGGCTAAATGGCCTAATTTCTGCTCCTATATCTTATGGTCTTAACAGGCCCAATTGAATGAATGACAGTTATCCTTCTGAAAGTTTCACATGCTACAATTTTAAGGATCTGCTTATCTTCAATGTTTTTGTTTACATGTGAGGAACGATTACTGCAATGATGCAGGAGAGAGGTGCTAGTGTCTGTGGAATGACATGGCACAATGGAAATCCACACCATCAAACTGAGTGACAATTAGAGTGGGCAATCATTGGTCAATTACTAAAACGTGTCAATCAATTTTTCTTCATTTACCATCGCTGAGGAAATGAGCCATGGCTTGGTATGATTTAATCATTGTATTAAACACTTGAATTTGCTTTGCTTCATAAACTCAACGTTTAAAGCAACTTTTCAACCAAATGCTTTCTTTGGAAAAAAAATGGTCAAAAGCAATCCCAATACATTGGGTCGTTTTACATTTATTACCTTTTCTTCCCCATAACATGAGTTAATCTTTTTTCTCCAGTGTCAGAACACACTGACTATCATAAAACTACAAAAACAGAAACATGTTCTGAATCTCCAACAGAACTTAATCACACAGATAGAATTTATAGCATCTCAGCCCTTTTAAATGATAATGAGTAAGTGGGCAGAACATCAGCAGAAGAATTGCCGGTGACAACTATTCCATGGACAATGTCAACAAAACACAGGATGAATAGAAACATAAAAGGCAGGATAGTCAACTGCTAAAGCAGCAATGGTGGAGCAAATGTAACAGAATTAAGGTTTCAAGTCAATGAACTTTTATCACAACTGGAAAAAGTTTGAGTTTGAATAGATTTTAAGCAAGTGTTAGGTGGGACTGGGAGAAAAGAAAGATGAGTTCAGTCATTTCAGAACATAAGCTAAGTTCCATTCCCGACGAATGTTGTTTACTTTACTTTGTATGATTTGGTTCTTCTTAGTTTTGTTTTTAGACAGCTGTCTGGGAATGTCTTTGTTTTTCTGGCCACATCCCTCTTCACTTTGGCCCTCTAACATTATTCAACTTCCACCCTACAAACCTTCGCATAAACCGCATCATCTGCTGATATTTCCGCCACCTACAAACGGATCCCACCATCAGGGATATCTTCCCCTCCCCACCCCTTTCTGCTTTCCTCAAAGACTGTCCCCTCGGTGACTACCTGGTCAGGTCCACGCCCCCCCCAACAACACGCTCTCCCCTCCTGGTACCCTCCCCTGCCACTGCAGCAAATGCAAAACCTGTGCCCACACATACCCCCCTCACCTCCATCCAAGGCTCCAAACGAGCCTTCCACATCCATCAAAGTTTCACCTGCACATCCACCAATGTCATTTATTGTATCCATTGCTCCCGATGTGGTCTCTTCTACATTGGGGAAACTGGACGCCTTCTCACAGAATGCTTTAAAGATCACCTCTGGGACACCCACATCAATCAACTCCACCAGCCCGAGGCCCAACATTTCAACTCCCCCTCCCACTCCGCTGAGGACATGTAGGGCCTCCTCCACCACCATCCCCTCACCACCTAACGCCTGGAGGAAGAACGTCTCATCTTCCGCCTCAGAACACTTCAACCCCAGGACATCAATGTGGACTTCACCAGTTTCCTCATTTTCCCTCCCCCCACCATACCCCAGTTCCAACCTTCCAGCTCAACACCATCCTCATGACCTGTCCTACCTGCCAATCTTCCTTCCCACCTATCCGCTCCACCCTCCTCTCTGACCTATCACCTTCATTCCCACTTCCATCCACCCATTGTACTCTTGGCTACCTTCCCTCACCTTCCCCTCTGACCTATCACCTTTATCCCCACCCCCATCCACCTATTGTACTTTTTGCTACCTTCTCCCCAGCCCCATCCCCCTCCCATTTATCTCTCCGCCCTGGACGCTCCCTGCCTTCATTCCTGATGAAGGGCTTTTGCCCAGACCGTTGATTTTCCTGCTCCTCAGATGCTGCCTGACCTGCTGTGCTTTTCCAGCATCACTTTAATCTAGACTCTGATTTCCAGCATTGCAGTCCTCATTTTTGCGTCTAACATTATACCCTCTGCCATTCAATCTCCCTGTTCTTCCATTCCTTGTCAGACACTCAGTTGTCTGTAACTGCTACAGACTCGAAGAAAGGGAAATCATAGAATCCCTACAGTATGGACACAGGCCATTTGGCCCATCGAGTCTACATCAGCCCTCCAAAAAGCATCCCACTCGGTCCAACCCCCTGCCTGGCCTTGCATTTCCCACTGCCCAGTCCACCTAACCTACACATCTTTGGACTATGGGAGGAAACCGGAGCACCAATAGGAAACCCACGCAGACATCGGGAGAACGTGCAAACTCCACACAGATAGTTGCCTGAGAGTAGAATTGAACCTGGGTCGCTGGTGCTAACCTCTGTGCTACCATGCCACCCAGAAATGGCAACAACAAACATTGTTGACCCTGCAAAGTCTTCCTTTGTAACATCTGGAATGAGGATGTTCCAAAATTACAAGACTTGTTCCATTAACTCGTCAAGCAAAGCCTGACATAGTCATACCACAGAATCATATCTTCCAGACAGCATTCCACCATCATATTGTCTGAATATGTCCTCTCCCACTGGGAGAACAGACCCATCAGAGGTGGTGATACAATGCTATATAATCAGGAGGGAGCTCCCTTGGAGTCTACAGTGTGGACCCCATGATGCCTCATGGCATCAAGCCAAACACAGACAGGGAAACATCCTGCTGATTATTAGCTGCATCACTCCATCCTTAGCTAATTACAGTCACAGAGATGTACTGCACAGAAACAGCCCCTTCGGTAAAACTTGTCCATGCCGACCAGATATCCTAAATCTGGACCCATTTGCCAGCATTTGGCCTCTATCCCTCGAAACCTTTAATCAGCGTTCCTCCACATTGTACACCACATTGAGATTGAATATGCCCAGTGTGCAGAATGTAAACTGAGTCAGGGAATATTAACTTTAATTATCTTCAGATGTTTTATTTCTGTAAATACTGCTTTGATAATAGGATGCAGATATAGGATGACAGGAAGTTTGTTGACATCACTTCCATGGAGCATGGTGGCTTCAGCTAACCTGATGCCCTTTATTGTACCTTCCTTCTCTTCTTGTTTGTTAGACATGTTTATGATTGAGAAAATAAATCACTGTTTATCAGCAGTTACAGAAATTGTTGTGCTATAAAGAAAATATTAGAAAAATTCAGATTTAAATCGACTCCAGTTCAAACAGAATGTAGGGAAGTCTGATATTATGCTTGAATTTGTCTCCTCAGCCATCCTAGTATCTAATGTATGACCTAGATTTGTCATAGTTATCCCTTATTCCTAATTCCTCCGCCTCCGTCACATCTGCTCCCAGGAGGACCAGTTCCACCATAGAACACACCAGATGGCCTCCTTCTTTAAAGACCGCAATTTCCCCTCCCACGTGGTTAATGATGCCCTCCAGCGCATCTCATCCACTTCCCGCACCTCCGCCCTTGAAACTGACCCCTCCAACAGCAACAAGGCCAGAAACCCATCCCAGTCCTCACCTTCCACCCCACCAACCTCCATATACATCACATCATCCTCCGCCATTTCCACCAACTACAAATGGACCCCACCACCAGAGATATAATCCCCCCCACCCCTATCCGCTTTCTGTAAAGACCATTCCCTCCGCGACTCCCTCGTCAGGTCCACGCCCCCCACCAGCCCACCCTACTCTCCCGGCACCTTCCCCTGCCACTGCAGCAATTGCAAAGCCTGTACCCACACCTCCCCCCTCAAATCCATCCAAGGTCCCAAAGGAGCCTTCCATATCCATCAAAGTTTCACCTGAACATCCACCGATGTTATTGACTGTATCCGTTGCTCCCGATGCGGTCTTCTTTACATTATGGAGACAGGACACCTACTCGCAGAGCGGTTCAGAAAACAACTCCCGGACACCAGCACCAATCAACCCCACTGAATACTTCAACTCCCCCTCCCACTCTGCCGAGGTCCTGGGCCTCCTCCATCGCCACTCCCTAACAACCCAACTCCTGGAGGAAAAATGCCTCATCTTCCGCCTCGGGACCCTCCAACCCCCATGGCATCAATGTGGATTTTACCAGTTTCTAATTTTCCTTCCCCTTACCTTATCCAGATCCAACCTTCCAACTCGGCACCAACCTCATGACTTGTCCTACCCGTCCATCGTCCTTCCCACCCATCTGTTCCACAATCCCCTCTGACATATCACCTTTACCCCCACTCCATCCACCTATTGCACCTTCAGCTACCTTCCTCACAGTCCCAACCCCCTCTCATTTATCTCTTTACTCCCTAGGCTTCCAGCCTCATTCCTGATGAAGTGCTTTTGCCTGAAACATCGATTCTCCTGCTCCTCGGATGCTGCCTGTCCTGCTGTGCTTTTCCAGCACCACATTCTCGACTTAGATTTGTCATAACTAGTTGTTCTCTGCACTGTTGCATTCTGAATGAGCTCCATTGCTGATGCTTCAATTGTCTTGTGTGAAACATTGTGTTAAATTAAGACAGAAATTGATGGAGATACTCAGCAGGTCTGGTCGCTTCTGTGGAGAGAAAGAGTCAAAAAACGTGGCACTGGAAAATCGCATCAGGTCAGATAGCTTCCGGGGAGCAGGAGAGTCGACGTTTTGGGCCTTCAGTAGATTAGATTACATTACAGTGTGGAAACAGGCCCTTCGGCCCAACAAGTCCACACCGACCTGCCGCAGTGCAACCCACCCAAACCCCTACATTTACCCCTTACCTAATACTACGGGCAATTTAGCATGGCCAATTCACCTGACCTGCACATTTTTGGACTGTGGGAGGAAACCGGAGCACCCGGAGGAAACCCACGCAGACACAGGGAGAACGTGCAAACTCCACACAGTCAGTCGCCTGAGGCGGGAATTGAACCCAGGTCTCTGGCGCTGTGAGGCAGCAGTGCTAACCACTGTGCCACCGTGCTTCCTGATGAAGGGCTAATGCCGAAACGTTGACTCTCCTGCTCCTCGGACGCTGCCTCACCGGCTGTGCTTTTCCAGCACCGTATTTTTTGACTCTGATTTCCAGCATCCACAGCCCTCACTTTCTCTGTGGAGCAAAAGTAGGGTTTATGTTTCAAGTCTAGTGACCCTTCTTCAGAACTGATAGTAGCTAGGAAAAGCTGGTATATACGGTAACATATTGGGTTGGGATGGGTGGGAAGGAGTGGGGGAGGGGAAAGGAATGAACCGATAAGTGGAAATGGAGCCCAGAGAGAGAGAAAACGAGAGTTAGGCAGGCAAAGGGATGGATGCTAGAATACCAGGGAGAATGAAAAACTGATAATGGGGACTATAAGTAAGTGTAACTGGGTAGGTTGTGCTGAAAACAGCCCATGTGATGACAGGGCCTGGTGTGTGGGGATGGATAAAAGACATAAAAGAAGATGCAGTTTATGGGTGGCATCTGCACTGCTGCCTCACAGTGCCAGGGACCTGGGTTCGATTCCAACCTTGGGCGACTGACTGTGTGTGCAGGTCTCCCTGTGTCTGTGTGGGTTTCCTTACTGTGCTCTGGTTTCCTCCCACGGTCCAAGGATGGTTGGGTTAGGTAGACAGGCCATGCTAAATTTTCCATAGTTTCTAGAGATGTGCAGATTAGCCATGGGGAATGTGGGGTTGCAGGGATAGTGTGGGTCTGGGCGGGATGCTTTTCAGAGGGTTTGTGTGGACTGAATGGGTGGAATGGCCTGCATTTACACTGTAGAGATTCTAAAGGTGTTCAGGTTGTAAAATTATTGAACTCTTTATTGAGTCCTGAAGGTTGCAAGGTCTCTAATTAGAAAATGAGGTGCTGTTCTCCGAGCATGCACTGACACTGATTGGAGCACTCAGTCGGTCTGAGGTAGAAATGTTCACCAGGGAACACAATGGTGTGGTGATTTACCATAACATGCTAAATTGCTGCAGTTTCTTCTCAAAATTTGCGGCACATGAAATCTGAACTCTCCTCACTGCTGATGACTGTGGAAAGTATTTCCAATAAACAGGATGTTGGTGAGGCTGCACTTGGAGTGTTGTGTTCAGTTTTGGTCACCCTGTTGTAGGAAGGATGTTATTAAACTGGAAAGAGTGCAGGAGAAATTCTCAAGGACGTTGCTGGAGCTCAAGGGAGTGAGTTAGAGGAAGAAGTTGGACAAGCTAGGATTTTTTTCTTTAGAGCGTAGAAGACTGATAGAAGTGTACAAGATCCTGTGAGGCAGGTATAGGGTGAATGCACTCAGTCTTTTGCCCAGGGTTGGGGAATTGAGGACTCTAGGGCATCAGTTTAAGGGTAGAGGGGAAAGAATAAAAGGGAACCTGAGGGACAATTTTTTTACATAGAAGGTGGTACGCATATGGAAAGAGCTACCAGCGGAAGTGGTTGAGGCGGGTACATTAACAACGTTTAAAAGGCATTTGGACAAATACATGGATAGGAAAGATTTAGAAGAATATGGGCCAATTGCATGGAAATGAGGTTAGTGTGGACGGATATTTTGGTCAGCACAGACCAGTTTGGCCTGAAGAGCCTGTCTCTGTGCAGTAGGACTCTATAACTCCATGACTCTAAACTGATACAGTCACAATTTTCCTTTCCATTGTCAATATGAAACAAATTTCTTGTTCCTCCTTAGTAGAGATTGCTCAGTTTGACACTGCCCTGGGTCTTAAACGATTGAAACTTTATTGCTGGAACAGCACAGCAGGTCAGGCAGCATCTAGGGAACAGAAGATTCGACGTTTCGGGCACATGCCCTTCTTCAGGCATGTGCCCGAAACGTCGAATCTTCTGTTCCCTAGATGCTGCCTGACCTGCTGTGCTGTTCCAGCAATAAAGTTTCAGCTTTGATCTCCAGCGTCTGCAGACCTCACTTTCTCCTCTTAAACGATTGGAAAGGTTAATACTTGGTTGCCCTCAAAGCAATACCCAGGGTCTCTGGGTTACTGGACATTGCCAGTTTGCTACCATCTCCCACTTTCTTACTAGATTATGATGGAGAATGATGATAAAATTAAGGTTGCTGCTATGCAGTACTGTGCTGAATAGACTGGCACTATTGCGAAAGCACAGGAGTAGGCTGTTCAGCCCCTTGAACCTTTTCATGCAAGTTATGGTTGGCCTATCTCTTAATTCAGAGATCATGCTTTGATTATATAAAGCTTAATACTCTAACAAAGACCTGATGATAGTCTCATGCATGTGAAACAGCAAGGTGGCTGAAAATTCTGAACAACTGCACCCTGCTGTGGGTCAGAGCTTCAGAACAGAAAAGAATCAAAAGGAAAAAAAATGTAAGAAAACAAAAGGGTAAACCATTTACATAATTTCCAATTCAGGTACAATAATCTTCTGTCCCCTGCCTGTCTGTCCCTAAACTGTGCTGTTCTCTGGCTTTCTGAAATGTTGGAATATGGGAATAACAACAAAGTGGCAGATTAGCATTTTAATGCATTGTTGTTTCTTTTGACTGTAGCACCAGCTTACTACTGAATATAAACTGTTCAGTAAAACGCTATTCATTAATAATAAAAGTCAAGTTTCTTCAAAGCTAAAGTACATTTCTGCTGTTATGGAGATGATTGGTTGAATCCCCCCTTAATCGTGACTGGAGATCACCGCTATACCTGTAGAGAGATAATTTATATTACCTAACTGATGTCCCACCATTCTACTTTGTGGGAGAGGAAACTCTGCCATTAGCAAGAAGAGGAGTTATTCATGTTTTGGTCACATTCAAGTCCTATATATTGCAGTGCTTGGCTGGGGGTGGGGATGGGGATGGGGGGGGGGGTGGGGGGGTGGGTGAGGGCAGGGTTTGTTGGAAGATGCCAGAGTCGTTATAATGTCCCTGGACCATTAATCCAGTGACCAAGAGAGACTTTGGAGACACCTTTGTAAATCCCACCACTGGATTGCAGGTGGTTCTGGTTGATAAATCTGGAATGTAAAGCGAGTACCAGGAATGGTGACTATGACAACCATTGTCAGTGGATAGCACAGTGGATCAATGGTTAGCACTGCTGCCTCACTACACCCAAGGTGAGAGGTTTGATTCCAGTCTCAGGGGTCTGTCTGTGTGGAGTTTGCACGTGCTCCTTGTGTCTGTGTGGGTTTTCTCTCACAGTCCAAAGATGTGCAGGTTAGGTAGATCGGCCATGCTATAACTGTCACTCCAGACCCACAGCAATACGGAGAGCCCAAAAAGCAGCAAGGGAAATTAAGGATGAGTGACAAGTGCTGGTCTTACGTTCATAAGATGGCCACAAACCCCATGCAGAAATGAATAAAAATAAAATTCATAACAATTGTGGGGCTGAAGCAGACCTTGTTTGTGGCAAAATACACTTGACTGCTTTGCTTTATTGGTGGACCTAGCTTTTCACTAATTTCATCCCAGAAATTGCCTGCCTCTTTAAGACTCTATGAGATGGGCTTTGAGATCTCAGATATCGTGACATGGGTGCGATGTTACCCAGCGTCAATCTCCAAATTGATCACCCCCAGCTTACTAATTGATAGAGGTGACAATGAGTTCTTGATGATGCAAAGCTGGCACCTTTGCAGTTGCACTCATGGGAGATGGTTGCTGCTGCCAGGTTGGGAGCTGCAAAG
Source organism: Chiloscyllium plagiosum (assembly GCF_037043375.1). NCBI lineage: Eukaryota > Metazoa > Chordata > Chondrichthyes > Orectolobiformes > Hemiscylliidae > Chiloscyllium > Chiloscyllium plagiosum. Next base: position 103,360,855 of record NW_028270145.1, on the reverse strand, counting down.
CTTGGAGTGGTGAATTTAAAGTGAATGTTGTAGAGAGGAGGGGAAATGAGAGTGGGTAGGCCCTACTGAGACCAGTCTCAGGGTGGTGGATCCTTGTTGCATTGATCTATTGGACTATGGCTGTGGATCTTTCCTGCCCTGGAACTTGCGACATTGAGAGCTCCTGCAAAGAGGGGTTTCCCTGGGGAGGGTGGGCTCTACACAGAGTAGGAAATGACTCCTATACATCTGGAAAGTCAAACTGGAATCTGCTTAATTGGCTCATGATGTGGGAAACCCATCCAGGAGCTGTTCACTGGGTCAGAGTGCTGCAGGTATTAAGTCCCAGGCACCATTTGTCATGCCATCATTGATTTTTAAAAAATTAATTCTCAGGATGATAGAGTCGCTGGCTAGGCAGCATGTATTGCCCATCCCTAATTGCCCAGAGGGCAGTTAAGAGTCAACTATATTGCTGTGGGTCTGGAGTCACATGCAGGCCAGACCAGGTAAGGATGGCAGCTTCCTTCCATAAAAGATGCTCGTGAACCAGATAGGTCTTTCCCAACAGTCAACAATGAATTCATGGTCATCATCAGACTCTTAATTTCAGATTTTTAATGAATTCAAATTCTACCATCTGCTATAGCAGGTTTCGAAACCAAGTCCAACAGAACATTGTTTGGGTCTTTGGATTAACAGTCTAGTGAAAATACCCTTCGGCCATCACCTCCCCCAGATTACTGAGCTGGCATAATGATGACAGAGACTCAGGTACAGCCTGAACTTATTGCACAACTGTTGACACCATTTTCCATGATCTGTGTCACATGCCTCTGGGCCCAAGCACAAAGCAAATTCCGACTCCTAATGCTGAATATTTGCTTCCGTTTAAATCTACTTAATTTTTACATTTGGCCAAAATGTTATTTTTTCGTGTACCTCATGCAAAGGTCAACCCCTGACTTTTAGTCAAAAAACCCCAAAGACTTTGGACCCACTAATCGTTGAAATCAAACACATCCTGGTGCAAACCTCTCAAATAGAACAGTAGAAATAAAACAAAGAACTGTGTGTGCTGGAAATCTGAAACAAAAATAGAAAGTGCTGGAGAAACTGAGCAGGGCTGGCAGCATCTGTGGAGAAGTAACTTCACAACCTTTAAAAAGTACATAGATGAGCACGGAGACAGCATGGAGACAGGCCCTTCAGCCCAAACTGGTCCATGCTGCCCAAAATGTCCATCCATGCTAACGCCATTTCCCCCCACTTGGCCCATATTCTTCGCATCCTTTCCTATTCACGTATTTGTCTAAATGCTTTTTAAATGTTGTTAATGTACCCACCTCAATCACTTCCTCTGGCAGCTCATTCCATACATGTACCAGCCTTTGTGTAAAAATGTTGCCCGTCAAGTTCCTTTATATTCTTTCCCCCTAACCTTAAACTGATGCCCTTGAGTCCTTGACTCCCCAAACCTGGGAAAAGAACTGGGTGCATTCACTCTGTCCAAGCTTCTCATGATCTCATACACTTCTATAACTCATCCACTGAGGTAGTTTGGGCTGAGGTTAGAAACAGAAAAGGAGAGATCACCCTGTTGGAAATTTTCTATAGGCCTCCAAATTGTTCCAAGGATGTAGAGGACAGGATATCGAAAATGATTCTCAATAGGAGCGAGAGTCACAGGGTAGATGTTATGGGGTACTTTAAGTTCCTCAATATTGACTGGGAATACTATAGTTCAAGTAGGGATGAAAATGTGTTGCTGGAAAAGCGCAGCAGGTCAGGCAGCATCCAGGGAACTGGAGAATTGACGTTTCGGGCATAAGCCCTTCTTCAGGGCTGACCCATCTGAACTACTTGAACTATAAGCCCTTCTTCAGGAAGGGCTTATAGTTCAAGTAGTTCAGATGGGTCAGTTTTTGTCCAATGTAAGCAGGAGGGTTTTCGGACACAGTTTGCACATTCACCCTGTACCCTGGCACATTAAACTGCCAGTCCTGTCCCTCCCTTGACCATATTTCTGTAATGGCTATAATATCCCAGTCCCAAGTACCTATTCACTCCCTGAGTTCATCGGCATTACCTGTCAGCCCTCTTGCATTGAAATAGATGTAATTTAATCCTACAAGCATTCCTTTCTGGCTGACATGTTCCAGCCTGACATGCCTCTTCAACTTATTATTTCTGATTACTGTATTTCCTTGAAATAATATATCATTCAACACTTTGGTCCTCGTGCTGGAAAGTGGAGCTACTCTATATGTAGTGCAGTTTCGGTGCTACAGACACAGTGGGCTGATGGGTCTCTGCAGTACTTTATGATTTTATGGTTGTTTGATGTTTCAAGTCTAATAATAGATGTTCCTGAACCTGCTGAGCTTTCCCAGTAATTTCTGTTACTGCAATGGAATCACGGAATAGCACAAAATTGAAGTTGACTGTTCAGCTTCTCCTATCTGTGCGAGTATATTTGATATCTTTTTCCAACTGTTGATGAAAAGCTTTGGGTTCGAAATTTGACTTTTACATAAGTATTTACAATATTCATAACTTTGTGAGGGATATGAGATATATTCTTCCCTGGAAGATAAAAGATGAGACAAATCAATTGTTCCATTTTCCTTCTAACCGTAACGATTATAATTACTCATCGATACATCATAGCTGACCAATTTATTTTGACTATACCACTGAGCTTTTTCCCGTGCCTTATTTTTTGTTAACGAATTGGTAAGGATTTATTTCCGTGGTTACATGTAGTCAAGAGCTCCAAAATCATTGTCTTGTGAGACCACTAGTGTGGCAGTAAGTGAACAAATTGAACTTTGGTCTTTTTTATTCAATTTACCAATTCCTCTGTTTAATTCCTCTGCACTTAAAAATGAATCATTGGCATGATCTGGAGACAGACAGCTATTGATTCAAATGGTTAATTACCTATTAAATTGCTACAGCTTTCATAAGCATTGACTGGAATTTAAATGCATACAAGAAAATAGATGCCAGAATAACTATACAAACATTCTATCTCAAAATACAGCAGGACATCTCCTGTTATTTGATTTGCCTGTTATTGAGTAAAATTGTGCTGAACGTGTACCTAAGCTGTGATACTTGGTATAGCAATGCAATTTGACGACACTGTCAATAATATTTCACGAAACATTCAAATCACAATAGCAACAGAAAACAAAGAATTGGAGACTGGATGTTTCAAATCATGCAGTCATCCATTTGAATTTAGAAAGGAAAAACTTTTTGCCTTATTTTGGGGCACAAACACATTGAATTAATTTTTAATATTTCTAATTCTGAGCTGTGCACTATACTCCTTTCGAGGGTTCAGTGAGTTCCAAGTGATATCTAGTTCTAGTTCCATGTGACAATAATACAAGTCAACACATATGAAGGTTTCATCTCATAAAAATTAGCTAGAAATTGAAACTGATATGCCAGAGAAATTGAGATCAAGGCGTAATTGATTTATTTTTGATTATTGCTAACTGTTCAGTATTGAATTATGTTTATCTGTTTAATGTTGAATGCTCATTGTGTTTTTTTTCATGACATGACATTAATTGGGCATTAATTGCCCAGATGGCAGTCAAAGAGTCAAACACATTACTGTGGTCAAATGAAGGTCAGACTGGGGAAGGATGGCAGATGTCCATCCATAAAGGGTATCTGTGAACGGTTGTTTTTTTTAAAAAAAGACATAATTGAAAATGGTCATCATTGAATTCAAACTACACCATCCAGCATAGTGGGATTTAAGCCCTTGATTGATCTGGGCTCATGGATACCCTAGTCTGGGGACATTATCACTGGAGCAGCCTCCTGGCTGCTAAAAAAGCAAATAGATTGCTAACTTGGCCAAACAGCAAGGGTTGCTGTGTACATTGGCTAAGTAAATATTCTGAAATGACAAAACCCACACAGGCACAGAGAGAACATGCAAATTCCACATAGACGGTCACCCAAGGAGTGAATTGAACCCAGATCCCTGGCGCTGTGAGGCAGCAGCACTAATCACTGAGCCACCAGCCACTTCCCCTGATGAATGAGCAAAGCTCTGAAAGCTTGTGATTTTAAATAAACTCATTAAACTATAACCTGGTGCGGTGTGATTACTGACTTGATCAGCCAGAGCTGAGATAATGGCACTCTGAGTGCCTAAGAAACAGGTATAGAGGAACCTCGATTTTCCAGATGAGATGGGTGGGCGGTATTTCATTCGTATTATTGATTATTCGGTTAATTGATTCAAGGCCTCTCCTCTGAGGCTCAGAGTTTCCTGAAGTTTCCTTTTTCCTCTCTCCGCCTGCCTTGCTCCCTCTCTCTGTCTCAGGGTTTGTTTCTGAGCAGACACACACTTGTGTGTAAGGGACCTGCAGCATTGCTGAAGCCTGCACCCCCCCCATCAGTTCAATGGAATTGACAGAGCAAGCACTTGCGAAGTCCTCTCCCTGTTTATGAGACTAGACAGCAGCACACTGCGTGCAAGACCCCGTCCCACACTGTCTGCCCCATCCCCCCCCCTTCTGCCCCCACCCCGGCCCCCATCTGTCCCCACCTCACCTGCCAACCACCCCCCTGTCCGCCCTTCCAACCCCACCCTATGTCCACCCCACATCTGCCCTCATCCCTACCTCTCCGGGGCAGCCAGACTGAACACCAATACCCTTTGGGGTATGAGTTTCCAAATAGCATGTATATACACACACACACACACACACACACTCCACTTTTGCCCTCTCCAGGACAATGTTGGAGAGATTATTTGGGGAAGGGCGGGTTTAGGGTACACCCCTATGTCGAACTCCAGGGAAAGTGTGGGGAGAGAGAGAGGGCGGGCAGTCAGTCATTTGGAGACAGTGCCTGGGCTCCCATCGACGTCCAGGACTGTTCTCGGCTGCATTTCAGTGAGCCGAGTTCATTTTTAATCATTGTAAACAAAAGACCTAATCAGTGTTGAAAACACCTCTTTGATGTAATGTTTCTATCGGGACCTTGAGATCTGCTTTGGACAATCTGAAATTCAGATAACTGATATTCGAATAATCGAGTTTCCTCTGTATTGGATCTGTAAAGGATGGATCATTGGGCATAGGCAGGATTAGGCCAAAGGGAAAACATAGCTCATGTGCCAACTCACTGCAAGGGGAGGTCACAGCATGATCTGCTGTAAGTGACTCAGATGGGAATTTCGATGACTAAATGTCTGCATCATGAGTAAGTCTAAAAATGCAGTGATGGTATTGGCTCGGGGGAGGGCAGGAATGAATGATAAATATTTCAGGTTCCAAGATGTTAGGAAAAATAAATATTCCAAGTTCCAAGACATTAGTTAAATATGATAAAAGGGAAAAAGGCGAGGATGGTGTTCTTGATTATGGTTTCACTTTTTTTTCAGCCAACACATCCAGGCTGAACTGGTTACATTAGTGGAGGTAATGGTGAATTGATGCTGTCCAGTTCCTCCTTAAACAAGTTAGGCAACTTCAACGAGAATGTTATGCATTCATTTACTCAGGTGTTCCACAATACCAGAGCTGTCAAATAAATACAAACACAAGCTGGTACTAATGCAAGACAGTCCCAACCAAATTAGGAAATGAGTTACAATAGCTTTTAATACTAAACATCTTATCTCTAATCCTATTTAAGCCCCTTAAAATTACAGTACTTCTCAAGTGTCATGTAGATTTACGCAATTGAGCTCTCTCTCGCTCTTTCCCTTGGTCTGCGAAGCTGCTTTCTTCCTCTCTCTCTCTTTTTCTCTCTCTCTCTTTCTCTCTCTCTTCTCTCTCTCTCTCTGTCTCTGGATGGTCAGCTGGTCATTGCCTCTTACCAAATTGCCCTCTTCAGAAAGCCTCCAGAAGATTCAAAGAGAGAGAGGTCTGCAGGCGAACCGTGTTTTTATACCTTTTAGATAGTTTTCTGGAACTTTCTCTCATTCTGGCCTATGTGGATTTCCTCCCACTGTCCAAAGATGTGCAGGTTAGGTGGATTGGTCATGCTAAATTGCCCATAGTGTTCATGGATGTGTAGCTTAGGTGGATTAGCTGGGATTAGCAAGGTTAGGGTGTGGGCTGTGGATCTAGGAGAGATGCTCTTCTAAGAATTTTTGTGGCCTTGTTGAGCCAAGTGGACTGTTTCCACACTGTGGGGATTCTATGATGATACTTTAACAGTCCAACATTGGCATCTCCACATCATGGCTGACAAGAAAGAGTGCCCTTCCAAAGGGACTTGATGTTGCTCTTTTTCTCTTTCTTTCATGGCTGAAGTAGGTGAGAGGTGGTTCACAACAGGAGGAAGGTGAGAAGACAGTTGATAAAGGACATGTGGCTGACAGCCTGTTGCTCTCTCAATGACAGATGCTGCTGGTACTTTTGCAGCCAATCCCATCCATCATCACTTGCGTCAGGCTCTTGAGATAAAGACACACTTGATCCCTGCCAGTTCTTTGCTGCTCCCTTGTATTATATGCCACTTCCTTTTGTAAGACAGAGAATGTTAGATATTAAAGATATCAAGGAATGTGGGTATCAAATGTGAAAATAACAATGCGATAGTAGATGAATCACAACCTGGTTGAATGGCAGAGCAGGCTCAATGACCTCATACTGTTCCTATTCCCTATATTCTTGTAAATCCCCACGACTAATGTCTCCAGTGGCACATTTATGAACTGGATCAAGCTCCTTCTGCTGCTTCATTTTCCTCCATTGAAGCTCCACTTGAAGAGGGACAAACTGCCTTTAAGAAATAGAGGCTAGTTAGAACATGATTTTAATTGTGGTGACCGTACAGTTTGGACCCTGTTGGGCTGACTACAAAGATTCTAAAAATAAGGAGACGGAAAAAAAGTTTGCTCGTTGCCCGCCCCAACAGGAAATCATGAACATTTTCCCAACCCTGAAATGAGCCTTCATGAAAGCTCAGCCCAACAGTGTCAAAATTCAAATTACTGTCAACATGCATGAAAACTATATCCAGCCAAACTTAACTGCTGTCATTCTGAACTGGATGAAATTGTTTGTTAAGCCTCACCTGCTGTCAGAAATGTCCTTCTCTGATCAATGAGAAAACTCCGTCGGTGCCACTCAGGCACTGTCGTGTCAGGACTCAGCTCTTCAGAGTCAGGCTTTACTTTATCTCAACTAACCTATTGTTTTTTTTTGTAACTTTCTGTGAAATTTTACTTCATCGGGAAACACTTTTAATGAATGGGAAAATTAATTTGTAACAATCAAACTAATGGGAAACAATTTTCACAAGTGTTGAGACAGGTGTTAGACAATAGACAATAGACAATAGGTGCAGGAGTAGGCCATTCTGCCCTTCGAGCCTGCACCACCATTCATTATGATCATGGCTGATCATCCTCAATCAGTATCCTGTTCCTGCCTTATCCCCATAACCCTTGATTCCACTATCCTTGAGAGCTCTATCCAACTCTTTCTTAAACGAATCCAGACACTGGGCCTCCACTGCCTTCTGGAGCAGAGCATTCCATACACCCACCACTCTCTGGGTGAAGAAGTTTCTCCTCATCTCTGTCCTAAATGGCCTACCCCTTATTTTTAAGCTGTGTCCTCCGGTTCGGGACTCACCCATCAGCGGAAACATGTTTCCTGCCTCCAGAGTGTCCAATCCTTTAATAATCTTATGCATCTCAATCAGATCCCCTCTCAGTCTTCTAAACTCAAGGGTATTCAAGCCCAGTCGCTCAAATCTTTCAACATAAGATAGTCCCGCCATTCCAGGAATTGACCTCGTGAACATATGCTGCACTCCCTCAATAGCCAGAATGTCTTTCCTCAAATTTGGAGACCAGAACTGCACACAATATTCCAGGTGTGGTCTCACCAGGGCCCTGTACAGCTGCAGAAGAACCTCTTTGCTTCTATAATCAATCCCTCTTGTTATGAAGGCCAGCATGCTATTAGCTTTCTTCACTACCTGCTGTATCTGCATGCTTGCCTTCATTGACTGGTGTACAAGAATACCCAGATCTCTTTGTACTGCCCCTTTACCTAACTTGACTCCATTTAGGTGGTAATCTGCCTTCCTGTTCTTGCCACCAAAGTGGATAACCATACATTTATCCACATTAAACTGCATCTGCCATGCATCTGTCCACTCACCGAACCTGTCCAGATCATCCTGTAATCTCCTAACATCCTCCTCACATTTCACCCTGCCACCCAGCTTTGTATCATCAGCAAATTCGCTAATGTTACTATTAATACTATCTTCTATATCATTAATATATATTGTAAAAAGCTGCGGTCCTAGCACTGATCCCTGCGGTGCCCCACTGGTCTCCACCTGCCATTCCGAAAGGGAGCCGTTTATCACTGCTCTTTGTTTCCTGTCAGCCAACCAATTTTCAATCCAAGTCAGTATTTTGCCCCCAGTACCATGCACCCTAATTTTGCTCACTAACCTCCCATGTGGGACTTTATCAAAGGCTTTCTGAAAGTCCAGGTACACTACATCCACTGGATCTCCCTTGTCCATCTTCAGAGTTACATCCTCAAAAAATTCCAGAAGATTAGTCAAGCATGATTTCCCCTTCATAAATCCATGCTAACTCTGACCTATCCTGTTACTGCGATCCAGATGTGTCGTAATTTCATCCTTTATGATTGACTCCAGCATCTTTCCCACCACTGAGGTCAGACTAATTTCTTAAAAAGTGGTACAACATTAGCCACCCTCTAATCTGCAGGAACTGATCGAATCTTTCGAACTCTGGAAAATAATCACCAACGCATCCACTATTTCTAGAGCCACCTCCTTCAGTACCCTGGGATGTAGACCATCAGGCCCCAGGGACTTATCAGCCTTCAGACCTAGCAGTCTCTCCAACACCATTTCCTGGCAAATATAAATTCCCTTCAATTCAGGTCCTTCAGCCACTGTTACCTCTGGGAGATTGCTTGTGTCTTCCCCAGTGAACAGTGTTGAAGGAGATCATGAATGTTTTGAACCCCCTCCCACAACTTGCCATTATCATTTTGCAGCTTTTGCAGGACCATGCTCATTTTGGTCATAGCCGCCTTTGACCTGAGGACATGGCCCTCACAGCAGATGAATCAGCAATGCCAAGTTTGTAATGTGGTCCCTTCTTGATGACATAAGAACATAAACCTAAAACAAATAGGAGGATATGTAGCCCATTTGACCTCTTGATCATGTTGAGCCATTCAATAAGTGTGTGGCTGGTCCTGAACCTCAAATGTACTTTGCCATTTAATCGTAATGATCCCTTAATATCCTAACTACATCTAAATCTCCATTTGATAAATGAACATCCACTCTTGAATTGAGAATTTCAAAGATTCACAAGCATTTCTGTGAAGAAATTCCTCCCTATCACGGGACTAAGTCACCGGTCCTTTAACCTAGGACTATGGGCTAAAGCCTATCATAGAAGCCAGTGGGTGTGCCACTCCTTGGCCAGATTCCCCAATTCCATCCTGTTGTCATGGTGATTTTCATGGAGGTAGGATGGCATGTACTCTGATAGACTTGTAAGATCAACCAGGGTGCACTCATCATGTGAGTAACAGACAACTCCAGAATGGAGGAAACATGGCTGCTGGCAGGGTAACTACTGCCTGTTTGCTCAGTCTTCAACACCATTCAAGCTTGAACTTTCCTTCTTACTTTGCTGCATGGCTTTAACCAACTCAAGGGAGTAATTTGGTTCCCGAAAACACCTGCGACCACAGTGCACAGAACTCACGTTCACTTTACCAAAACAGGAGTAATAACATGTTACCTGGAAGTTGGCAGTTCTCTTTTGGAGTATCACTGTTGAATATCTATGAGTGATTTAGCACTGCTGTTGAGTCGAAGTTGGGAAAATGTCAACTTAGTTGCAATGGTTATTTGACATCACAACTGGATCTCCTCGACAATTTGCAGCTCATGAGTGATATAGCCGCACAACTGCTCTGCTCTTTGCAACATGCAAGGCCTGACTGACTGCATTGGAGGTGACCTTCCAAATGGCCTACTCCACCTTTGACCTTTGGGATTCAATAGCATTGCTATCAGCAGCATGGCTGAGCCCAATTTCACATTCTTGAGTCTGAAAAGGGTGGACGAATTTTAACACAAGTTGACAATTCTGTTGCAGGCTTGAGGTTTCATGCAGATTAATGACTAAACAGAGATGATAATGCTGAGACAAAGGATCCATAGAGGATACTTTTTTCAGTATCTAAGATGGTACTTGCAGTTCACAGACAGAACAAAAGCATTCACTCTGTTTCTCTCTCTGCAGATGTCATAAGACCTGCTGAGATTCTCCAGCACTTCCTGTTTACTTTCAGTTTATTTCCAGCTTGCCTGCAATCATCTCACACAACACAAGTCCTCTACCAAAAACAGAAGTTGCTGGAAAAGCTCAGCAGGTCAAGCAGCATCTGTGAAGAGAAATCAAAGTTAACGTTTTGTGTTTCAATGAAGGAGGAAGTGAAGATTGCAGATGCTGGAGATCAGAGTCAAAACGTGTGGCGCTGGAAAAGCACAGCAGGACGGGCAGCATCCGAGTAGCAGGAGAGTTCACATTTCAGGCATAAGTCCTTCATCGGGACGTTTGGACATTTGTCGACTCTCCTGCTCCTCAGATGCTGCCTGACCTGTTGTGGTTTTCCACCGCCATACTTTTCGACCGTGGTCTGACGAAGGGTCACCGGACCCAAAACGTGAACATTGATTTCTCTTCCATTAACTTCTGTTTTCGTTTCTGACTTAGAGCATGCACAGTTCATCTGTTTCTTACAAGTCCCCTACCCTTGTGTGACACTGGGCAAACTCTCTGAGTCAGTTGGAGAATCTCTGACAATCTATGTGTAACCTTGACTTTGTATGACAGGTATGGATATTGGAAGGTGCATTGGCAAAACATATTTTACCTGCCTTGCAACGTTCATTTCAATTTACTTCTGCTATCGAGCAAAATGTAATTGTTCGTGCTCAGATTGGATAGGGTTTGACTTTACCTGGAGAAAGTGAGGACTGCAGATGCTGGAGATCAGAGCTGAAAATGTGTTGCTGGAAAAGCGCAGCAGGTCAGGCAGCATCCAAGGAACAGGAGAATCAACGTTTTGGGCATGAGCCTGAAGAAGGGCTCATGCCCAAAACGTCGATTCTCCTGCTCCTTGGATGCTGCCTGACCTGCTGCGCTTTTCCAGCAACACATTTTTCAGCTTTGACTTTACCTGCCCTAGCATGGAGACTGGTGAAGCAAGTTTACTGCTGAATTCTATTGCAGACTGACTGACTGACTAACTGTGACAGACTGTTGATGTAAACTCACTGACTGATTCGAACTGAGTTTTAATAGGGATTGACTTACATCTGGTGTATTTTGACACTGATTGACGTCCAGCGAGCTTTCGAACAGATTGACTTGCTGCTGGCACATTTTAATGCAGACTGATTGACAGAGTCTGAATAACTGAATGTCACTGAGCATTAAGACTAACCCAAGCTGACTTTTAAAACTTGCCATTGTACAGGCTTAGTTGAGAATAACTGCCATCGGATTTCGACAGAATCTAGCAAATGATGGGCACAGCATACAGAGACAATTGCACAAAAGTAGTGTGCGTGGAAGTAGAGACAAAAAGAGTTGGGTTCATACTTCTGAATGTCTCATAGCACTTTACGGCCAGGTATTTTTGAAATGGAATGAAGTCAAAAAGTTTGCAGACTGCATAGAGCGGTTTCCCACAGCACTAATGTTATAATGCCTTGATAATCTAATTAGTGATGTAGTTTCAGGATTAATTGTTCACTAGGGCATGGAGTTATCTCAACCACACCTCTTCAGGGTAGCATAATGGGGTTTTAAGCAGGCAAATGGGATTATGTTTTGTTACAACATCAAACAGTCAGATTTCTCCAGCACCACATAAGAATTGAAATGGGTAAAGGTGAAGAAATCCCCAGGACCTGATCAGGTGTACCCTAGAACTCTGTGGGAAGCTAGAAAAGTGATGCTGGGCCTCTTGCTGAGATATTTGTATCATCGATAGTCACAGGTGAGGTGCCAGAAGACTGGCGGTTGGCTAACGTGGTTCCACTGTTTACGAAGGGTGATAAGGACAAGCCAGCGAACTATAGACCGGTGAGCCTGACCTCGGTGGTGGGCAAGTTGTTGGAGGGAATCCTGAGGGACAGGATGTACATGTATTTGGAAAGGCAAGAACTGATTAGGGATAGTCAACATGGCTTTGTGCGTGGGAAATCATGTCTCACAAACTTGATTGAGTTTTTTGAAGAAATAACAAAGAGGATTGATGAGGGCAGAGTGGTAGATGTGATCTATATGGACTTCAGTAAGGCGTTCATCAAGGTTTCCCATGGGAGACTGATTAGCAAGGTTAGATCTCATGGAATACAGGGAGAACTAGCCATTTGGATACAGAACTGGCTCAAAGGTAGAAGACAGAGGGTAGTGGTGGAGGGTTGTTTTTCAGACTGGAGGCCTGTGACCAGTGGAGTGCCACAAGGATTGGTGCTGGGTCCTCTTCTTTTTGTCATTTACATAAATGATTTGGAGAACAAAAGGTACAGTTAGTAAGTTTGCAGATGACACCAAAACTGGAGGTGTAGTGGACAGCGAAGAGGGTTACCTCAGATTACAACAGGATCTTGACCAGATGGGCCAATGGGCTGAGAAGTGGCAGATGAAGTTTAATTCAGATAAATGCAAGGTGCTGCATTTTGGGAAAGCAAATCTTAGCAGGACTTATACACTTAATGGTAAGGTCCTAGGGAGTGTTGCTAAACAAAGAGACCTAGGAGTGCAGGTTCATAGCTCCTTGAAAGTGGAGTCACAGGTAGATAGGATAGTGAAGAAGGAATTTGGTATGCTTTCCTTTATTGGTCAGAGTATTGAGTACAGGAGTTGGGAGGTCATGTTGCAGCTGTACAGGACATTGGTTAGGCCATTGCTGGAATATTGCACGCAATTCTGGTCTCCTTCCTATCAGAAAGATGTTGTGAAACTTGAAAGGGTTCAGAAAAGATTTACAAGGATATTGCCAGTGTTGGAGGATTTGAGCTACAGGGAGAGGCTGAACAGGATGGGGCTGTTTTCCCTGGAGAGTCAGAGGCTGAGGCGTGACCTTATAGAGGTTTACAAAATTATGAGGGGCATGGATAGGGTAAATAGGCAAAGTCTTTTCCCTAGGGTTGGGGAGTCCAGAACTAGAGGGCATAGGTCTAGTGTGAGAGGGGAACAATATAAAAGAGACCTACAGGGCACAGAGGATGGTACGTGTATGGAATGAGCTGCCAGAGGAAGTGATGGAGGCTGGTACAATTGCAACATTTAAGAGGCATTTGGATGGGTATATGAATAGGAAGGGTTTGGAGGGATATGGGCCAGGACTAGATTGGGTTGGGATATCTGGTTGGCATGGATGGGTTGGACCGAAGGGTCCATTTCCATGACTCTATAACTTAAAGTTTGTGAGAAGATTTGTAGCTCGGGTGCTCGTTATTGCGGTAAGACTGCTTAGACCCATAGTATCACTACCAAGGACACCATCACACAATCTGGCTAAAGAACTACGGCAGAAACTGAAACACCTGATCAGTGGATCCAGACACTCTATACAATCAACACAGGAACTCTTGGACATCATCAGAAATATACACATAGACAAGGAAGAAACCATGGTCTCATTCGATGTAATGGCATTGTTCACCTCTATCGATAAAACCCTAGCCAGAGAAACAATAGCCAACCTGCTGGACATACAGAACAGACAACAGGACATTGAACCTATCAACAAAGACGGCATACTCAAACTACTGGACCTGTGCCTCACAACACACTTCACATTCAACAACCAAATATATGAACAAATCAACGGCACACCCATCTCTGGGCTCATAGCAGAAGCGGTAATGCAAAGATTAGAACAAGCAGTCTTACCGCAAATTCAACCCAAACTCTGGGTCAGTTATGTTGATGACACCTTTGTAATCATTAAAAACACAGAAATAGAGAACACACACCGGATCATCAACGCCACCCTCACAGGAATCCGATTCACTAGAGAGGAAGAAAAGGATAGCCAACTCCCATTCTTAGACGTGATGGTGCAGAGAACACTGAACGAAGAATTCACCACAAAGGTATAGAGGAAAGCCACTCACACAAACCAAGTCCTGAACTATGAAAGCAACCACCCCAACACACATAAAAGAAGTTGCATCAAGACACTATTCAAAAGAGCCACAACACACTGCAGTACACCAGAACTGCAAAAAGAGGAAGAAGAACACCTATACAAGGTATTCGCCAAAAACGGATACCCGCGCAATTTCATCAACAGATGCCTAAGGGAAAGACAATGGAATGAGGACATGCCACAACCCAAAGGACTAGCCACACTACCATACATCAAGAGCATTTCTGAACTGACAGCCAGACTACTGCGACCACTAAGACTCATAACAGCACACAAACCAATAGCCACTTTCAGACAACTCACCAGAACGAAGGACCCGATACCCAGCATGAGCAAAACCAATGTAGTGTACAAAATCCCATGCAAGGACTGCACAAAACACTATATAGGACAAACAGGAAGACAGCTAACGATCTGCATCCATGAACACCAACTAGCCACGAAACGACACGACCAGCTATCCTTAGTAGCCATACACGCAGATGACAAGCAACATGAATTCGACTGGGACAACACTACTATTATAGGACAAGCCAAACAGAGAACAGCCAGGGAATTCCTAGAGACATGGCACTCATCCACAGATTCAATCAATAAGCACATCGACCTGAACCCAATATACCGACCACTGCAACGGACAGCTGGAACTGACATCCAGAAGCGGCAGATTCAAACCACTATAAATGCCGGAGGAAACATCACAGAAGCGCTTCACAGGAGGCTCCCAAGCACTGAGGACGTCACCTAGACAGGGGATGAAACGTCTGCAACACAAATTCCCAGCTCGGCGAACAGAACCATAACAACTCTATAACTTAAGATTGTTAGAGCTAGGAGCAGGAGTAGGCAATTCAGCAGCTTAAGTCTGCTCTGCCATTTAATAAAATCATGGCTGATCTCCTCTTGGCCTCAACTCCACTTTCCCGTCACTATCTTTAACCCTGAACCCACTACTAATTAAAAATGTGTCTATCTCCTCCTTTAATTTATTCAGTCCTGCGCTGGTGGAGTTTTATGCCTAAGTCTGAGGTGCTGGACATAAATCCAAATCCATCAAATGAATCACAATTGACACATGGAGCAAAAGAGGCAGAAGAAACTAGAGAGAAGTTATTTACGGCAAACAGGCAATAATAAAAAAACTTTGCATTGAAAATTATGCTTGCAGGTTTTTCTCACCTCATACCAGTGAGCTGTGGATTGGGGTAATCAGGCTCAGACTTGTTCAATGATCTCTAGGCCCTGATTTCATTGTGCCTCTTGCTCATCCATAAGACCATAAGGCATAGGTGCAGAAGTAGGCCATTCAGCCCATTGAGTCTGCTGTGTCACTTGAGAGATCTCTGCTGATCTAATAATCCTCAAATCCAAAGTCCAGCCTTGCCCCCATAACCTTCAATTCACTTACTGATTACAAATCTGTCCATTCCAGCTTTGGATATACTTAATGATCCAGCTGGCTCCCCATGAAGATAACCAGAAAATGTAAACCTTATTCTCAAGTCTCCAGGAATGCCAGTTGTGCTGAAGAAAGATTGAAGCAGAAATGCCGGGTGCATGGTCCACCAAGTTAAATAAGAATATTTAAATTAAATCAGATAACTTCATCAAGACAGAGTGGATAGACAGAGACTTTTTTTCAGTGACAGAAATGTCTATCACGAGGAGACATAATTTAAAGGTAATTGGACGAAAGTTTAGAGGAGATGTCAGAGGTAGGTTCTTTACTCAGAAAGTGGTGGGTGCTTGGAATATACTGCCAGAGTGGTAGTAGAGTCAGATATATTAGGGGCATTTAAATGACCCTTGGATAGGCACATGGAAGTTAGTACAATGAAAGTTGATTAGGTTCGTCTGATGTTAGTGTATGATAAAAGGCCGGCAAAACATTGATGGCCAAAGGGCCTGTACTGTGCTGCACTGTTCTATGTTCTATGTTCTACATTCTGAGTTCTGTGTTCTGTGTTCTATTTTCTATGTTCTATGTTCTTTATTCTGTGTTCTGTGTTTCATGTTCCATGTTCCGTGCTCTATGTTCTATGTTCTAAAGTAACACAACAGCCCCTTTTGGGGGCAAAAACAGGAAGTGCTGAAGAAACTCAGCAGACCTAGCAGTATCTGTGGAGAGAAAGCAAGCTTTTGAGGTCCAGTGACCCTACTTCAGAATTTTTGTGGGCACTGCAAGCTTACATGGTTTAAAACAAATGAAAACCTGATTAAATCAAAATGTCATTGGAGGGGGAGAGGTTGCACTTCAGTCCTACAATGCCCATGGTCCCAGAAGAAAGGGAGGCAAGAGAGGAGGTGGAGTGGTGTTTTTGATAAGGGATAGCATTACAGCTGTACTGAGGAAGGATATTCCCATAAATACTTTCAGGGAAGATATTTGGGTGGAACTGAGAAATAAGAAAGAGATGATCACCTTTTTGGGATTCTATTATAGACCCCCTAATAGTCAGAGGGAAATTGAGAAACAAATTTGTAAGGAGATCTCAGTTATCTGTAAGAATAATAGGGTGGTTATGGAAGGGGATTTTAACTTTCCAAACATGGACTGGGACTGCCATAGTGTTAAGGGTTTAGATGGAGAGGAATTTGTTAATGTGTACAAGAAAATTTTCTGATTCAGTATGTGGATGTACCTACTAGAGAAGGTGCAAAATTTGACCTACTCTTGGGAAATAAGGCTGGGCAGGTGATTGAGGTGTCAGTGGGGGAGCACTTTGGGGCCAGTGACCATAATTCTATTAGTTTTAAAATAGTGATGGAAAAGGATGGACCAGATCTACAAGTTGAAGTTCTAAATTGGAGAAAGGCCAATTTTGACGGTATTAGACAAGAACTTTTAAAAGCTGATTGGGGGCAGATGTTCGCAGGGAAATGGATGGCTGGAAAATGGGAAGCCTTCAGAAATTAGATAATGAGAGTCCAGAGACAGTATATTCCTGTTAAGGTGAAAGAAAAGGCTGGTATGTACAGAGAATGCTGGATGACTAAAGAAACAGGGTTTGGTTACGAAAAAGAAGGAAGCATATATAAGGTATAGACAGGATAGAATGATTGAATCCTTCAAAGAATATAAAGGCAGTAGAAATATACTTAAAAGAGAAATCAGGAGGGCAAAAAGCGGACATAAAATAGCTTTGGCAAATAGAGTTAAGGAGAATCCAAAGAGTTTTTACAAATACATTAAGAACAAAAAGGTAACTAGGGAGAGAATAGGGCCCCTCAAAGATCAGCAAGGTGGCATTAGTGTAGAGCCGCAGGAGATGGTAGAGATACTAAACAAATATTTTGCATCAGTATTTACTGTGGAAAAGGACATGGAAAATATAGAGTGGAAGGGAATAAATGGTGACATCTTGCAAAATGTCGATATTACAGAGAGGAAGTGCTGGATGCCTTGAAACGCATAAAAGTGGATAAATCCCCAGGACCTGATCAGGTGTACCCTAGAACTCTGTGGGAAGCTAGGGAGGTGATTGCTGGGCCTCTTACTGTGATATTTGTATAATTGATAGTCACAGATGAGGTGCCGGAAGACTTGAGATTGGCTAACATGAGGCCACTGTTTAAGAAGGGTGGTAAGGACAAGCCAGGGAACTATAGACCAGTGAGCCTGACCTCGGTGGTGGGCAAGTTGTTGGAGGAAATCCTGACGGATGGGATGTACATGTATTTGGAAAGGCAAGGACTGATTAGGGATAGTCAACATGGCTTTGTGCAGGGGAAATCATGTCTCATAAACTTGATTGAGTTTTTTTAAGAAATAACAAAGAGGATTGATGAAGGCAGAGAGGTAGATGTGATCTATATGGACTTCAGTATGGCGTTCGACAAGGTTCCCCATGGGAGACTGGTTAGCAAGGTTAGGTCTCATGGAGTACAGGGAGAACTAACCATTTGGATACAGAACTGGCTCAAAGGTAGAAGACAGAGGGTAGTGGTGGAGGGTTGTTTTTCAGACTGATGCCTGAGACCAGTGGAGTGCTACAAGGATCAGTGCTGAGCCCACATACTTTTTGTCATTTTCATAAATGATTTGGATGTGAGCATAAAAGGTAAAGTTAGTAAGTTTGCAGATGACAGCAAAAGTTGGAGGTGTAGTGGTCAGCAAAGAAGGTTACCTCAGATTACAATAGGATCTTGACCAGATGGGCCAATGGGCTGAAAGGTGGCAGATGGAGTTTAATTCAGATGAATGCGAAGTGCTGCATTTTGGGAAAGCAAATCTTTGCAAGTCTTATACACTTAATGGTAAGGTCCTAGGGAGTGTTGCTGAACAAAGAGACCTTGGAGTGCAGGTTCATAGCTCCTTGAAAGTGGAGTCACAGGTAGGTAGGATAGTGAAGAAGGCGTTTGGTATGCTTTCCTTTATTGGTCAGAGTATTGAGTACAGGAGTTGGGAGGTCATGTCGCGGCTGTACAGGACATTGGTTAGGCCACTGTTGGAACATTGCGTGCAATTCTGATCTCCTTCCTATCGGAAAGATGTGATGAAACTTGAAAGGGTTCTGAAAAATTTGACAAAAATGTTGCGAGGCTTGGAGAATTTGAGTTATAGGGAGAGGTTGAATAGGCTAGGGCCTGGAATGTCAGAGGCTGAGGGGTGACCTTATAAAGATTTATAAAATCATGAGGGGCATGGATAGGATAAATAGACAAAGTCTTTTCCTCGACATCATCCAGGACAAAGCAGCATGCTTGATTGGCACCACATTCACAAGCATCCACCTCCTCCACCACTGATACTATCTCACACGATGCCCTACAGAAATTCACCAAAGTCCCTTCGAAAGCACCTTCCAAACCCACAACGACTTCCATCTGGAAGTACAAGAGCAGCAGATATATGGGAACACCAACCCCAGTAACTTCCCCTCCAAGCCACAAACCGTCCTTACCTGAAAATACATGAATGATTTATTTATTGTCACTGTACATTACAGTACATAATGCAGCAAAACTAAGTGAAAAGGTTCAAAGTGCCACAGTCTGGCGCCATGTTCAGTAGTTTAAGAATAAGAAGGATAAAGGATAGAATTGAAAGGGAGTCCTGAGCCCTGAGCTGGCTTTTCAACGAAACCTGCACTCCACCCCTCCCCACTGTCTCGCAGCCACCTGTGTCAGAGCCCACACACCCCTCCCCTCCCCCACAAAGGAGTCATCACACTTTAGGTGCCATCTCTTCGTTGCTGGGCTCACCTTACTCAAGCCACTGCCAATGTGAGAACCTGTGCTGAACCTACTCTCACCCCACAATCAGGAGTCCCCAACTCCACGCTGCCACAATGAAGCTCGATGTCCCAGCTCCAAGCTGCCTCAATGATGCCAGGAGTCCCTGGCTCTGGATGCACCATGCTGCTAGGATCAAAGGTTATGGGGAGAAAGCAGAATTAGGCTATGCAGTTGGATGATTAGCTATGGTAGTGATGAAGGGTCAAATGGCCTCCTCCTGCTGCAATCTTTTATGTTTCTATGTTTCTGTGTTGCTTTGCCAGCGCTGCCATCTTGAAAAGTCCACTGCTGCTCTCTCTGATCACTAGAGGAGCTTTGCCACCTCCAGCACCAAACACCGGGAGGACGTCCCTGCTATTGCTGCTGTTGCCACTGCCTATATATCGCCGTTCCTTCACCGTCGTTGGGTCATAATCCTGGAAATCACTCCCTCAGGGCATTGTGGGTCTACCTACAGCACATGGACTGCAGCTGTTCAAGAAGGCAGTTCACGACCACCTTCTCAAGGGCAACAAGGGACGGGCAATAAATACTGACCAGCCACAGCCCACCAGTGAATAAAAAAAAAGTTCAAGCTCACAGTGTTATAAATAGTCCATTCTTATTTTGTTTTCCTGTGGTTAAAATCAATTTCCTTTCCAATAAATAATAATTCCTGCAAAGTACAGGCCAGTGTTTTCTGTGTTATCCTGAATCCATCAGAAGGGTAAACAGAGAACCTTAAATAATTTGATTGAATGTTTAAATTTTGTGATATCCCATGAGTGGTGGAGCATGAGTGTTAGTATACTTTCCCAAGTGGTTCATGGCAGCCCACTAATGGACTATTGCAGTACAGAAAAATGGGTCATCATGGTCTATTTATTCAGGATGAAATTAGGGATAGGTAATAAATAGTGGCCTTGCCAGTGATGCCAACAATGAACAAATTACATTTCAAAACAGTAAACCTTATAAAAACTTTCAAAAAGAAAGATTCTGAAGCAGATCCAAACAAGTCCCTGTGCAATAGGTGAAAAAAAATCCTCTGCAGGATCAGTAGCAGCAAATCGAACAAGCAGAAAATAAAGGATTCAATGGATGAGCTTCCATATAAATCCCTAATTCGTGGTAAGTGTGTGGAAGTGGTAGCCAGTACTGAAAGTACATCATCTAACAACACAACAGCAACCAATTTATTTTGGGGATGTACAAATTGAACCATGAAAGTAGAGATGATATTCCCTTTTTTCTCCAACTGGTCCAGTCAAATATGTGTGGCATCCTATTGAGATACCAACCTCATACTTTAAGCATTCAGTGAAAGTTCGGGAGATGACCCTACATCACACACTGATCCTGGCTTCTATTCTGCATGACATCAATTGGATACGGGACCACTTCCAATTTACTCAGCTCCAGTATATTAAAGGAAAGGTTTTAAACTAAAAATTGGTTTCTGTTCTCATAACAGACATGTCAAGACATAACATGGGAAAAGGATGCAGATGAAACTTGGAACGAATTCAGTTTAGTTTGTCGATTGGCAAAGAATGAAATTGGCCATTTAAATTATGGAACTGTGGTGAAAATTTTTCTGTTTTTTAAGGTTTATCTCACTTGAACAGGTCTGTAATACATGTGTAGCTGCTATTCAATGATATTTTTTAGAACAAAAGTCTTGCTTTTATTTAATGGAGCTGAAGGAGATCTCACATTGTTTTCCACCGTGGATACTGTATTCATGTTTTCGGACATTTTGATTTTTGGATGCCAGTCAAGAGGTGACGAAAATACATTCATGTAGAGATTACTGTCACGGATCCATACTTCCTGAAATATTACAAGCTTTCTTGCAGGCTTTTCTGAAAAAAAAATTAAATTACATTGCAAGGTTTTACTCAATTAAAGTACCCATTAACAATTCACTGAGTGCCACTTGATTTCTTGTTTGAACACTGAAGGACACAGATTGTGTTAAATTCCATAGGTGAGTTCTCATTATGTGCTTTGGCCACGTAGGGGTTAGCACTGCTGCCTCACAGCACGCGTGACCCAGGTTCGATTCCAGCCTCGGGTAATTGTCCGTGTGGAGTTTGCACATTCTCCCTGTGGCTGCGTGGGTTTCCTTCGGGTGCCCTGGTTTTCTCCCACAGTCCAATGATGTGCAGGTCAGGTGGATTGGCCATGGAAAATTGCCTGTAGTGTCCAGGGATGAATAGGTTGGGTGGATTAGCCATGGAAAATGCAGGATGATAAGGTAGAGGCGTGTGTCTGGGTGGTGCACTTTTCAGGCGGTCAGTGTGGATTCAATGGGCTGAATAGCTGGCTTTCACACTGTATGGATTGTATGAAATTCTGCAATATGACCTCCAATTCATAAATTCTGCCTCATGATCTCAAGCGAGCACAGAATTCACTACCTGAGAGCTGTTGATGCTCAGTCACTGAGTAAGCTGATGAGTTTTTGGGAAGCAGGTCCTCTCAACTGATTCTTGATGTGAAGTGTTTACCTTATGGGAAAAGTTTAACCAAGTTGGATGTGTATCCATTGGAGTTTAGAAGAGTGAGAGTTGAACTTATTAACACAGTCTTATGGGACTTGTTGGGGTAGATGCTGAAAGGTTATTTCCTTTGATGACGAGAGACCTGAACCAGGAGTTCAAAAATATGTGATCTCTCATTTAAGATAGAAGGAAGTAGATTAACTTTACTCCCAGGTAGCTGTGAGACTTTACAGCTCACTTTCCCCAGGGAATGGTGGAGGTGGTGTTCTTGAATAATTTTAGACTGAGTTAGATAACTTCATGACTAACAAGGTTATTGCGGAAAGGTGGGAAAGTGGAGCTGAAACCACAATTAGAATGGTGAAGACTTGTAAAATTACAACATTTAAAAGGTATCTGAATGGGTACATGAACAGGAAGGGTGAGAGGAATATGGGCCAAATGCTGGCAAATGGGACAACATTAATTTAGGATATCTGGTCGGCATGGACTGAAGTGTTTGTATCTGTGCTATATAACTGTCTGACTGTAGATCAGCCATAGCAGAGCAATCTTGATGTGCCATACTGCCTAATCATGTTCCTAATTCAAATCTTTGCAAGCACGCATGGGTACAAAAGTATTTAAAGCATAGGGGGGAGTGTGAGAAGGTAGAGTTGATGTGGATGAATCGCAGAGAATGCTTGAAGTGCCAAGTTGTCTATTTATTTTAATTGCCATTGACATATTACTGTCCATCACAAAACAAAAAGCTGTAAACTTTAGCCTACACATACCCAATCCAAAGTCTACCCCACCTAGTGGTTGTTCCTTCCATGAAGTCAAATTTCCTGATGTGAGAGAAGGTCGGACTCTGGAAAATTGAATAAAGGTTCTTTTACCACTATTTTGAAACTGTCATGTTTGTTGCATAACCACTCCTGATGGAGCCTTTCAAATTGACTGAAATGTAAAAGATTGTGACAGACCTGGATCGATTGAATGGCGGGGGAGCTATTTATCTTGATAATTGAGTTGGTAGGAAGTTTAACGTGATTGGTGGAAAGATTAAAAGAGAGGTAAAGGTATAAAATTACATGCAGAGGATGGGAGGGAATCACTGCCTGAATGGGCAATGGAAGCAAAAACCCTCAACTCATTTCAAGATGTAACCATGATGTGGAGGTGCCAGTGTTGGACTGGGATGGACAAAGACAGAAATCACATGACACCAGGTTATAGTCTAACAGGTTTATTTGTAATCACAAGCTTTCAGAGCGTGGCCACGTTTTTAGGTGAAGTGAAGTGATTTCACTTGATGAAGGAGCAGCGCTCCGAAAGCTTGTGATTTCAAATAAACCTGTTGGACTATAACCTGGTGTCATGTGATTTCTGACCTGATTTGAAGAGGTTTATGGAGATCTATCTCAAGTACTGTAATCTGTAGGACTGTGGACTAAACAATGGAAAGCAGGATTAGGGTAAGTTTTAAAATTGTCTTTTTGTGTGCTATAAACAATATACAATACAATGATTCAAAACACAGTAGTTAATTCCCACAGCAGGAAAGGAAATTGATGAGGGAGTTTGTTTTTTGCATTATAGCTAAACCAGATTTAGAACAGAATAGAATATCCTTTATTGTCACGTGCACTGAAGCACAGAAATACAGGTGTACAGTGAAAACTTTTACAAATGCCGCTGTTAATTGAGAGGACAAGACATCTCTTTGAAGAATTTTTAATTTGATATGTTCAGTGGCATGCTCTGGTCAAAAACTAGCATGTGCCAGTATACCTTGGTGATGCTTTTAGAATACTGTGTATAATTCTGACCATCCTTTTATAGGAAGGATTTGTTAAACTTCAGAAGACGCAGAAAAGATTGCCAGGACTGGAGGGTTTGAGTTATAGGGAGAGGTGAATAGGTTGGGGCTATTTTCCCTGGAGTGTCGGAGGCTGAGAAGAGACCTTTATAGAATTTTATAAAATCATGATGCGTATGGACAGGGTGAATACCCAAGGTCTTTTTCCTAGGTCTTTTCACACCTGCGGGAATAGAAAAGGAAATAAAATTGGAACAAAAGGACTGAATTTGAGGAAGGAGTTAAGACTTGGCATTGTCATAAGTGGTTCTTTGCTCCAGTTGTTGTGTGTGTGATCCTAAATGCTGTAATGGACAGGTCTTGTGTGATGTTTATAAAGAGCAAGACAAAATAGACTAAGTGCCAAATGTCTCTCGTAAAATTAAACTAATATAAAATAAGAGGCATATGCAAGTGAAGTAAAAGAAATAAGAGGCAATAGATTTAAGCAGAATGATGCCTAAGGATTTACAAGGAGAGATGAGACAGAGTGGTGCTGTATTCTCTGAAATTTCAAAGGTAAAGGTGCGATAGGATTTAAGTACCTAGGTATTGAGGGGAAAGGTATTGTAAATAGGAACAATCCATTTCTGCTGGTTGGAGTCCATAAATAAAGGGCACAATCTAAAAACTAAACACTGGCATTTCAGGAGTGAAACTCGAAAATACTTCCATGCTCAGAGAGTGTATAGAACTCTCTTCCACAAATAGTAATTGATGCTGGATCAATTACTATTGTTAGACCTGAGTGTAATAGAACTTTGTTAACCAAAGGCATAAGGCAGAGTGGGAGTTAATGAAACAAAAACAGAAATTGCTGGAGAAACTCAGCATGTCTAGCAGCATTTTTCGGAAGAAAGCAAAGTTAACATTTTGAGTCCAGTGACTCTTAACTGTGCTTTTTTTCTCACAGATGCTACCAGACCTGCTGAGTTATTGCAGCCATTTTTGTTTTTGTTTCAGATCTCCAGCATTAGCAGTTCTTTGTTTCACTTTATTGGAGAGTATACAGAGTCAGGTTGGAGGAACTAAATGGCAACCTTCTGTCGCTCTGTTCAAAAGTTAAAAAAATTGGGAAAGAAATAGTATCAAAAGAGATGACAAGAGTCCCCAGAGTACCACTCTCCCATGAGAGAGAGATGACTGGTGGTGGTTTAACCTGAGGGTCACCAAGCCTTAGACAAGGTTGAGAAGGAGAGTCCTTCATTGGTAGCTTTAGTTAGTGTGGGAATTGAACTTACACTATTGGCATCATTCTGCATTGTAATCCAGCCTTCCAAACTAACCAATCCCCAAATTGGGGTTGTTTTCATTGGAGAAAAGAAGGTTTAGGGGTGACTTGATAGAGGTGTATAAGATGATTAGGGGTTTAGATAGGGTCGACAGTGAGAATCTTTTTCCTCGTATGGAGTCAGCTATTACAAGGGGGCATAGCTTTAAATTAAGGGGGAGTAGGTATAGGACAGATGTTAGGGGTAGGTTCTTTACTCAGCGAGTCGTGAGTTCATGGAATGCCCTGCCAGTAGCAGTGGTGGACTCTCCCTCATTATGGGCATTTAAGCGGGCATTGGGTAGGCATATGGAGGATAGTGGGCTAGTGTAGGTTAGGTGGGCTTGGATCGGCGCAACATCGAGGGCCGAAGGGCCTGTACTGCGCTGTATTCTTCTATGTTCTATGTTCTATGTAAATGACAAGAAGTGAATAGAGGAACAAATGGCCAATGATAGGACAGTTCATGATTTTAAGTGTTTTGCTTTCCAATATTCTACAATGGGAGTAGAAATTCTTATTCCCATTTGATGGATGCTAATTCGCAGGAATCACAGTGGAGACCTCATCCAAACTAGCAGACAAGGATCCACTCCAACCAAAAAGGATTGCCTCTGAGTAACAGTATTAAGGATAAGGATAAGGAGAAAGGGGAATGAATCTAATTGGACAGGCATTCTTATGTGCTATAATTCTATAGTTCGAATATCAGGGTTATTTTCACATTGAAACCCAGAATGCAGTTTCCCAGAGCACTACAGACTCCTTATAAATGAGGAGATAAGCTCTCCCTGTATTGAGATGTCAGCTTGAGGGGATATCGTGGCAATCTGCAACAACAGATTGAAATATTTAAAAGGTATGGATTGATTCCTGCTACATCAAAGACTGTGTGGACATGGATTATTTCTGACAAATGAAAATGGAAAAAAATCGAACATGAAGGAAATAACAGTTTTGAAGACCTGAACAACTTTTTGTGGCTCTAACTGACTTATGATCTTTGATGTTTAAACTTCAGAAAAACGTTTTGATATGAGCACCAACTGATATTTCTACAGCGCCATTAAAGTAAAAAAATTGACCCAAGGTATTTCACAAAACCAATATTAAACAAACTATGATATTGAACCATCCAAGGAGATGTTATGATGTGTGAGCCATTGTCAGTGAGGTAATTTTAAGAAATGAGTTAAAGGAGGAAAATGAGACAGAAAGGAAAAGATATGTATGTAGCGATTTCTAGAGCTGAAGGTCTATGTAGCTAGACACATGGTCACCAAAGGCAGCGAGCACCGAAAACAACATGCCCTAGAAGGTAGCAAGTATTGCTCTCTTGGAGGGATTGTGGGCTGAGGGAGATAGCAGAGATAATGGGGGAAGGGTGAGACCATGGGGGAATTTGAAAACATGGAAGAGAATGCCCTGCCAGTAACAGTGGTGGACTCTCCCTCTTTATGGGCATTTAAGAGGGCATTGGATAGGTATATGGAGGATAGTGGGTTAGTGTAGTTTAGGTGGGCTTGGATCGGCGCAACATCGAGGGCCCAAGGGCCTGTACTGCGCTGTATTCTTCTATGTTCTATGTTCTATGTAGAATTTTAAAATCAAGATGTCGCTTGACCAGGATAATTGTGGAAAAAATTAAAAGAGTTGCAAAATAAGCAGAGATAAGGAGTAATTAGATAACTATCAAAATAGTAGTTATCCCAATTAAAATACAGAATGATGAAATGTGTTCTCATATGGTTGTTGAAATTTAGATTAGATTAGATTACATTACTTTACAGTGTGGAAACAGGCCCTTCGGCCCAACAAGTCCACACCGACCCGCCGAAGCGCAACCCACCCATACCCCTACATTTACCCCTTACCTAACACTACGGACAACTTAGCATGGCCAATTCACCTAACCTGCACATCTTTGGACTGTGGGAGGAAACCGGAGCACCTGGAGGAAACCCACGCAAACATGGGGAGAATGTGCAAACTCCACACAGTCAGTCGCCTGAGGCGGGAATTGAACCCGGGTCTCTGGCGCTGACAGGGAGACATAGAGAAGGAATGTAATTTCCAAATTAATTTTGCTATTGATATGTGTGAGATTGAGCATTTTCAAAAGGGAAATAAGAGGACAGGAATGGCCAAAGATTCTAAATGGGGTAGAGGAGCAACAGAGGGACAGATAAAAGGAACTCTAAAATTAGTGTAGTACAGGTTACTACATCCAAAAAAATTGTAATCCAAGTAACAAAGGTTAGTTTTTTGAGGGAGTAGAATGGAAAACCAAATAAGTTGCATTCAGCTTATATTCCTCACACTAGAAGTACTGTACATAGCTCTGGTCTCCATAATGTAGGAATAAACAAAGAGAGAAAAAAATCATAAGGTCATCTGATCTGAGAAGAGCTACTTACCAGGAAAGGCTAAACATACAGGAAATATATCTTCTGCAAAAGAGAAACTGTGGGGAATCGAAGAGCTTTGGTGATGGCGGAGTGGTATTGTTGCTGGATTATTAGTCCACAGACCCTGCTAATATTCTGGTATTGTCGCTGAACTATTAGTCCACAAATCCTGGTAATATTCTGCGGACCTGGTTTCAAATCCTATTGCAGTAGATGGTGGAATTTGAATTCAATAAAAATCTGAACTTACGATTGTCAGGAAAAAGCCATCTGGTTCACTGATGCCTTTAAGGGAAGGAATCTGCCATCCTTGCTTGGTCCGGCCTACATGTGACTCCAAACCCACAGTAATGTGGGTGCCACTTAACTGCCCTCTGAGCAATTAAGGATGATCTATAGATGCCTGGCCAGTGACATCCACATCCTGTGAAGCAATAAAGAAAAGGTATTTGAGCCAGTGAAGTTATTTGAGAGGATGCACTTGTATTTCAGTAATGCCTTTAATGTAATGTAAACTTCCTAGGAGTATTATAAAATAAAGTATGACACTGAACTTCATCTGAACCTTAATCCAGCAGCCTCTGGTCTGAGAAACTCTGTGGCTGGTATCAGCAGAACTTCTGGTTTTCCCTGTAAGGCCTCTGGATCTTTATTTGTTCAGATTGATTTTTTTTGTCACTCCTTGTCCAGTTGGGATACCCTAAGTCATGTTTTTGGTGTCCAATTGGAAAAGTATTTAGCCAGCGGGTATGTCATTTATACCAGTTAAGTGAGGTCATTGCTTGTTTGTGGAATGAAGTGTTGGGGCATTGAGTGTACTTGATAATTAGTACAAAATTACAAATTAGTGTACAAGAGCAGAAATTGTTGGAGAAACTGAGCAGGTCTGGCAGCATCTGTGGAGACAAAACAGAGCTATGATTTTGAGTCCAGTGACCCTCCTTCAGAACCGAGAGCATCTCAGATAAAGTCGTGTTTATGCTAATGACAGCAGGTCGATGGGTGGCGGGGTTGGATGGTATAGTGGGGTGGTGGGGAAGGAGTGAACAAATAGGTGGCAATTAATCCCAAAGAGAATGAAAAGAAGTTAAGCAGACAAAGGGATTGTTAATTGTAAGGTGGGATATTAGAAAAGCTAGATAGAGGTGATGAACATAAAATAGACAATATTAATTCCAATTTGGGAAATGTTTTTCACTTAGAGGGTGCTTAACACGTTGACCATAGAAGGTTGCTGATGTGAATGAGATGCATTACAGGAAAAGCTTCATGAAGACATTGGAGAGTCAAGGATTGGATGATGATTCAGATGCCAATGAGTCGGAGACGTAAACTTCAGCAAGGACCATTTGGATTGAATGGCCTGCTTGTGTAGCTGAGTCTGAAAATTAGCCCTCAAAAATGGGTTGGTCGGCATCGGAGGAAACCTCAATTCCAACTCAGAGTCCAGATTTGAGTGGTGCTGGAGAAGCACAGTAGGTCAGGCAGTATCCGAGGAGCAGGAAAATCGACATTTCAGGCAAAAGCCCTTCATCAGCAATGAAGGCAGGGAGCCTCCGGGGTGGAGAGATAAATGGGAGGAGGGTGGGGCTGGGGAGAAGGTAACCAAGAGTACAATAGGTGGATGGAGGTGGGGATGAAGGTGATAGGTCAGAGAGGAGGGTGGAGCTGGAAGATTGACAGGTGGGACAGGTCATGAGGATGGTGCTGAGCTGGAAGGTTGGAACTGGGGTAGGGTGGAGGGAGGGGAAATGAGGAAACTGGTGAAGTCCACATTGATGTCCTGGGGTTAAAGTGTTCTGAGACAGAAAGTGAGGTGTTCTTTCTCCAGGCGTTGGGTGGTGAGGGATTGGTGGTGGAGGAGGCCCAGGACCTGCACATCTTCAGCAGAGTGGGAGGGGGAATTGAAATGTTGGGTCTCCGATTCCAATTTAGCCTACATTAACCAAAATAGTATAATGATTTGAGTATGTAACCCACTCCCTGGAGCTGAATTATTCAATTCAATATTTTAGTAAGCAGGTTTGTGCACTGACCTCTGACCGAATGAGTTTCCCAGATCTCAGGAAACCAGGAAGCTAATTGGAGACGGAAGCAGAAATTGCTGGAGAAACTCTGCAGGTCTAGTGACAGCTGTGGAGAAGAAGCAGACTTCTGGGTTCAGTGACCCTTCTACAGAATGAGCTAATGGGGGCATGGATACCGTCAGCGGGAAGACCTCTCAAACATTTCCCACCATACAACGGCCCCCTGTCCTGTCAGAAACTGGAAACTCACCCCCATTAAGACCCTAGATGCTGCTGTGGATTTCTTGCCTAACCTCATGCTGAGCCTGTCGATCAGTCAGGCAGGATCTCTGCAAAAGCAAATCTCAAATGTATTTAGATTACCCTAGAAAAGTGCCCCCCAGTTTTGCAATTAACCCATCAATATTCAGCCGAGTAGATCATAATGAAACTGTTTTCCCACTCAATTCCTACTCAAATATTTCCGACAGCAAGACAGTAATGAGAAGTGATAGAAATCTGTTCACAAAGTACAACAGCTTGTAGTGCACTCATCAACGTACAAATGGCAAAGAGATAGCTGCACTGCAGACAGCAACATCCACTCCAACAGATGGTGGGAGTTGGCTTCGAGGATTTCTTGCTGATTGCAGGAATTCGATGAGTTGTTAAGTGATGCAAATTTCATGACATTATCACCTAAAAAGAAATTAATTAAATTTTGTTTGGCGAGCCCCTTAGGCATCAGGAACAGAGGAGAGACAATCCAAATGGCAAGGAAAACAATGTTTTGAGTGTGGATGTATCCATCGACAATTCCTCCAGTGCAGATTATCCCACAAAATGAAGAAAGATATTGAGACCAACAAAACAGAGTATTAACTTTTAAAACTTGTGAAAAACAACTGACCACTTAATTCCTGCATATGCTGAAACTGAGTCAATTAGCCTCACAGTGCCAGGGACCCAGCTGCGATTCCACCTCGGGCAACTATCTGTGTGGAGTGCACATTCTCCCCGTGTCCGCACGGGTTTCCTCTGGTTGCCCCAATTTCTTCCCACAGTCCAAAAATATGCAGGTTATGTGATTTGGTCATGCTCAATTATCCATCGTGTCAGTGGATGTGTAGGCTAGGTGGGTTAACCATGGGATCACGGGGATGAATTGGGTTTTGGGTCTGGCTTGACTCAAATTGGCCTCTATCTGCACTACAGGGATTCGATGTTTCTCTGATCCTACCAATTACAGGGAGTCAGCTCAATTTAAAATGCATTAGCAATGGTCGATTTTCTGCCCCCATCAACTCTGAAGGAAAGATCAGGAGGATGTGTGTATGATACATATTGTTCAACTCATTTGCAAATTTGAACATGGAGGAGGATTGTGACCAGAATATTGATTTCCAAATATTGGCAATTTACTGTTTCCTTTACTATTTGGTAAACACCTAGACAATAAGGCATTGTGACTGCGTAATTGTCATGAGATAGTTGCCCCAATATTGCGTTGTCCCTACAATGTAGCATGTCTGATCCCACATTGTCCAC
Source organism: Chiloscyllium plagiosum (assembly GCF_037043375.1). Taxonomy (NCBI): domain Eukaryota; kingdom Metazoa; phylum Chordata; class Chondrichthyes; order Orectolobiformes; family Hemiscylliidae; genus Chiloscyllium; species Chiloscyllium plagiosum. The sequence continues at coordinate 103,329,840 of NW_028270145.1, read as the reverse complement.
TGCTCAGGCCCTGTTGAACTTCTAAGCCTGAGACTTTTAGCCATGAAAAGGTTTGACCACGAAAGGGACTTTATCCAAACAAAATTGTCAACAACTTTAAGGAGAATGCAAAGCAGTATTTCAATTCAGGTTCCAGAAGCTGCAGATTAAAACTGAGTTAGGTTAGTAGCAAGAGATTGTGGGTAACATAGCTGACTGTCACTCTCCACCTCTTTGTCCTCCTTTGAACCACTGTTTGAAACCTCGCTTTTAGTTCAAACTTCGAGTCACATGTCTGACAATGTGGATCAGCAACAAACTTTTGTTTGATAGTGCTCTGGGAAGTGCTTTGAAACGTTGCACAATGACACAGGAGCTGTGGAAATGACAGCGGAGCCAGGAGTGAAGATGGACTTTCATTCAGCTATCGATTTTTCTTCTCCTCGGATGCTGCATGACCCGTTGTGCTTTTCCAGCATCACTCTAATCTTGACTCTAATCTGCAGCATCTGCAGTGCCCACTCCTGCCTTTCTTTCAGCGAGAGTCTTTATATTTTTGAAGTGTTCGAATGGCATCAGATTGTGATAACAGCTGAAGCCTTCCACTATATTTTAGTGTGTTGTTCATTGTAGAGGAAAAGTGACAATAAGTCATCATCATCAATTACAGGTTGTTGAAAGAAACATGTACAGCAGATGCCCCAGAAGCCTAGTGCAACCAGGTGTTAAAAACATGTGGAATGACTGTCCAGATTTCAAAATCGCTGGGGAATAGGTAGAAGAATTTGGGACAAACTGTTCAATTTAAACTCACCAATTTAAATGTTTTTCACACCATGCCAGGATATTTTGGGTTAGGTAACTTATAAACAAAGAGCTTAGAGAGGAGGAGATATGAAGGTTCAATTTTGTTTGAGAATTCTGCAACGACACCTGAGTTTTGCTCAAATGTACTCATTTGTAACAAGACTGTTTGAAAAAAAGCGTACTGCACAAGGGGAATAATTCTACAGAGCACAGAGAAGTGGAAATGAATGAAATTATTTGCTGTTAGCGAGGGGGTAAAACAACATCAGTTCGCATTTATAGGTACACTCAATATTGTAAAACAGCTTAACACACTTTGTAAAAGGTCGCACTGAGTGTCACAATTGTACCTGTAGAAACTGATCTTTTGTTATTGAATGCTAGTACAAAGTTAGCATGGAGAATGTATATAAGAGTGGCTCAAGTATAGATCTCTATAGATACATAAGTAATGCTGTCATGGGTTCAGGAAAGAGATGCTATCGCAGGTGGATTCGTTGACTATGATTGGATAGATACAAATGGAGCCAGTAAAACAAGCAAGTGCTTGCCTTTATTGGTCAGAGTATAGGTGTTGGGAGGTCCTGTGCGTGACATTGACCAGGTCACTTTTGGAATGCTGTATTCAATTCAGGCCTCCTTGCTACAATAAGGATGTTGTGAAACTTGAAAGGGCTCAGGAAAGATTTGCAATGATGTTGCTGGGGTTGGAGGGCTTGAGCTATGGGGAAATGCTGAATAGGCTGGGGCAGTTTTCCCTGCGGTGTCAGAGTCTGAGGGGTAGCCTTACAAAGGTTTATAAAATCATGACGGGCCAATTAATAGGATAAATAGATAAGGCCTTTTCGCTGGGGTTGGGGAGACCAGAACTAGAGGGCATAGGTTGAAGGTGAAAGGGAAAAGCTATAAAAGGGACATAAGGGCCAACCTTTTGACATTGAGGATGTTGCATGTATGGAATGAGTTGCCAGAGGAAGTGGTAGGGGTTGGTACAATTATATTATTTAAAAGGCATCTGGATGGGTATATAAATCGGAAGGGTTTAGAGGGATATGGGCCAAATGCTGGCAAATGGGACTAGATTAATTTAGGATTTCTGGTCAGCGGGGACGAGTTGGACTTGAAGGATCTGTTTCTGTTCTGCACTCTGTGACTCTATAATGGTAACCTGAAACATTAAAGGAAGATGGCACGGTGCTGCAGATTATCAAGAAGAACAAAGAAGATTGTTTGATGTTTAATTATTAATTCTGGAAACTTACACAAAACCCTTCAATGCAATGAAGTGAGATATCTAGGTTTCAATCAAACACCCAGTTAGGTCCAGACTGAAGTCAGTTGCTGAATGGGTGTAAAACTTGATTGGCTCAATGTGGCTTTGTGTCAAACCACATAGATTTGATTCCCCATTATCATTCTATCTTAGCTGTTTGTGAAAGCCAACCACATAATCTGAAAGAAATACAATGTTGTCATGCCTCTAACAACACAACAGACAAGGAAAATGACATATTGCTGAAAAGATAGACATTTTGCTGATGCATTTTGTCTTGTACCCATCATTGCATGCATGCTCCTTCAGTTGTTTATAATAAACAGAGCACAGACCATGCTCAACCCACCTACACTTTAAAAATCCAAAACAAAATCATATGTCAGGAGTTTTTATGTCACACTTTGTGATTGGCTTTGAGACAGACTGTCTGAGGAGAAGATAAAGTAAAGGACTGTCATCAGGTTTAGACTTCAATGCAGCAGCATCTATTACATTTCCATACCAATTATTTTCAAACATGTTAAGCATAAAATTAAAAACCACAGAACATCAGGTTATAGTCCACCAGGTTTATTTGGAAGCACTAGCTTTCGGAACACTGCTCCTTCATCAGGTGGATGAAAGAGCAGCGTTCTGAAAGCTAGTGCTTCCAAATAAACCTGTTGGACTATAACCTGGTGTTCTGTGATTTTTAGCTTTGTACACCCCAATCCAACACCTGCACCTCCAAATCATGTTAGCATAGTTATATAATTTATTGTTGCATAAATTAAGCTGACTTCATCTTCTTCATGTCTTCCAGAGAGTCTGACAGAGGTGGGAAAGAATGTAGTGAGGATGACACAAAGAATCTGCAGAGGAATACAGACAGATTAAGTGAATGGGCAAAAACTAGGCAGATGGAATATTATGGGAAAATATGAGGTCAGGAAGAATGGAGAGAAAGACAGAAGAAAGCTAGAGAATATGAAGGCTTAGATGGGGGAGACAGGAAGTGTTGTGATGGAGGGATCAATGACAGGAAGCATAGGCATAAGGAAAAGGTCAGGAGGCTTAGAGAGTATGTAAGAAGAACTCTTTTCATCCAGAGGGTGATGAGTGTCTGGAATTCACTGCCACTAAGATCATTAGAGGCATAACATTTAAATAATATGCAGATGTGCACTTGCAATGTTCAGGCATTCAAGACCATGGACAAAGAGCTAGAAAATGGGGTTAGAATATTTGGGTGGTTGTTTTTGACCACCAGGAACACGGTGAGTCAAAGGGACTTCTTCTTAGCTGTAGATCTCTGTGACCCGAAATCAATAGAGGGATTTTGGAGTTTTCACAAAAAGCTATCATGGAGGTTCAGCAGGTAGTGGGGATGGCAATTGTTGACCTTTATTTGAAAGAGAATGGAGAATAAAAGTAGGAAAAGTTTGCTAAAACTATGTAAGGCCTGACTCAGCCCATAGTTGGAATACGGTGAATAGTTTTATAAGACATAAGACATAGGAGTGGAAGCAAGGCCATTCGGCCCATTGAATCCACTCTGCCATTTCATCATTGTTGATGGACATTTCAATTCCACTGACCCGCACTCTCCCTGTAGCTCCTAATTCCTTGCAAGATCAAGAATTTATCAATCTCTGACTTGAAGACACCCAATATCCTGGCCTCCGCTGCATTCCGTGACAATTAATTCTACAGGCCCACCACTCTCTGGCTGAAGAGATGTCTCCTCATATCCGTTCTAAGTTGATTCCCCTGTAATTTTAAGGCTGTGTCTACGGGTCCTAGGCCTCCCTCCTAACGGAAACAACCTCCCAGCGTCCACCCTTTCTAAGCCATGCATTATCTTGTAAGTTTCTATTAGATCTTCCCTCAACCTTCTAAACTCTAATGAATACAATCCCAGGATCCTCAGCCGATCATCATATGTTAGGCCAACCATTCCAGGGATCATCTGTGTGAATCTCTGCTGGACATGCTTCAGTGCCAGCATGTCCTTCCTGAGGTATGGAGCCAAAAATTAGAAACAGTATTCTAAATGGAGCCTAACTCGAGCTTTATAAAAGGAGGTGTAGAGGGAATGGATATCCATGGTGAAGATGAGGCGTTATGTTTTTCCAGCACCACATTTTTCAACTCTGGTCTCCAGCATCTGCAGTCCACACTTTCTCCTACTCAGGGGACTTGACAGGATAAGTGTGGAAATGTTGTTTCCCCCTGTGGGTGAGTCTAGGAACAGAGGCCATTACCTCAGAATACAGGGTTGCCCATTTAAGACAATGATAAGGAGGAATTTCTTCCCTCAGATGGTAGTGGATCTACGGAATTCTTGAAGGTTGTAGAGACTAGGTTGTGAAGTGTATTCAAGACTAAGGTAGATAGATTTTTAATCAGTAAGGGAATCAATGGTTAATGGGAGGAACGTGGTGTTAAAGGCAGGAAAGTGGCATTGAGGGTTATCAGATCAGTGAGTATCAGAAAAATGAATGGTGGAGCAGACTTGAGCTGAATGGGCCCTTTTACTCCTATGTCTTTTGACCTTTCACAGTGTGCCTTCTAGATCTCGATAACTTTGCCCAAGCTTTGGCATTTATACTCAGTGATATGCAGCTCCATGAACTCATCACACGGTTGTTCCCACTTTCTAAAGCCCTTATACAACAAAGAAACATCCACTGTAAGATATTGTTCTGTGATTGGGTAGTATTTTCTGAAGAATCGCCCAAGTGCTCACAGCCAAACAAATTCAGAATTAATTAACTGAGCTCATGACATGACTCCTCATTTACTCTTGCTAATGTCATGCATTCATTCACAGTGACCTATACTCTGCAAACAAAAGGAATATATTCAAGCCTTGCACCTTTCTTTACTGGTCCATGGGCTTGGGGAACCTATAATCTCTTGTTGCTTTTGGCACGCCAATGCATCCGCCAGTCTCAGTTAATTTGCCAATCAATTATTTTCTGAGTAGTACACATATCTGTGATTGCTTGAAATTTGGCATTCTTCTGTTTATCTTGATGAGTACAACAAGATGAACAGCTTTGGCAACTCACCCCTATTTTCTGCAATATTCAAGTTCTGTATGACTGAGCATTTGAGAAAGAACTAATTATCAAAGACAGCTCATGAACAGTAGTGTCTTTAATAATTAGCCATATGTTTAGAAACTTTGAGACATTAAGAAAATTTATTTTGCCCTGCATCCTACTCCACCAGCCAATGAAGCCAGGATTGATTTGTGCCTCAGTTCCATTTATGTGCCTTTGCTCCATATGCTCTTAACACCTTTGCTCAACAATTATGCATCAGTCTCAGTCTTGAAGGCTCCAGTTGTCCTCATATTTGCAAAATCCCCATCTGCCACTTAATGTGCTATTTCTGCTGACTTTATTGTTGATGGACTCAGTACTGATCGCACTATTGAAGAAATAAAACAATGTTCTGAAAGAAGGTCACTCACCCAAAACATTAACTTTGCTTTCTCCGCACAGATGCTGCGTTTATCTCACATTCTCCGTGTTTATTTCAGGTTTCCAGCATGCGTGGTATTTTGCCTTCATTTGAACAAATCTTTTTAGTTCACTCATGGGATGTGCCTATCACTGCTTGGCCAACATTTTTTGCCCATCCGTACATGCTCTTGAGAAGGTGGTGGTGAACTGTTGCAGTCTATGTACTGTAGGATAACAAACGTGCCCTGAAGGAGGGATTTTCAGAATTTTGATCCAGTGACAGTGAAAGAATGGTGATGTACAGCAAACTTTTTTTTGAGTGGCACCTTAAGAACAGGCATTCTTGATAAACTGGGCAGGTGTTTACTGTATTATCGTGATCTCGAGATGTCTGAGTAGTCAGTTCACGGAGTGAGTGAGAAGGCTCTCTGCTGGTATGTTTTATTTCAGTCAAAGTTGCATTATTATTTAAGTGGTTTATATTGTAAACAAAGTATAACACAGATGTATATACCTCCTGCATTATGGTTCATTACTTAGCATGTGGTTTTTACAGTGGGAATGTGGACCTTTTGATCAATTGTAAGACTGGATCATCTAGTACACCTCTGGTCCCATAAGTGCTGGTTAACGCTTGCTGCATTTCCAAGTCAGGATGCTGAATTGCTTGGGGTGGAACTTCCAGGTGATGGTGTTCCTATGCATCTGCTGCCCTTGACTGTCTAGATGAAAGTGGTCATGCAATTGGAAAGTAATGTCTACGGATCTTTGGAGAATAAAAATGTAAAAACATAAGAACTAGGAGCAGGAGTAGGCCATCTGGCCCATTGAGCCTGCTCTACCCATTCAATAAGATCATGGCTGATCCTTTCGTGAACTCAGCTCCACTTACCCGTCCGCTCACCATAACCTTTTACTCTTCAAGAATCTATATGCCTTAAAAACATTCAACGAGGTAGCCTCAACTGCTTTACTGGTCAGGGAATTCCACAGGTTCGCAATTCTTTAGGAGAAGATGTTCCTCCTCAACTCAGTTATTTTGAGGCTATTCCCCCTAGTTCTAGTTTCACCCACCAGTGGATGTAACCCTGCTTCTATCCTCTGTATTGCCTTCGCAATTTTATATGTTTCTATAAGATCACCACTCATTCTTTGAAAATCCTTTGAATATAATCCTAGTTCTACTCAATCTCTCCTCATAAGGCAACCCTTTCAATTCTGGAATCAACCTAGTGAACCTTCAGTGCCAGTACATCCTTTCTCAGGTAGGAGACCAAAGTTGTACACAGTACTCACCAGCACCCTATACAGCTGCAGCATAAGCTCCCTGTTTTTAAACTCCATCCCTCTTGCAATGAAAGGCAATATTCCATTTGCTTCCTTAATTACTTGCTGCACCTGCAAACTAAATTTTTATGATTCAAGCACAAGGACACCCAGATCCCTCTGCACAGCAGCATGCTGCAATTTTTCACCATTTAAATAATAGTCCAGTTTGCTGTTGTTCCTACCGAAATGGATGGCCTCATATTTACCAACATTGTACTGCATCTTCCAGACCCCTTGCCCACTCACTTATACGATCTATATCCCTCATGACACTGATGCTTTATGCTCCTATAGCTATGCCAATGGATGCCAACAGTATAAGCCTATGATGTGGATACCATGGTTCTCTTCACATGAGCTCCTAGATATTAGATAACTGTGCTGCCTTAATACTGCTGTATATAGCTTGATTCCTTCTACCCCAACTTGGATCTCTCTCTATCTTATATTTCAGATTAACTCTGCTTCACCCTCAGCAAGTCCAATAAAACCTTTATTAATGTTCTGATATGCATTATACTGATTATAGCTCTCTAGTACAGTGCTCTCAATCATCATTTCTTTGGGTGCTGCTCATATGTCTTTTCTGATATCAAAGTTGCATCACAGTGTACTTCCAGGTTGTAACCTGGAAGGTTTGTTTTCAGACATTTCATCACCACATTAGGTAACATCATCAATGAGCCTCCGGTGAAGCACTGGTGTTATGCCCCACTATCTATTTATGTGTCTTGGTTTCTTAAGGTGGATGATATCATTTCTGGTTCTTTTTCTCAGGGGTTGATAAGTGGGGTCCACATTGATGTGTTTATTCATGGAGTTTCAGTTAGAATGCCAGGCTTTGAGGAATTCCTGCGCATGTCTCTGTTTAGCCTGTCCTACGATGAATGTGTTGTTCCAGTCAAAGTGGTGTCCTTCCTCATCTATATATAAGGATACTAGTGATAGCGGGTTATGTTTTTTGATGGTTAGTTTGGTGGCTAGTTTTCTCCATTTGTCCAATGTAGTGTTTGTTACAATCCTTGCATGGTATTTTGTAAATTACATTTGTTTTGCTGGTTGTTGGTATAGGGTCCTTTAGCTTCATGAGCCACTGTTTAAATGTGTTGTTAGGTTTGTAGGCTGCAATGATGCCAAGGGGTCTGAGTAGTCTGGAAGTCATTTCAGAGATGTCTTTGATGTAAGGTAATATGGTTAAAGTTTCTGAGTGCATTGTGTCTGCTTGTTTAGGTTTGTTGTTGAAAAATCGGCAGAATGTGTTTATTGGTTACTCATTCTTTCTGAATATGCTGTATAGGTATTTTTCTTTGGCTGTTTGTAGCTCCTGGGAGCTGCAGTGTGTTGTGGCTCATTGAAGCAATGTCCTCTTGTAGCTCCGTTTGTGGGTGTTGGGATGATTGCTTCTGTGGATAAGCATATGCGTTTCTGTAAATGCTGGTTTAAAATTCTCCATTAACTATTCGTTCTACTGACATTTAGGAATGTTGTCATTCTCCTCCTCTTTTATGAATTTTATGCCAGTAAGGGCATTGTTGATGGTGTTGTAGGTTTCCTCTAACTTGTTCTGTTTTGTAATCATGAAGGTGCCATCCATGTAGCAGACCCAACGTTTAGGTTGGATAGTTGGGAGGGCTGTTTGTTTGAGTCCCTGCATTACTGCTTCTGCTAGGAACCCTGATACTGGTGATCCCCTGGATGTTCCATTAATTTGTTTGTAGTTTTTGTCATTGAAGGTGAAGTGGGCAGTGAGGTACAGGTCTACTTGCTTGAGAATGTTGTCTTTACTGATGAAGTTGGTGCTATCTGGTGTTTGTGTCCTTGGCTCCTCTAGTAGTACAGTCAATGTTTCTTTGGCCAGGTTGATGTTGATTGATATGAATAGGGCTGTTACATCAAAGGAGACCATTATTTTGTCCTCTTCTATCTTGGTGTCTTTGATGGTATTCAGGAAATTTTGGGTGGAGTGGATGGAGTGGTGTGAATCTTCTACAAGGTATTTCAATTTTCAGTAAAGTTGCTTGGCTCATCTGTATTCCTGAAGAAGGGCTCATGCCCGAAACGTCGATTCTCCCGCTCCTTGGATGCTGCCTGACCTGCTGCGCTTTTCCAGCAATACATTTTTCAGCTCTGATCTCCAGCATCTGCAGTCCTCACTTTCTCCTGGCTCATCTGTATGTTGGTGTTCCAGGTAGTGAGACTATGGGTCTGAGTGGGGCCCCTGGTTTGTGTACTCTAGACAGTCCGTAGGCGGGTGGTATGTTAGATCCATCCGGTTTCATTTTTTGGAAGTCTATCTTGTTTATTTCTCCTGACTTCTGAAGCCTTTTCAATGTGGATATGATGTGGTTTTCTAGTTGTGGGGTCAGGTCTATCGCCGCCTGTTGGTAAGTGTCAGTATTTGCAAGCAGTGAGTTCACTTTTTTAACACACTCCATTCTGTTTAGAATGATGATCATACACCCTTTGTTTGCAGGTAGGATTACATGTTTCTGTCTTTTTTGAGTCTTCCTATGGCTTTCCTTTCCTGTATATTGAGTGTGTTCCCTTTCTTTTACCTGCTTATCGTTAATGTAACTGTCTGCCTGGCAGGCTGGTGGATTTTTTCTGTGACTCCATTGTCCTTCAGTGTTGATTATAATGCTGCTAGGAAGTCCTTTTTGTCCGCATCTCTGTATTTAACCCTCTTACTAGAACTGCTGTTCCCATATCTGTTTGTGGTCGTCCGATAGGTTTTTTATCCAAGCCTCTGTGTTGTCTGTGTTGTTCTTTTATGTGAGTTTTCCAGCTCTTCCTGCAGTGTTAGCTTTTTTGCTGCTCAAAAACTACAAACATGCTAAAACTAGTGCGAAGATGGGAAATCAATGCCATCCGACTGAGCGCTACCCACGAGCAACTGTACTTCCTGCATGACAACTCAGGAATCAGGTACTACCAAAATGTCTCAAATACAAACCACCCCACTAGCCAAACGAATAGCAGAACAGAACGGCCACAGAATGTTGTGAGAAATAATTAATGATGCCCACAATCGACTCCAGAAATTCAATTGGGAAATTCTGTGCCAAAAACCGCTATATACTAACACGACAGACCAGAGATGGACAGACAATTTGGGACGAGCCATAAGCATCAGACTGCAGTAAATACAAAAGATAAAAAAAGCTAACAGGTTTAGTTGAAATCACAAGCTTTCGGAACGCTGCTCCTTCGTCAGGTGAAGTGACAATGCTTCACCTGATGAAGGAGCAGCTCTAAAAAATAGAGATTTCAAGTAAACCTGTTGGACTATGACCTGTTGTCATGTGACTTCTGACATTTCCCATCCCAATCCAACACCAGCACTTCCACATCATGATATCCACTTGTTGGTGTAACTTTGTGATTTGGTTGCAATCCATGTCACGAAGAGTCAATCCAGGTTCATCAGATATAGTGATGCGCTTCATGATTAGCTTGGCACTTCATAAACTCCAACAAACTCCTCTTTATCAGGTCAGAGAAAGCACCTTTGCTCTCAAAAGTATTCTCTTCATGCTGATGGGAACTCACAGCCTGCATTTATCATTTCTATGACTCCATATCTATGACGTTTGTTCATTCCCTTGATGTTATTATCAGCACAGTATATCGTCTGTGTCTTATTAATGTTATTTATGCGCAATTGAAAAAGAAAATTCCAACAGAAACAGACTGGAGAAACAGATGTTTGAATTAATCATGCTTTTTTATAACTGACTTAGGAAGGAACACTGGAAGGTAACTCTTCATAAAACTGTTTACTAATTTGGTGCTAATTGGCAATAACTTAACAATTTCATTCTGACAAGCCAAAAATATTTAAAAATCAAATGATATTGGTGCTGTCATAGGCAGAACTCTTCTGTTTGGAGTGAATTCTGGATCTGAATGGCAGAAGCTGTGTTTGGCAGCTTTTTTAAAATATTAATTCACAGAATGAAGTGGGAGTAGCTTACTGCAGTTGTACAGGGCATTGGTAAAATCAGGCCCACAATATTGTGCGCAATTTTAGTTTCACTACTTCCGACAGGATATCCTTGCCCTAGAGAGAGTAGAGTGAAAGTTCACTAGGCTGACCCAAGAGGTGGCAGGACATTTCTATGAGGAGAAATTGGTTCAACTGGGCCCATATAGACTCATAGAGTCATTGAGATGTACAGCATGGAAACAAATCCTTCGGTCCAACCTGTCCATGCTGACCAGATATCCCAACCCAATCTAGTCCCACCTGCCAGCACCCGGCCCATATGCCTCCAAACCCTTCCTATTCACATGCCCATCCAAATGCCTCTGAAATGTTGCAATTGTACCAGCCCTCCACCACTAAAATTTAGAAGAATGAGAGGAGATCCGATTGAAACACAAAATTCTAACAGGACTGGACTAAATAGATTCAGGGAGGATATTTTCCCTGGTTGGGAAGCCTAGAACCAGAGATCATAGTCTCAGAGTTGAGATAAAAGAATTTTTTTTTACTCAGAGAATACTAAACTGTTGGAATTCCTCACCTGAGAAGAATGTGAAGGCTTGGAGTGTATTCAAGAAAAATGTTGCTACATTTTTAGATATTAAAGGCATCAAAGGATACAGAGAGAAAGTGGAACTATGGTGCCGTGAAGAAGGATCAGCCATGATTATAATGGATGGCGGTGCAGGCTTGAAAGACTGAATTGCCTACTCATGCTCCTAGTTTCTATTTACACAGCGTATCATGTTCATAAACCACCAACCGGACAGACCAGACCTGTTGGCAGATAGTGCATCTCCAATACTGTCCAAATGGATGCTCTGGACGAAGCCAATTCAAACTGGGCCCAAGTACAGTGAAGGAGTCAAAGACAAACCCTAATCCTTGGTGAGAATCTGTCCTGTCAATATTAACACATGAGAAACAGCTGGAGAAAATGAGGACTGCAGATGCTGGAGATCAGAGTCAAGCGTGTGGTGCTGGAAAAGCACAACAGGTCAGGCAGCATCCGAGGAGCCAGAGAGGAATCTTGATGAAATGTCGACCCTCCAGCGCCTCAGATGCTGCCTGACTGGCTGTGGTTTTCCAGCACCCCACTCTTGACATGAGAATAAGTTGCCTAATCAAGGTTGAGATGGAGATCCATCATCAAGCCTGGTGTTAACCCCTCCAATCAACCTCTGCAAACAGATGGAATGGGAAGGCACTGGTTTCTGCCAATAATCTTTCACCATCTTTACCAATCCTCAGCTGATCCTCTCACAGCCAGATAGTCTGCGAGACTAAGCTACCAACTTTGATTCTGCATCCAGAATACCAAAGGGACCATGGCTGGATATCAAGTGTGGTCTTCCTGCAGGTGATCAATGAGGAATCAGGGAAAGAGGATGCCAAATGGGGGATCCTGCGGCAATGTTTGGCCAACAGCCTCATTAGGAAAAGTGTGGACCGCTGGAGAAGAAAGTAACAAGGGGTCACCACAAGCTGAAGGTGCTCTCTTCTGCTGGAGTAAAATAACTCACAGGCCTCAGATGGAGGAATATCTCCTTCAGAAAGTAGTCTGCAGCTGCTGCAGGGCCTCCATGATCTTTGCTGCCTCCTGATGTAACCATTCAATACCATGAAGTTCCCAGTGAAGGCCACATTCAAAGAGCTGCCAAGGTGCACATGTGGCAGTGTGGAGACAGGGATGGTGAGGAAATGGCCTGATGACTGGAAACTTGTGTAATAAATTGGCTGCCAGCCTCTGTGGCGAGAGCTAGTTGCTAAACCAACCCTGAGAATTCCTTCCTGCAAGTGGGAATGCAAAAGGAGCTATCACAACATAGCTTCCCCATTTCATTTAACACCCCTCCTTCAATCCTGATCCCAGAAGGCAAGGAAAATTCAGCCTATAGCATCACACAACTTGAATGGAGACCATTCTGCACTTCAAATGTATGATAGCCCTTTGAATGATCTATCCAATTAACCTCACTGCTTGCTTAGTTTAATTCTCAGCAGTTAAGTAGCATCTGGTACATGGAGATAGCAATGAATTCGATATCATGCATAATTAGAGATTGCCAAAAATGTTAAGCACAGACCTGGTCTTCCATAGACAGATTTAAGAAGGTCCAATTTTAAGCAGATTTAGCCAAGTCAATTTAATCACCAACACTTCAATTGAATCTGAATTCAGACACATTATTGTGTCTTTGGTAGCTTATGCATGAAATTATCATTGCAAGGGAAATGACTGACATGTTCGACAGTTCCCAACGCTATGAGCAACAAGAGCATGAGTAATTGAAAAGTATTTCCTGCTTAAAGCTGAATTATCTCTTCTTTAATGTTTTGTAAAGTAATAGATAGCAAATATATTTCTTGCTCCCACTTAACAATTATAAACTTGAACTAAAATTTAGATATATCCAGAGTCATCATAAGTAAGCTAGTGATCTTCAGAAAAGTTGCTTCTGTAAATTTATTTAATTGGGAAAAAAATGGGCTTTTTGCATCACATTAAATTTTCAAAACTTACACATGAAACAATTTTGGCTTAAGAAAAGGGCACTTGTAAATTTATCTGTGTAGGGATTCTGTCATTGTGATGTAATGTGATCAGGTATTTGAACCTTGTTCCAAATTTGAGACAGGATCTAGGCTCCTTTTCCTGCACAATGCTGGAGCCAAGCTGTACTATTGGGAGTGTTGCTTTCAGAGAAGGCGTTAGAACTGAACTGAAGGCATTCAATGTTTTGAAAAACTCAGCAGGTCAGGTAGGATCCATGAAAGTTAAAGGCAGATTTTCACTATTCAAGTGTATGGCTTGAGTCTCACAATGTCCCCATTAAGGAGCTCCCCGATCCCTTGGTTGAAATGGCCCTGCCTTTGCACATTTATTTCATCCAGGGAGATGGATCAGGATAGGATTGAGGCTGTCGATTTTGGAAGCATATCCTAGGGACCACAGGAGATGTGGGTGGTTTAATACCAAAGAGGGCTGTTCAGGAGGACAATTGTCTTGAACTTCATTTCTGTCGCAATAAAGACAGTTTGGCTGTCCATCCCTCACCCCTCTCATTGCCTCACTCACCCATCTACTCCCCAAGGCTCCCCATATTGATTGGATTTCACTTGATTTATCACTGTCACATTTACCAAGGTACAGTCTTAGTGTTTATCTTATCTCTCAAAATCCCATCTGACAGCATACCCACCACTGACATCCAACTCACTTGTCTATAGTTCCCAGGCTTCTCCTTGCAGTTCTTCTTAAATAAAGGCACAGCCTTGAAAGCCACAGTTGTCAGGTCTCTGGCACTGAGCCTGGCACTGTGGCTCAGAAGGGAAGTGGGGAAATTAGTAAAGTGGTAGGGGACTCAATCATTAGACGGATTGACAGTGGATTTTGCGGTCAGGAACGGGACTCCGGGAGGTATGTTGCCTCCTTGGTGCAGGTCCAGGATGTCGCCGATTGGGTTTACGGGATTCTGAAGAGGGAGGGTGAGCAGCCAGAAATCGTGGTACATATTGGCACCAATGACATAGCCAGGAAAGGGATTGAGGATCTGACAAGTGACTACAGAGAGTTAGGTTGGAAGCTGAAGAGCAGGACGAGTAGAGTAATAATCTCAGGTTTGCTACCGGTGCGACAAGATAGTGAGATGAGGAACAGTCAGCAAGTGCAGCTTAACACATGGCTGCGAGGCTGTTGCACAAGGGAGGGCTTCAGATACCTAGACCATTGGATGCATTCTGGGGAAGGTGGGACCTGTACATGAAGGTGCACCTGAACTGGAGGGGCTCAAATGTCCTGGGTGGGTTTAAACTAGTTTGGCAGGAGGTTGGGAATCAGAGAGGGGGACACTTGCAGATGGGGCAATGACAGGATGTATTGAATCTATCAGGAATGTTTCTCATGTGATGAAACAAAGGGATTGGTTAAAGTGTGTCTGCTTAAACACAAGAAGTGTCCGAAATAAGAGTGACGAACTTAGAGCATGGATCATTACTTGGGGCTACGATGTTATGGCCATAACGGAGACGTGGGTTTTACAGGGGCAGGAATGGTTGTTAGATGTTCCAGGGTTTAGAACATTTAGAAAGAACAGGGAGAGTGGAAAAAGAGCGGGTGTAGCATTGCTAATCAGAGAGTGCATCACAGCTACAGAAACGAAGGTTGTTGAGGAAGGTTTGTCTACTGAGTCAGTATGGGTGGAAGTTAGGAACAGCAAGGGAACAGCCACCACATTGGGGGGTTTCCACAGACCACTTAATAGCAGTAGAGAGATCGAAGAACTGATAGGCGGGCAAATTCCGGAAAAATGCAAAAGTAGCTGGGTTGTTATGGGTGATTTCAACTTTTCCAATATCGACTGGAATCTCCTTTGTGCAGATAGTTTGGATGGAGCTGTTTTTGTCAGGTGTGTTCAGAAGGGTTTCCTTACTCAGTATGTAGACAGACCGACGAGGAGAGAGGCCGTGGATTTGGTGCTCGGCAATGAGCCAGGATAGGTGTCAGATCTCGCGGTGGGAGAGCACTTTGGTGATAGTGACCACAACTGCCTCACATTTACCATAGCCTTGGAGAGGGAAAGGAGCAGTTTCCGAGGGAAGATATATAATTGAGGGAAAGGAAATTATGACGCTATCAGACAGGAGCTGGGAAGTACAGGCTGGGAGCAATTGTTCCACAGAAAGGGCACAGCAGACATGTGGAGACTGCTTAAGTAGCAGTTGTTGCAAGTGATGCACGAATTTGTTCCTCTGAGACAGACAAGAAGGGGTAAGATTAAGGAACTTTGGATGACGAGAACAGAGGAGCTTCTTGTCAAAAGGAAGAAGGCAGCTTACGTAAGGTGGAGGAAGCAAAGGATCTAGCACAGCTTTAGAGGATTACAGGTTTGCTAGAAAGGAGCTCCAAAATGGACTGAGGAAGGCCAGGAGGTGGGCACGAAAAAGGCTTGGCAAGAAGGATTATGGAGAACCCAAAGACATTTTACTCATACGTGAGGAATAAGAGAATGATTAGGGAGAAGGTAGGGCTGATCAGAGATAGCGGAGGGAAATTGTGCGTGGAGTCTGAGCAGATAGGGGAAGCCCTAAATATGTTTTTTGCTTCAGTTTTCACCAAGGAAAGGGAACTTGTGAATGAGAACTTCGAGGAGCTGGGATACAGTTTTGACCAGATCAAGATTGAGGAAGTTGATGTACTGGAAATTATGGAAAACATTAAGATTGATAAGTCCGCAGGGCCAGACCTGATTTATCCTAGACTGCTCTGGGAAGTGAGAAAGAGGTTGCTAAGCTGCTGGCAAGGATATTTGCCTCTTCACACTCCACGGAGTCATACCAGAGAATTGGAAGGAGGCGAATGTTGTTCCTCTTTTCAAGAAGGGTAATAGGGAAATCCCTGACAATTTCAGACCAGTCAGTCTTATGTCTGTGGTTAGCAAAGTTTTGGAAAGAATTCTGAGGGATAGGATTTATGACTATTTAGCAAAGCATAGTGTGATTAAAGACAGTCATCATGGCTTTGTGAGGGGCAGGTCATGACTCACAAATCTTATTGAGTTCTTTGAGGAGGTGACAAAACAGGTCGAAAAGGTCGAACAGTGGATGTGGTGTATATGGACTTCAGCAAGGCATTTGATAGGGTTCCCCATGGTGGGCTCATTCATAAAGTCAGGAAGTATGGAATACAGGGAGATTTGGCTATCTGGATTCAGAATTGGCTGGCTGACAGAAGGCACAGAGTGGTTGTAGATAGAAAGAATTCTGCCTGGGGGTCAGTGTTGAGTGGGGTCTTGCAGGGCTCTGTTCTTGGGCTTCTGCTCTTTGTAGTTTTTATAAATGACTTGGATGAGGTGGTTGAGGGGTGGGTTGGTAAATTTGCAAATGACACAAAGGTTGGAGGTGCCTTCCATAGTATCGAGGGTTACTGCAGGCTACAGCGCGACATAGACAGGATGCAGAGCTGGGCTGAGAAATGGCAGATGGAGTTCCACCTGGATAAATGCGAAGTGATGCATTTCGTAAGGTCAAATTAAAATGCTGAATATAAGATTAAAGACAGGATTCTTGGCAGTGTTGTGGAACAGAGGGATCTTGGTGTGCAAGGACATAGATCCCTCAAAGTTGCCACCCAAGTGGATAGGGTTGTTCAGAAAGCATACGGTGTTTTGACTTTCATCAACAAGGGGATCGAGTTTAAGAGCCGCAAGGTTTTGCTGCAGCTCTACAAGTCCCTGGTGAGACCACACTTGGAATATTGTGTACAGTTCTGGTCTCTCTACTATAGGAAAGGTACAGAGGCTTTGGAGAAGGTGCAATGAAGGTTTACCAGAATGCTGCCTGGACTGGTGGGCTTGCCTTATGAAGAAAGGTTGAATAAGCTCAGACTTTTCTCTCTGGAGAGGAGGAAGAGAGGAGACCTGATCGAGGTATACAAGATGATGAGTGGAATAGATAGAGTCAATGGCAGAGACCTTTCCCCAGGGCAGGATTAACTGGTACGAGGAGTCATTGTTTGAAGATATTAGGAGGAAGGTATAAAGGAGACCTCAGAGGTAGGTTCTTTACACAGAGTTGTGAATGCATGGAATGCGTTGCCAGCTGTGGTGGTGGAAGCAGAGTCATTAGGGACATTTAAGTGACTGCTGGACATGCACATGGATAGCAGTGAGTTGAGGGGTGCGTAGGTTAAGTTATTATATTTTACATTAAGACTAAACCTCAGCACAACATCGTGGGCCAAAGGGCCTGTTCTGTGCTGTATTTTTCTATGCTCTATGTTCTATTAGCCACCCTACAGTCTTGCACTACCTACCTGTGGATGATAGATATCTCTAAGGATAAGTGTGGGAGGAAAATCTCATTGAAACTACAGAACTTAAGAATCCTGGATAGAGTGGATGTGGAGAAGATATTTTCAATTTTAGGAGAGAGTAGGACCTGAGGACGTAGTGGATGGATGACCCATCAGAACTGAGTTTAGGAGGAATTTCTTCATCTGAAGGCTGGTGAATCTGTAGGTCTCATTGTTGTAGAATATTATAGAGGCCAAGTCATTAAGTGTATTTAAGACAGAGATAGGTTCTTAATTAGTAGAGAGTTCAAGGATTACAGAGACAAGGCAGAAGAAATAGGTTGCAAAAGAAATCAGCTATGATTGAATGGAGGAGCAGATTTATGGGCCTAATGGCCAAATTATGTCCACTATCTTATGTTTTTCTGGAGTTAGTATAACAGGAATTCTAAGGGACAGTCATGCCAGACTCAAAACTTTAACTCTGTTTCTTTGTCCACAGATGTTGGCAGATACACTGAGTTTCTTCAACATTTTCTGTTTTATTTCAGGTTCCCAGCACCCTCAGTAGTTTTTTTTGTGAGTGATTAACGTCTTTGAATGCTTATAAGATTTTCCCTTTACATAGTACATTTCCAAATGGGTGTCTTTTTTTTTCTCAGCATTTTCATAGCTGCCACTATTTTCGTTTGGCTCATTGGTTCTTTATGTAGGCCACGTTAGGGTTTGGATGGGACATAAGATGGCATTGAGTTGACATGGAGATATGAGGGCCACAGGGAAGGTAAGAAGGCCAAGCGGTGACATGGAAGGTATGAGAAGCCGAAGAAATAGTTCTTCATTTGTATATCCTTCTGAATTTAGTTTTCAAAAGGTTCTCAAAGTCCCAACTTTGCGCTCACAATTACTCTGAGATCCATGAACCATGAGTAATGGAGAAGCTGGTCCAACTCGATGTCAGTGTGGGAGGTTAGGAGATGCTTAGGTTCAATGCAATGGCAGCTGCGTAGTTCCTACCTGCATCTTTTACCCATCAATCTGGAAATTGCTAGTGCAGGGTAAGACAAACATTGCCAGACATATGGAACATCCCAGATTCAGGTCCAATTCACCATATTCAAATGGCTTTGCATAATTCTGACTTCTACATATAGCCGAACATGTTACAAGTTGATAACATTTCATCACTACCCTCTGGAAGGAAATGTTCACTCTTTTCTCGCTCCCACAAATGCAGACTAATTTGTCAAGGGTTTCCAGCATTTTATGTTTTTTGTTTGATTCCAAATATCCACAGTATTTTGATTTTAGTAAAACTTAGATTTGGTTTGCTTTCTCCCCTCATTTTCCTCCATGCAATAATAGAAAAAAAAATTATAAGGAGCGAAGCATACCATTTTATTAATTGGCATTAGTCATACCCTCTGCTCTGTGTTCACCTATCGCCCCCATCTCACCCTTTATCTGCAGGTCCCCTCACCCACACGCTCAGTCCTGAAGAAGGGTTACCCCTGAAACATTGACTTCTTCACCTCCTAATGCTGCTGGGTTGCTGTGTTCTTCCAGACTCATAGAAGAATACAGCTCAGTACAGGCCCTTTGGCCCTGTTTGTCTACCCTAGAAAATGCCCTGTCACACACTGGAATTGGTGAACTTTTCCTTTGCTCCTTTCTCCCCACACCTGTCCCACCCTTCCCACCTTAAACATTACTGCTTAAACTCCACATTGTATCTCCAAATCCTTCTATCAAAGTTAATCATTTCATTCTTATCTGCAAGTGCCATAGACTGCCCATTTCACAAGTTTTGCAACATAATAAAAATTTCAAAATTGAATCATTGGTAAGTTAGTCCAGAAAATTTAATTTTGACAATGACCTTTCCCAACAGTGCCAGGGCTGCAATTGCCACATTTTCCCATCTTCTCAGCATTTGAAAAAATCTCAATCTCCTGACACCTTGAAAATTACAGGAGGATTGGAAAATTATGGTCAAAGTGAGAGTTTTCCACCTCCACCTTAGCTTCCCTTGACAACCCAGACTGGATCTCACCATGGTAACTCTGAGTATTGCAAACCTATTTTGCATCTCTTTTCTGTCTTTTTCTTCTCAATCTAATAGGTTTACTCCTTCCTCCTCGACTGCAGTGTAGACATAATCTTCTTCAGTTGTAAGTTGGATGTAAATTTGTCATTCAATTTTAGTCATTCAATAGTTCTGTCATGCCTTCTGCCTCCATAAAAGCATTGTCTTTGCCATTAATTAAGACCATCAGTCTTTTCTCCTTCTACATGTGTTATGACATTGGGTCATATGCAATGATTAATTTGCACATTCATTATCTGGTCACAGAACTTTTTTCCTTAACAAATCTTCTGCTAAAGAAAGGACACAACCTTAAGAACAGCTAATTTACACCATGAAGTCAGGTCCTCCTCCATGGTGAGTCTATGGATGCACCAACAGAGATTTTTGCCCTGGAAGTGTGAATAGCATTTGCCTATCTCATCAAGTTGAAAGACGGATCGTTCAGGAGTTAATGGATAGGACATTAATAAAATTAATCTCCTTGGCTATAAAACAATGATCAAAACAGATTGTGTAAAATGTGAGCTAATCCTCCATATTTTGTGGAATATACAATTAAAATTATGAAAAGTTATATGATATAAACATATGTTTGGATGCTGGAATTGGGACCCGAGTAGAAAATGCACAAGCTGCTGGATATCTACCTCCATCTCTCTCTCTCTCACTCTCTCTCACTCTCTCTCTCCAATTTCATATAAATTCTGAACCTTTTGTGGTGAGAACAAGTGTCAACAGCCCTACAGTATATTGATACTCTCTACTAAAAGTTATTTTATACAATCATCATTCCATGTGAGAAAGGACTGTACCAGAAATAACTGAAAAGCAACTACCTCAGTCGGAACAACTGTATTCGGATGCAATGAGTGAAACTCTGTTGTTGTTCATTTTCTTTAATCTGCATTTTTAACTTGACCCAGTTGACTTTTGTCAAGATACTCTGTAAAATCGCATTGTTCTACTTTCTTATTGAGGATGAGGCGTGACCTTGTGGAAGCTGGTAAAATCATGAGGAGCATGGAAAGGCTAAGTAGACAAGGTAAATACAATGACTGCAGATGCTGGAAACCAGATTCTGGATCAGTGGTGCTGGAAGAGCACAGCAATTCAGGCAGCATCCGAGGACAGGCAAAATCGACGTTTCGGGCAAAAGCCCTTCATCAGGAATAAAGGCAGAGAGCCTGAAGCGTGGAGAGATAAGCGAGAGGAGGGTGGGGGTGGGGAGAGAGTGGCATAGAGTACAATAGGTCAGTGGGGAAGGAGATGAAGGTGATAGGTCAGGGAGGAGAGGGTGGAGTGGATAGGTGGAAAAGGAGCTGGGCAGGTCGGACAAGTCCGGACAGGTCAGGGGATCGAGTTTCTGGAGGTTAGAAGCTAGGATGAGGTGGGGGAAGGGGAAATGAGGAAACTGTTGAAATCCACATTGATGCCCTGGGGTTGAAGTGTTCCGAGGCGGAAGATGAGGCGTTCTTCCTCCAGGCGTCTGGTGGTGAGGGAGCGGCGGTGGAGGAGGCCCAGCACCTCCATATCCTCGGCAGAGTGGGAGGGGGAGTTGAAATGTTGAGCCACTGGGCGATGTGGTTGATTGGTGCGGGTGTCTCGGAGATGTTCCCTAAAGCGCTCTGCTAGGAGGCGTCCAGTCTCCCCAATGTAGAGGAGACTGCATCAGGAGCAACGGATACAATAGATGATATTGGTGGATGTGCAGGTAAAACTTTGATGGATGTGGAAAGCTCCTTTGGGGCCTTGGATAGAGGTGAGGGAGGAGGTGTGGGCGCAGGTTTTACAGTTCCTGCGGTGGCAGGGGAAAGTGCCAGGATGGGAGGGTGGGTCGTAGGGGGGCGTGGACCTGACCAGGTAGTCACGGAGGGAACGGTCTTTCCGGAAGGCGGAGAGGGGTGAGGAGGGAAATATATTCCTGGTGGTGGGGTCTGTTTGGAGGTGGCGGAAATGTTGGCGGATGATTTGGTTTATGCGAAGGTTGGTAGGATGGAAGGTGAGCACCAGGGGCGTTCTGTCCTTGTTGCGGTTGGAGGGGTTGGGTCTGAGGGCGGAGGTACGGGATGTGGATGAGATGTGTTGGAGGGCATCTTTAACCACGTGGGAAGGGAAATTGCGGTCTCTAAAGAAGGAGGCCATCTGGTGTGTTCTATGGTGGAACCGTTCCTCCTGGGAGCAGATACGGCGGAGGCGGAGGAATTGGGAATACGGGATGGCATTTTTGCAAGAGGTAGGGTGGGAAGAGGTGTAATCCAGGTAGCTGTGGGAGTCGGTGGGTTTGTAGAAGATGTCAGTGTCAAGTCGGGTCTTTTCTCTGGGGAGGGGGAGTCCAGAACTACTGGCCATAGGTTTAGGGTGAGAAGGGAAAGATATAAAAGGGATCTAAGAGTCAGCTTTTTAACTCAGAGGGTGTTGTGTGTATGGAATGAGCTGCCAGAGGAAGTGGTGGAGGCTGGTACAATTGCAACATTTAAAAGACATCTGGGCGGGTACATGAACAGGAAGGGTTTAGAGGGATATGGGCTAAGCGCTGGCAAACGGGACTAGATTAGGCTAGGATATTAGATTAGGTCAGCATGGACGAATTGGACCAAAAGGTCTGTTTCCCATGTTGCACATCTCTATGTCTCTATGGCTCTTAGGGTTTGAATGTGGGATTGCACACATTAGTTTGAAATAGGAATACATTTGCACATTTTGGGAATTTTATTCATTTTTAACCTTTGTTGGATTTTGTCCAGTTAAAATAAGTTTTATAATATTTAGCTCATTCCGGTAATCTAGATACTTTAGCAAGTCTCAGTTTAAACTGAGATTGGAACATTTTATTTTCTAACTGGCGTTCCTGAAGCCTCTAGGACTGAACGTCGAGTTCAATAGCTGTACACCCTGATTCCATCCTTCCATGTTTTTTTTACACAGCCCACACTATGACTCGGATTGCTTTTAGCACTGTCACCCACTCACATACATCTCGGCCTATTATCACAATATATGGGTTGCATTTAGTACAGGTTTCCTATCTTTTTCACTCTGAGCTCTTTTTCAGCTTTCCTGTCTTGGCCTGCTGTCCACTTTCTCCTTGTTTACCCACCCCTTTCATATTTCTCCCTGTCTGGGTTTCACCTCCTGCTCTATGCTCACTACTCCACACCAACCTCTCCCCACCCACCCCCACCCCACCCAAAACCCCTCTCCCACACCACTCCACCCCACCTCCGAAGTGCTTCAGCATAATGCCGTATTTTCTTAGCTATTAGCAGTTCTGATGAAGAGTCACCAGATTCAAAACATTTATTCTGTTTTCTTCCCACAGATGCTGCCAGACCTGCTGAGATTCTCCACCGATTTCTGTTTTTGATTTCGATCAAACACTGTATTCTTTCTTATTGGGCTAGAAACACCTTGCTTAAGGAAGTTCTCCTCTATAGACGTTGGGAATATATTTCTTACTTTATCCTGTTTTCCCAGTTAATTATCCAAATATGTTAGATAATTGAACTTGCAAATTATCACTGCTCCTTTATTTTTATATTTTTCTAATATTTGCCCCTAAATTTGCTCTTTTATTTCTTTTCTTTTGGCTATGTGCTTCTAGCATAATCTCAAAAAGAACACTGTTAGCTTTACTGCAAGATATTCCTGGGCGATTATCCAGTGAATTGTATGGTGAAACTGTTTTTTGAAAAAAATAAATAGAAATGGTATAGTTCATATCACCATTGCTGCTTTTATCACTTACAATAATTTGGTGCCCTCTGGTCCTCAAACATTCTGCTAGTGTCAAGCCCCTCCCAATTTTCAACAATTCTTTTCTAAAAATTTATTTTTAATCATCTCTTTTCCTCAGCAAAGAGTCTCAGCTTCTCTAATTCATTTAAAGTTCCTTACCGTATGATCCATTCCCATGGATTATTTTTCCTCTCCCTCAGCCTTCACATTCATCCTAAAGTGCAATGATCAAAACTGGACATGGTACTTCAGTCAAGGCAAACTTGCATTTTGTACCAGTTTATCGCAACTTGCATGTCTTTTCACTTGATGCCCCTATTATTATTTGGGTATACTGTCACCCTTACCTGGTCAGTTTTAGATGTGACTTCAGTCACACAGTAATGCTGTTGAGTCTTAATTGCCCTCTGGAGCAGTAATAAATGTGAGCCTAGCTAGCAACATCCACACCCAATGTACAAAACTTACAAAAAACTTATCGCTAGGAAATTGATCCTTTGGATCAATGCACATTACAAAAGGAGAACCAAATGAGACCCTAATATACTTCAATTGATGCTCATAGGTGGGTGTTTCAAGTTGGGGGAGCATCAAAAGTGGGAATTGTGGCCATCAATTCATCTAGTGGGCGGCATGGTGGCTAAGCAGTTCGCACTGCTACCTCACTGCGCCAGGGACCCGGGTCCGATTCCCACCTTGGGCGACTGTGTGGAGTTTGCACATTCTCCCTGTGTCTGTGTGGGTTTCCTCCCACAGTCTAAAGATGTGCAGGTTAGGTTAATTGGTCATGCTAAATTGCCCATAGTGTTAGGTGCATTAGTCAGGTGTAAATATAGGGTCGAGGAATGGGTGTGGGTGGGTTACCCTTCAGAAGGTCGGTGTGGGCTTGTAGGGCCAAATGGCCTGTTTCCATGCTGTAGGGAATCTAATCTATTCTAGTCCAGGGATAGTGTGAAAATCATTTCCAAAGGATCAATTTCTTAGCGATAAGCTTTTTGTAAGTTTTATTCATGGAGTGTGGATGTTGCTAGCTAGGCTCACATTTATTACTGCTCCAGAGGGCAATTAAGAGTCAACAGCATTACTGTGCGTCTGAAGTCACATCTAAAACTGACCAGGTAAGGGTGACAGTATATCCAAAGGACATAAATGAGCCAAAGAGGATTTTAACAACAATTGACAATTGTTACAAGCTCTTCATTACTCCAATTGTTAAAAAAAAATTGAATTCTAATTTTATCACCTGAATAATAGATGGGTGGACAGGGCATTTGATACACTTGCCTTTACTGGTCAGTGCATCAAGTATAGGAGTTAGAGTGTCATGTTGCGACTTCACAGGACATTGGTTAGGTCACTTCAGGAATACTGCATTCCCTGGTCTCCCTAAGAACCTTGAAAGGGTGCATAAAAGATTTACAAGGAGGTTCCTGGGATAGGAGGCTTTGTGCTATAGGGAGAAGCTGAATAGGCTGGGGCTATTTTCCCTGGACTGTCAGAAGCTGAGGGATGACCTTATAGAGGTTTGCAAAATCATGATGGGTATGGATAGGGTGAATAGCCAAGGCCTTTTCCCCAGGGATGGGGAGTACAAAACTAGAGGTCATAGGTTAAAGGGGAGAGGGTTAAGATATACAAGGGACCTAATGGGGAACTTTTTTATGCAGAGGTGGAGCATGTATGGAATGAACTGGCACAGGGAGAGGCAGAGGTTGGTACAATTAAAAGGCATCTGGATGAATACATGAATAGGATGGGTTTCGAGTGATATGGGCTAAATGGGACTAGATAATTTAGGATATCAGATCAGCATGGACGAGTTGAACCCAAGGGTCTGTTTCCATGCTGTACACATCTATGACACAGACATAAATGAACTGAGGGGATTTTAACAACAATTGACTGTAGTTTTATGTTCCTCATTACTTCATGTTCTAATTTAATGGAATTCAAGTTTTACCACCTCATGATAGGATCCAAACCAGTGTCCCCAGAATATTTGCCTGGGATTTGGGAATTACTAGTTCAATGACATGACTATAATGCCACAGCCTTCCTGTTAGAAAGTGCATGTCCTTGGACATCGGTTCAGAGGTGGCATCATGCTTTGTAAGTCTAGAAGAAAAGGGGGAAAAAAAGAGAAAGAATTTGAAAGCTTGTAATGTGCTTATTTTGTTCCTCAAGGCTGCCAGTGATTGACAGCTGCATACAAATTATTATTGGAGAAAAAAATATCACATTTGTTCAAACAAAATGATTGAGCACCTCGTTCACACAACTTCAATTTTACTCAGGCTACACAATTTGGATTTTGAAATCAAAAATTATTTTTCTTAAGAGTCAAAATATTTCAAATTTAGCTCTTTCAGCAACTTGTCATTTTTTTCAGCAAATTTCACTCACATTGTCCTACATTAACAATTCAAAGAATGTCTGAAAAGAAGGCAAGCAAGTATTTGATCATATTTATTCTAAACACAAATATAGAAAACAATTAATCGGTTCAAACAGGACAAACACGAATTAAACAAATCCAGGTCTTTTCTACACAGCATCAGTCAGTGTGCAATACATGAATCGAAAAATCAGCTCTGTCATTCCATTGCCTTTTAAAAATCTACAGCTTGTATTATAAATTATATATATATATGTATTTATACAAAGACCAATACGTTTGTTTTTAACTACAGTACTTTGCTTGTTAAAAATGCTTCCAGCTTTTCCGAAAAGCATTAAGCAAACCTGTGTTTCACTTATGGTTGCTACTTGTATTCATTGAGGGGCCTGTAATGTGTCAAAACATTGGTTAAGTTACAAACATAGGAGACAATGGACTGAACCATAACGGGAGTAATAGTAGAGCTGACTGAATATAGCCAAAAGGGTTTTGGAGCAGTGTCGAACTGACGGTCTTTTTCTGTAAAGTGAAGATTGTGTTGTAAATACCACCTCAAGTTTATTATCATGGCCACAGGCTTTTTGCATAAGCACACTTTTACCATTCAGTTAACTGCCATCTTTCATTACAAGAAGAATGCAAAGCCAAAGGAAAGCTGAAGAAGGAAACAAGAGAATAGATAGCAGGAGATGGAGTCAATTATCACCTTTGTAAAACCAGTTCCTTTTCTTGAATCCTGCTTATGGAATTACGCTATAAAAAAAACTTGACTGCCATAATTGCATTTAAAATGTCTCAGAGCTGTGAAACAGCTGACACAGAGGCTTGCTGGAATTCAATCGGTAAATCGTAAGAACAAGTCCAGCAAAATTCCCTCAGCCACGTCAATAGGAACGTCGAATACAAGTGCCACTGTCTGTTTGTGACAATTGAGGGGGAAGACAGTGCCACAGTTGCCTCATCTGATAAGCTCCCACTGTAC
Source organism: Chiloscyllium plagiosum (assembly GCF_037043375.1). Lineage (NCBI taxonomy): Eukaryota > Metazoa > Chordata > Chondrichthyes > Orectolobiformes > Hemiscylliidae > Chiloscyllium > Chiloscyllium plagiosum. Next base: position 103,303,015 of record NW_028270145.1, on the reverse strand, counting down.
AAAGTAGACTGAGAAAATCTCTGGATGAGGTTCACAGAAGGTAGGATTTAGATACTGAAAGTCTTAAAGTGTAACAAGGGGAAAGAATCCTTATGAAAATACAGGAATATTTCAAAATGATAATGGTAGAGAGTATACAAGGCCACTGTGTTTGATTAACAAAACCCAAGTACACTTCTTCCCATAATATTACTATTCCATTTCTCTCTCCAGATATGATACGGTTTTGTCAAATGAATTCAGTGTGATTCTTTAATGACCTTTCTTGGTTATTAATTCCAGAACTCTATTAATTATTGTTAAAGTAGCTAACTGCTTTTGATGCTTTTCATTTTTAATTTGTTAACCCTGGTTTAAGAACATAAGAAGTGGGATCGGAGTAGGCCATGCAATCTCTGGAACATTCTATGTCATTCAATAAGATCATGAATGATCTTTTTTTCATTAATTCCACTTTCCCAGCTTATGCCTTAGTTCCATTACATCCAAAGGTCTATCAACCTCAGTCTTGAATATACTCAGTAAATGAGCATCCACAGCCTTTGAAGTCTTCAATACCATGAATAATTTGCCTGATTCAATTCAGTCCTGATGAAGGGTCATGCCCGAAACATTGACTCTCCTGCCCCTCAGATGCTGCCTAACCTGCTGTGCTTTTTCCAGCACCATACTCTACCTAATCAATATTTACAATGCCTTTGTTATCCTGAAATTCTTAATTAAAATGCCTCAAAGTTACTTTATTCACAAGGAATAATTCCTGGCTTCTTTAATGTATTGTTTATGACGGCTGAGACATCAATACTATCAGGAAATATCGGATAGGCTGGGTCCAATTGTCTAGGTGCCCCCAGTAATGGAAGTATCCAAAGTAGGATTTCATCATGGTCAAACATGCCAATAAATGTGAAGCATAAATGCTAGTCCAGAACAGTTGGGCTGAGTGGCCAATTCTGGTGCTGAAAAATTCTATGTATTAAGTTACACCCTTAATGGGAATGTATCCTTGTACAATTTGTGTGGAAAGAAAATTAAGTATTGAGAGATCCACATTTCACAGGAGGACTGTGAGGACTGCAGATGCTGGAAAGTCAGAGTAAATAAAGTGTGGCGCTGGAGAAAGCACAGTAGGTCAAGCAAGATCTGAGGAGCAAGAGAGTCAATGTTTCAGGACTGATGAAGTGCCCTGCCCGAAACGTCGACTCTCCTGCGCGTGATGCCCTTCTCTTTATCATTTCCTGTTGCACCCCTGCACTCAACACTCATTTGGCAATGTGACACTGCTTGCTTCAAACAAAGATAAGACTGTTTTGGCTATGATTTTGAAATACTGTTGACTTATTGTTATAGTTTTTTATTGAGATGGTTCAAGGTAACCCAGCATCAACTCCCTTCATTTTGTTTCTTATTGTTAAAGCAGTAAGAGAGCAAAGGGCAATTATAGGAGAAAGTGAGGACTGCAGATGCTGGAGATCAGAGCTGAAAATGTGTTGTTGGAAAAGCGCAGCAGGTCAGGCAGCACCCAAGGAACAGGAGAATCGACATTTCGGGCATAAGCCCTTCTTCAGGAAAGGGCAATTATAGTTTTGTTTCTGTGAACAAGCAGTCAAGTTAGTAAGAGCGATGACAGGAGAATGATAAACACCTAAATTAAGAAAGATAAAACACAAGGTTCCAAGACATTACCTCCCACAATGAAAGATAAAGACTGGCCTTAACTTACTGTATTCTAAGTAGAGTAGATAGAGTGTGGTGCTGGACAAGGTACAGCAGGTCAGGTAGTATCTGAGGAGCAGCAGAATCGACGTTTCGGCAGGACTCTTCATCAGACTTGAAACAGCAACTCTCTTGCTCCTCAGATGTTGCCTGACCTACTGTGCTTTCTCCAGTGCCATACTCATATCTACTCTGACTTTCCAGCATCTGCAGTCCTCACTATCTTCTTCCATTCTAAGTAGAACTGGTGACATGGAGACCAAGGCTGAATCACAGGTAGGAATAAAAACCTAAAGATATGGCCCCAAAATGGTGTGCACCAATATATTATGAATGCATAGTCGACTTTTGCATTCAGGTGAAAAACTAGAACCTGTTTCCCTCTTGTGAGTACAACATTTTTTGGATTGAGTAGGCATCATGTGTGATTAGCTAAGAGGGCTAGTGCTGCATCAGGAAACCAGCCTGTGTCATTAGCTTCAATGTCAGAACACTGCAGAACAGTTAAATATACAACCTGACAGTTATTGGTCAATGCAATAAAACTTGCTCTAAAAAAACACTTGTGGTGCTGTTGTTGGACCAGGCACACTTTTTTGTGAAAGACTATCAGGAGTTTGGGGTGGACTGGGCAGACTGTGAATTCAGTCCCATTGTCTCAGAAATAGCCTACTGCTCTCTCAGGTAGGCGCCTGGCTGGTGGTCAGAACCAGGATCTCTAATCCCACGAGCATTCCAGCTGGTCACCCACAAACAGGCAGGCTCAAGAGATGGAGTGGAACGGGTATACCCCCAACCGATAAAAGTATGTTCAAAGTGTTGATCATCACAATGTGTCCTGCAAGTCACATTCATTTTAACAGTCATTGATGCAGCCAGCTGTGTTTTTCATCTCTTTCACCCCAGTGATGCACCTCTTCAAATTAAGCAGACTTATGAGGTGCTTATTATTATTATTTTTTCTTTTCAGTCCATTCCTTGCCAGAGGAAAACGATTCAGACCACGCGTACACTCCCCATCACCACAACACCGACCTGCCTGTCCTCAGTGACTGGTCTTTGCGGTGCCTTGTACGTGTGCAGCGTGGCGTGAAACTGGGCAGACTCTTATCCTGGTGCGGCCCATGGGTGTGTCAGGAAACTCCCCCATCAGAAATGCAACAGTGGTTTGAAAGAACTGGAGGTGGAAGGTTGCTTTTCAGATTGGAGACCTGTGACTAGTGGTGTACCACAAGGATCGGTGCTGAGTCTGCTGTTTATTGTCATTTATAAGAATGATTTGAATGTGAACATAGGAGGTATAGTTAGTAAGTTTGCAGATGATACCAAAATTGGAGTTGTAGTGGATAGTGAAGAAGGTTAATCACAGCACAACAAATCTTGATCAGATGGGCCAAAGGGCTGAGGAGTGGCAGATGGAGTTTAATTTAGATAAATGCGAGGTGCTGCATTTTCGGAAAGCAAATCAGAGCAGGACTTATACACGTAATAGTAAGGTTCTGGGGAGCGTTTCTGGACAAACAGACCTTGGAGTGCAGGCTCATAGTTCCATGAAAGTACAGTCATGGGTAGATAAGATAGTGAAGAAGGCATTTGGTATGCTTTCCTTTATTGGCCAGAATATTGCGTACAGGAGTTGGGAGGTCATGTTGAGGCTGTACAGGATATTGTTTTGGCCACTTTTGGAATATTGCATGCAATTCTGGTCTCCTTCCTATCAGATGGATGTTGTGACACTTGAAAGAGTTCAGAAAAGATTTACAAGGATGGTACCAGGGTTGGAGGAATTGAGCTATAGGGAGAAGTTGAATAGGCTGGGGCTGTTTTCCCTGGAGGGTCGGAGGCTGAGGGGTGAACTGTAGTAGTTACTAGCGGTGTTCCGCAAGGATCTGTTTTGGGACCATTGCTGTTTGTCATTTTTATAAATGACCTGGAGGAGGGGCTAGAATGTTGGGTGAGCACGTTTGCGGATGATAACGAAAGTCTGTGGAGTTGTTGACAGTGAGGAAGCCTGTGTCGGGTTACAGCGGGATATATATAAGCTGCAGAGCTGGGCAGAAAGGTGGCAAATGGAGTTCAATGTAGGTAAGTGTGAGGTGATTCACTTTGGTAAGAGTAACAAAAAGATGGGGTACTGGGCTAATGGTCGGATACTCGGTAGTGTGGAGGAGCTGAGGGATCTTGGTGTCCATGTACACAGATCTCTGAAAGTTGCCACCCAGGTAAATAGTGCGGTGAAGAAGGCATATGGCGTACTGGCTTTTATTGGTAGAGGAATTGAGTTCCGGAGTCCTGAGGTCATGTTGCAGTTGTATAAGACTCTGGTGTGGTCGCATCTGGAGTATTGCGTGCAGTTTTGGTAGCCATACTATAGGGAAGGATGTGGAGGCACTGGAACGGGTGCAGAGGAGGTTTACCAGGATGTTGCCTGGTATGGTAGGAAGATCGTATGAGGAAAGGCTGAGGCACTTGGGGCTGTTTTCATTGGAGAAAAGAAGGTTTAGGGGTGACTTGATAGAGGTGTACAAGATGATTAGGGGTTTAGATAGGGTTGACCATGAGAACCTTTTCCACGTATAGAGTCAGCTATTACGAGGGGGCATAGCTTTAAATTAAGGGGTGGTAGGTATAGGACAGATGTTAGGGGTAGATTCTTTACTCAGCGAGTCATGAGTTCATGGAATGCCCTGCCAGTAGCAGGGTGGACTCTCCCTCTTTATGGGCATTTAAACGGGCATTGGATAGGCATATGGAGGATAGTGGGCTAGTGTAGGTTAAGTGGGCTTGGATCGGTGCAACATTGAGGGCCAAAGGGCCTGTACTGCGCTGTATTTTTCTATGTTCTATGTTTATAAAATCATGAGGGGCATGGATTGGATAAATAGACAAGGTATTTTCTCTGGGGTGGAGGAGTCCAGAACTAGAGTGCATAGGTTTAGGTTGAGAGGAGAAAGATATAAAAGATATATAAGGGGCAACTTTTTCACACAGACGGTGTAACATGCATGGAATGAGCTGCCAGAGGAAGTGGTGGAGGCTGGTACAATTGCAACATTTAATGGGCAGTTGGATGGGTATATGAATAGGAAGGAGTTGGAGGGATATGGGCCGGCTGCTGGCAGGTGGGTCTAGATTGGGTTGGGATATCTGGTCGGGATGGACAAATTGGACCAAAGGGTCTGTTTCCATGCAGTACATCTCTGTGACTCGACAACACTTATGAACACTTATCAGCTGCAAAACTATGTTCATTTACGTTAAAGTCTCCTGAAAAATATCAGGGGAAAAAGCAGCAGGAAATGATAGGTTAGTTGCCTCATGTCAAGAAATTCAGACCGTGTCATTGGATGGAATCTATTGTGGAATCTCATTTAAGCATCAGCTTATCACGTTTCTTAAGAAACAACTCAAAGTATTTGGTACACAATGAGTTACTTGGTGTGCAGCAACTATTGTTATATAGACAAAAACTGCAGCCTTATTTCACACAGTAAAATCCCACAACAGCAATATGATTAATCAGTTAGGAAGTAAGCACAGATCTGTTTATGTGCCACCTTTTAATACCTCAGAATGTTCAAAAGCACATCACAGTTAATGATGCCCTCTTGAAGTGTACTCAGTGCAGTCAATTTTGCACACACCAATAACTTATAATCATTGAGATCATGTCCATACAAACTATTTTAGTTGTTGGTTTAAGAATAAACATGGGACATAAAGACCTCTGTTTGCTGTTCTTCTTTTAATAGTGACATGTGATTTGCACATCATCATGCAATACTGTGTTCTTCCATCTTGTCACCAACAGCTCCAATGTTGTATTGGCATGTCAGCTAGGATAACTGCAGTGGGGCTTGAACCCCACAACCTTCCAGACTTTAAAATGAGAGCATTATGGGGGCACGGTGGCATAGTGGTTAGCACTGCTGCCTCACAGCGCCAGAGACCCAGGTTCAATTCCCACGTCAGGCGACTGACTGTGTGGAGTTTGCACGTTCTCCCCGTGTCTGCGTGGGTTTCCTCTGGGTGCTCCGGTTTCCTCCCACAGTCACAAAGATGTGCAGGTCAGGTGAATTGGCCATGCTAAATTGCCCGTAGTGTTAGGTAAGGGGTAAAATGTAGGGGTATGGGTGGGTTGCGCTTCGGCGGGGCGGTGTGGACTTGTTGGGCCGAAGGGCCTGTTTCCACACTGTAAGTAATCTAATCTAATCTACGCATTGAGCCACAGCTAACACCATACAATGATCTTGGTGATGCTGCTTGAGGGAGAAGTGGTGTTTGGCAACCGGGAAGTCTCCAGTGTTCTTCAAGCAATATCTGCTTATTAGCATTTGCCTGAACAGGAAAACTGTGTATCAGTTTCATATCTCATCTGAAGAATGGTAATTCCAACAATGCAACACTTTCTCAATACAGCATAGCCTAGATAACAGGCTCCAGGCTCAATTTATATGGATCATCTGAAATTCTTAATACAATAAGACAATCCTAAGTATATATATATATATATATGTTTAAATATAATAGCATAATTACTTATAAGTGTTTTGATTTTGCTTTTAACAGAAAATTATGAAAAAGGTAATAAAATATGCTTCAGAAACTTTGGCAGTGAGTGAAATTAGAATACTGAAAGAGCTGCAAATTTGTGCTTAGCTCTGGAAAGCTTCCGCGGCTATCGCAGACATAGGATGCCTGAAATTATAGGAAAAGTACAAAGTGTTTACTTAACAGCTTGACCCTGACTTCCAACACATGTATTATAAGTTTGCGTTAAATACACTTATGGTTAATCTGTAACACGATTTGTGCCATGCATTCGGGAAAATGTCCTCCAAGGTGGCTTTCAAGATACACAACAATGCAGAATCGCTGAGCAGAAACTGATAGTCAAACGCCATACCCATGAAGACAGCCTCAACTGTGATCTTGGATTCATGTCATGCTACATGTAACCTCACCATGCTATTCTGTGTCTTAAAATCTTCCTTCCTGTCATGTTTGACCACCATCACCTTGATAACTTGCTATGATCTCCCTACCTTAATTAGTTTGTACAGTTTTGAATTACTTGTTACCTTGGATATACCCTCGGCATGTGACCCTTATACCTATCATGTCATTCCCGTCGTTAGGTTTGTCTCCAGCACCACCTTATTTTTAATTTTTTTGTAATTATCTCTAGGCCTCAATTCATTGGATTGTAGGTCATCCCATTCACTTACTAGTCAGCTGTTGACACTTGACTCACACTGTCTGAAACTTTTGCGATCACCTGCAGAGGCTTATTATTTGACATTCCACTCAAACCATTTCTATGGTGTTTTGATTTCTCTGCCCATTGATCTCTCTGCCTATAAAGTTCTGTACATGTGTGCTATCCTTTGCTTCACCCAACAAAGGAGCAGTGCTCCGAAAGCTTGTGATTTCAAATAAACCATCTGGACCTTTACCTGGTGTCGTATGGCTTCTGAGCTTGTCCACCCCAGTCCAACACCAGCACCTTCACATCATGTGCCATGCACTGAGTTATGGTTTATGCAGTTAGAAAGCATGAATAATTCATACTGTCACAAATTTCATTCCTTTAATCCAATAGGAAATCAGTATGAGATATCTGTTGCTAAATGCCCAATAATACAGGTCAACCAACACAATGATTTTTTCCATCAGTCTTCTCAAATTAATATTTGTTGATGGTTTTGGATTGGATCATTTTATTAAAGATCTCAATAAAAATGAAATTGTCAGAGACGTTTTTAATTACAAACTATCCACAAGGAGATTGCCTCCCTTTTAAAATCCAAAATCTCTTCAGTGTTGTTCTGCCTTTTAAAATTCTACATTTTATTCTGTCGATAGAAAAAAAAAAGTTATTTTCTCATTTCTGAAGGAGTTCTTCTGAAAGGACAATTTTTAAAAATGGTTGGCCAGCATTTATTGCCTGTCTATAAGCTGGGTGGATTGCTGGGCCATTTCAGAGGGCATTCCCGATGAAGACCTTATGCTCAAAATGTCGACTGTCCTGATCCTTGGATGCTGCCTGACTGGTTGTGTTTTTTCAGCACCATTCGTTTTGACTCTGATCTCCAGAATCTGCAGTACTGGCTTTCTTCTATATTTTAGAGGGCAGTTGTGAGCTATAAGTTCATAAAATATAGGAGCAGAATTAGGCCATTTGGCCCATGGAGACTGCTCTGCCATTTGATCATGGCTGATTTGCTCCCATTCTCCTGCCTTCTCTCCATATTCCTTCATCCCATTACCAATTAAAAATCTGTCTAACTCCTCCTTAAATTTACTCAATGTCCCAGCATCCACCGCACTTTGGGGGAGTGAATTCCACAGATTCACAATCCTTTGAGAGAAGCAGTTTTTCCTCAACTCTGCTTTAAATTTGCTACCCCGTATCCTAAAGTTACATTCTCTCATCTGAGGATGCCCCACAAGAGGAAGCATCTGCTCCATATCTATTTAATACACACCTTTTATCATCTTGAATACCTCAATTTGATCTCCCCTCAAAGAGTTTAGGCCTAAACTGTTCAATTTCTCTTTATATGATCCACCCCTCAACTCTGGGATCCATCTAGTGATCCTCCTCTGAACTGCCTCCAATGCCACATCTTTCCTCAAATAAGGGGACCAGAATTGCGCACAATACTCAAGTTGTGGTCTCACCAATGCCTTGTATCAGCTATAATGCTGTAGGTTTGGAGCCACATGTAGGCCACACCAGATTTCCCTGCCTGAACTGAGTCATTAGTGAGGCAGATGGATATTTTTCCTGACAATAGTTTTATGATGACCGGTAGATTTTTAATTCAAGATTTCTTTTTAACCATGGTGGAATTTGAACCCAGGTCCCTTCTCAAGTAATCGTCTAGTGATCATACCATTAGGCCACATGACATTCATTTGCTGCTATCCCTTCCAGTTTTGGAAGTATTTGGTGGAGTCAGTTTCTGACTGTTTTCAAATGCAATTTTAAGCTTGGATGGGAATCAGTAGGGGTGATGTGGGGGAATTAAAATAAACAGCAGAGTCTCTAGCCCATTCCCCTGAGTGTGAGGTCTGGACAATGGTAATAAAAGGGGCTACAGCACCCAAAAAAGTTACAAATTCTTGCTGTAGGAGTTTGAGATTGAGGACTAATGTTGCTTGCTGAAATAAAACAATGAGATATAAAACACACAAAAACAGAAATTGCTGGAGAAACTTAATAGGTCTGGCAGCATCTTTGGAGAGAAAATAGAGTTAATGCTTAAAGTCCAGTGAAAACAAGCGATGGCTTCTGAAATAGGGTCACTGGACTTGAAATGTTGACTGTTTTTTCTCTACAAATTCTGTCAGACCTATTGAGTTTATCCAAAACTTTCTGTTTTTCATGCTGTTTGGTTTATTGTTTCCCATGATTAGAATATTTCTAATATTATCAGAATCTAAAGGGTCATCTATTTGAAAGGGAAAATCAAAAAGAATATTTGAGAAAGATAAAAATTGGAATGCTCCAGAAAAAGACGTAGGGAAGTTCTTTCAAACAGCCAGCATAGACACAATGTTAGCTTTCAGTGTTGGTTAACTGAATCCTAACTCACAAAAATGTCATTCACACAACCTTCTTTGCTTTCTTACATACACTGGTCTCTGTTCAGGTGATGCCTCAATTTTAAAATTCACATCATTATTTTCAAATTCCAGCATATTTCCATCTCTTCAGGCCCTTCAACTTGAACGTAGAACATAACACAGCACAGGAAGGAGCCCTTCAGCTCATCATGTTGCACCAAACATGATGCCAAATTAAACTAATCCCTTCTGCCTGCCCTTGATCCATATCTCTCCATTCCTTCCACATTCATGTGCTTATCTAAAAGTGCCTGAAACGCCCCTATTGTATCCACCTCCACCATCACACTTGGCAGTACATTCCAGACTCCTACCAATCTCTGTGAAAAAAAACTTGCCCTTCATATCTCTTTTGAAGTTATCTCCTCTCACCTTAATACCTAGTATTAGAAATTTCAAATCTGGGAAAAAGATTTGGACCCTCGACCCAATCTACACTTCTATCAAGTCTCCCGTCAACCTCTGCCGCTCCAGAGAAAACAATCCTGGTTTTTCTAGCCTCTCCTCATAGCTTATACCCTCTAATCCAGGCAGCATCCTGGTAAGCCTCTTCTGAGATATTTGTAATCCTTCTGTTCTGGCCTCTTAGGCACCTTCCAATTTTAATTGTTTCACAAGTGGTACTCACACCACAAAAGAGTCATGACCATCTACAATAAAGAAAGAACTCGATCATTTATGCATTATCTTTCAATGGCATTACCTTTACAGAATTCCCCACCATCAACAATCCAGATATCATCGTTGAGAAGTTTATTCCATGGAGGTGCCACTACAAACACTGTGACTGCATGAGCAGGCCAGACATTGCATATTCTGAGGTGAGTGATACATCACCTGAATCTCCAAAATATAGTCTCCATTTACAGAGCTTAGTATAGCTCAAGAAGCTCAATACCATCTTGAACAAAACAATCTATTTGGTAAAAACTCATGTATAACCACTTCCTCCACCAGTCCATTGTGGCAGCAGTGTGTATCTCTTCCAACTCAGCAAACTCACCAAGGATTCTTCAGCAGCATCTTCCAAAGTTACAACCTCTCCCTCCTCGAAGATCAAGAGCAGTAATTGTGTGGGAACACCATCACCTCAGCTCAATGTTTTCCGAGTTCCACATCATCCTGGATTTGACATGCATTATACTTGCTTTGAGTTCCTTCGGTATCGTTGAGTCAAAGACCTATGACTTGCTGCAGGCGCTTTGGGAATATAATTATGGTGCAGACCATGACAGTGTAAGCAGCCAGCTTGCCACAACCTTTGGAAGGGGAATAAGGTGTGAGTGATAAATATTGGCTTTGTCAGCAATGACCACATCCTGTAAGCGAGTTGAGGAAAGACTACTGCCTGAGGGATTTCAGCTGCCAAGGGCTGAAGCTCTGGAAAGGAAGATATGGAGCTGCGGAGCATATGGCAACTTCAAAATGCACTTCACTGCCCCAATATCTTGTTGTACAGCTGGATGCCAACTTTTGTTTGTCAAACACTGCTGTGAGGTGCCTTGGGACATTGTACGACATTAAAGGCACTAGAAGAATACAAAATGTTTGATGCTGTTGTTACACTCTGTTAACTGTGGGTTTACTAGTCATTTCCCAATATTGATCAGAACTCAAGTGAACAAGATTTTGTCAGCTGAGAATATTCTGAGATATGGAATCAAGGTGTATTGATATAGAGAACAGCCATGATGTAATGAATAGAGGAGTAACATTCGAGCCATTCAATGATGTCCTCTTGCTTCCATGCTGAATGCTTGTGAAGACGATATGGGACTTTAATGGCCACCTACCTGAAACAATTTAGAAAATCCACTGTTTCCACGACTGCTTTCTATGCATGCTCTTTCTGGTCTCTCTTCCATCTGATTTTCTTTGCCTCCAGTTAGAATCATAGAATTCTGACAGCATGGAAGCAGGCCTTTCGACCCATTATGTCCACACTGACACTCCGAAGAGAAACCAACCCAGACGCCCCCCAACCTCCATAAGCCTGCATTTCCCGTGGCTAATCCACCTAACCTGCATGGCCCTGGACACTATGGGCAATTTAGCATGGCCAATCCACCTAACCTGTGCACCTTTGGATTGTGGGAGGAAACTCACACAGACACAGGGAGAATGTGCAAACTCCATACACAGAGTCACCAGAGACTGGAATTGAACCTGGTTCTCTGGTGCTGTGAGACAGCAGTGCTAACTACTGTGCCGCCATGCCACCCTCGCTCTCTTTCATTTTAAGCCAGCTCAGTGTCTCCACCTATATGTTAGTTTTCTTTAACTTTCATTCTCCTACCTCACAGTATTCAATCGATGATCTGAGCTTTCCCAAAAACCAGACATGTCCTCGTGGATCACAGGTCACTGTAGCTCATGGTATAGAATCATTATAAATCAAATGCATAGTTTAACCACAATAACACATGCATTTTAAATTGTCTTTTGCAAGGTTTGAATCTGAATGTTTGAATGTTCCAGAGACTTCCCGCCTCAGGGTCATTTAAGAGCATCCCATCGTTCTCAGTTTTCACATTTCCATTTGTTAAAATGCAATCCAATTTTCTGCAAAGGTTCTCCTGGGAGTAAAGTTTAAATTTGGGAAGTAATAGGTAATGAACATTTTCAACGAACCGTTAGTTGGTCCACCAGGTACCTCAAACTTATTAACATCGATAAATGTCTCAATCAAACTATCAGAAAGACTATACAACTGGAAACACATTTATTGATAGAGAGCGCACAATCTGTTATTCTCCAATGAAACACACCTCACTTACCTGGGCCTAGAGAAAGTACTTTGCAGACAGTGTTATACAGCATGGAAACAGACCCTTTGGACCAACCTATTCGCACTGAATCTGATCTAGCTCAATTTGCCAGCATTTTGCCCATATCTGTCTAAATCTTTCCCAATCAAGTACCCATCCAGATGCCTTTTAAATGTTGTTATTGTACTTGCCTCCACCATTTCCCCTTTCAGCTTGTTCCATACACACACCACTGTCAGCATGAAATATTTACCCCTCAGGTCCTATATAAATCTTGCCCGACCTAACCTTAAACCTATGTCCTCTAGTTTTGAACTTGCCCACCCGAAGAAAAAGATCTTAGCTGTTCACCTTATCCATGCTCCTCGTTTTTATAAACCTCTATAAGATCACCCCTCAGCCTCTGACGCTCGAGGGAAAACAACCCTAGCCTATTCAGCCTCTCCCTATAGCTCAGACCCTCCAGTCCCACCAACACTATAATAAAAGGAGGACAATTGGGTAACTCTTTCATCAATCATATCTGGAATCAGCACCTCTCAAGTTGGCTGGAACTAATGTTATACC